>NC_092334.1:385774642-386092321 GCF_046630445.1 Rutidosis leptorrhynchoides
GTTGTTAGATAAAAGATGAGTAAAGAAAATGTAATGAAAATGATCAATATGTTGAAGATAATTATTAAACGATAACGAAAATAACAAAAGTAATACTACACGAAACTTTATTAGGGTAATTAGTCATTATTTATTCTCCTCCATAATTTGCCCATTTTTAAAACGAAAATACTCGGAGTCTTTAATCAACACTAATTTTTCATCCATTTTCATTCTTTTGTTTTTCAATAAGAAAAAAATTCAGAACCTTTTTTTTTTTGTTGGACATTCAGAACTTTTCTTTGTTACTATCTTTTATTTTACATTAATAATCAAGTCAAAATTGACTTGAGTAGTTGAGTGTGGTATGGTTGATTGTCGTTAACACTTCAATTCATTAAAACTTCAATTCGATCACTGTGAATAACCCTGTACGAACATGTAGATTCGGAAAGGCTGGCTAACCCAATGAGAGTGATTGTGTTCGTCTTTTAGCCAAGAACCTCCAAAGGTGTTTGTTATCGGCTCTCTTGTGTGTGCACGATGATGACCTGCTCTATTTATAGTTGATCAAGGACAACCGAATAGGTGGAAGTTATGGAGTAACTGCCCATTAATAACTGCTGCTTAAATGAATAATTAAATTGACAGTTTCAGCAGGCCAAATGTCACCTACATTCGTATCCACAATCGTACCCACAATCTCTGACCTGGTCCACCATGCATGCAAGATTTGGGGGGGTCTACACAACGTGTCGTAACGTAACGCTTATCCAATCGAGTATAGCACAACGTATAGTCAAATGTGATCAACCTTCAGTTAAGCTTCTTTTGATTACATGTATATTTTATTAGGTTCATCATTATAGCTACAAAATTTGCCATCAAAAATCTGCGGTGATTAATCTACCAACCTTAAAGGTTGTCGTTGAGTTAAAAAAATCACTTGTACCTTTTGATAATCACTATGTAAAAAGCAACATTAACCGTTATGTAGAATACATCAATACTCCTTAACGACACCATAAGATAAACTACACGAAAAAACTTTGGTACAACTTTTTGTGAGAGATTGTAAACACATAGTTGTGAAACATATGACTGAAATGAAAGGAAATTATAAGTACAGGGGTAAGTTGTAAAATAAAGTAAATTGCGATTCTATAGGGCGAAGAAGCTCTTATTATGTCCATCAGTCTACTCACTTAAAACCTGCCGTTGCTCCTCCCTCCGCCGCCGCCGCCGCTGCCGCCACCACTTCCACCTCCACTCTCTTCTCCTCCGTCGACAACCACCTCCAACCTTTCAAATTTTGAAGCGAACAAAAAATGTCAAACACCGATGAAAATCATAACGAACAAGCAGAAGAAGTAGAAGTGGGGTTCGAACAACTTGGTTTAGACCCTCGTTTAATTCGTGCCCTAACTAAGAAAAACATCCTTAAACCAACCCCAATTCAACAGACTGGAATCCCACTAATCCTTGTAAGTTTCTTTACTTTTTTCTTTTAATTCAATCAATTAATCAATAAATTTATTTGATTTCAGTCATCATTAATTACTACTTATGTTGAATAACAGGAGGGGAAAGATGTAGTAGCTCGAGCTAAAACAGGGTCTGGTAAAACATTTGCATACTTACTTCCATTACTTCAAAAGCTCTTATCAGATAATACTGTTACTACATCATCATCATCATCATCATCATTACCATCATTAGTAGCTCCTACTGCTATCATCCTTGTACCCTCACGTGAGCTTTGCCAACAAGTATGACTATTTTTTAATCTCATTAATTAAAATTTTTTTGATTTTTATGTTGTATGTTAAATGGTTTATATATTTTCTTGATTTGTTGAAACAGGTTTATTCAGAGGTGTTGTCATTGATTGAGTTTTGTAGAGTTCAGTTGAAAGTAGTTCAGTTGACTGGTGAACCAAGTTTTTCTGAAATGGTTAGTTTCTGTTACAAAGTTTTAATTTTTAAGGATATTTCTAACGACAGTAACTGTGTTAACATCCATTAATAGGTTATACGTTGCGGTTAGTATTGAATTTTGTTAGAAAATTCATATTTTTAAATGTATGTATGAATGAATCTAGTTGTGATGTTAAATTATTCGATTTTCAGGCGAGTGCGTTATCAGGGCCTCCACATATATTTGTTTCTACACCTGCTTGTGTTCAAAGGTGCTTGTCATCTGGCGTTCTTAAAGCCAAGTCTATTCAAGATTCTCTTTCTATCCTTATTCTTGATGAGGTTTGTCTCAATATATATGCTTTTATTGGTTTAAATTTGATGATTATATTGTTTAAGTAGTGTACTTGCTAGTCATTTGAATTATGTTTGTTGATTTGTATTTTGTAATCAGGCAGATCTTCTTTTCACTTACGGGTACGAGAAGAATCTCAAAGATCTAAAGGCTCATATTCCTAAAAAATGTCAATGTCTTCTCATGTCTGCTACATCAAGGTAGCTATATCATTTCGCTTAGTTTCGTTTAAGTATAAAGTCTTAGTCCAAACACTGATGTAATAATACGTTGGTTATTTATTCAAATTACCGAATGAAATTCTATGTAATCATCCTATACAGTGATGATGTTGAAAGTTTGAAGAAGCTTTATCTACACAATCCTTACATTCTTACGTTGCCCGAAGTTGATGGAAAAGATGAGATAGTCCCCAAAAGTGTTCAGCAATTTTGGGTTAGACCTTTAATTTCATCAAATAATTATTTTATAATTTAAGTAATTAGCAATTAATTCACTTTCCTTTAATTTTAGGTCTTTGTATCTGTTTTTTCGGTAGTGCATTATAGATATGTTCTTGATCGTTTCTACTTTTGTATTTAGATACAATGCAGTGATCGAGATAAGCTTCTTTACATCCTCGCAATTTTGAAGTTGGATCTTGTACAAAAGAAAGTCTTGATATTCACAAATACAATCGACATGAGTTTCAGACTAAAATTGTTTCTTGAGCAGGTATTTGACACATTTATTGCTTCTTAGAACTCAGCCTCCATTTTATTTGTTAACGAACACTCAAACATAACTTTTCTGTTCACAGTTTGGTATAAAATCTGCTGTCTTAAATGCGGAGTTGCCTGTAAACTCAAGGCTACATATACTTGAGGTATCCTCCTATACTATCTTCAATCGTCTTAAACATTTTGTTAATTTTTATTATATTATAATATATTAAAATATATATTCGTGCCAGGGATTCAATGCGGGGCTCTTTGATTATTTGATTGCAACTGATGATAGTGACTCGAAAGAGAAGGAACAAACTGATGGAGATAACCAGGTTGATAGAAAAAAGTCGAAGAAACATAAGAAGCGCAAATCGGATGTTGAGTTTGGTGTTGTTAGAGGCATAGACTTCAAAAATGTTCACACGGTAAAGATCTATTTGAGATTATTTCTTCACAAATCGATTTATTTGAAGTGTTATCTGACAAACTTTAATTATGTGACAGGTCATAAATTTTGATATGCCTGCAACTGCTGCAGGATATGTACATCGCATTGGGAGAACTGGAAGAGCGTATAATACGGGTCAATCTGTTTCAATTGTATGTCATTTTGTAGACCTTTTGGCCCCTGACTGAAATTTTATTCTTGGACTTGTTAAGTCTTGATTGTTTAGCAGTCATATTGTTATTTATGCTACTGGATCATTTATTTGATATTTTTATTGATATTATTTTAGGTTTCGCCTGAAGAAATGGAGGTTTTTGAAGAAATTAAGTTGTTTTTGGGAGAAAATGAAGATAATGATTTGACATCCGTTGCTCCCTTTCCACTTCTTGAGAAGAACGCAGTGGAGAATTTACGATATAGAGCTGAGGTAGTTTCCTGCTATATTAGGTTTGCAAGTCATACAATTTTTAGTTATTTTAAAAATCAAGTATTTATAGAAATCTTGATCGTTACAGGACGTTGCAAGGAGTGTGACAAAAATTGCTGTCAAAGAAGCGCGAGCGCAGGATCTTCGCAATGAAATTCTCAATTCTGAAAAGTTAGTATCATTTATAAATATGTTTTAACATGTATTAGGATTAGGATTAGGATTTTTTAATTATGTGTATGGTTTATTAAATGATGTCATGTTTTCAATTTCTTCAAGGTTGAAAGCTCATTTTCAAGAAAACCCACGAGATTTAGGTAAGGAAACATCCTTATAACCTTACAGCAACATTTATCTATCTTATTGCATTTTATTTTTTTAGAAGGCTTGTTGGATCTGATATTCTGAACGGCTATTTATTGAATTATTTATATTTGTTATTATTATTTATTAATTATTATTTATGCTTTTTACAGATCTTCTGAAGCATGACAAGCTTCTGAGCAAGAAAGCACCTGCGCTTCATCTTCGGGATGTGCCTGAGTATTTGCAAGATCCGACAACTCAACAAGCAAGCAAGTTTGTTAAACTTACTAGAGCCGCAATCGGAAAAACTGACAACAATAACAACCGGGGATTCAAGGGTGGTAGATCCAAAAAGGCTGGAGATCCTCTTAAGACATTTTCTGCGCAAGTATGTCTTCTGTTCATCAGCTTCTTTTTTTATATCTGTTAAATAATTTGCTGATAAATATAAATGTGCGTATTTTCCATCAGACGAAAGGGATGAAGAGGAAGTCCAAAGACAAGGAGTTTGGACCTAAGCAGAAAAAGAAGCAAGATGTATGACTGTTTTTACTAATTGATGGGAATTGTAAAGCATGGGGGCTAAATCCAACACAATTTTGTAGCTTCGTTGAAGTTAGTTTTATTTAATTATGTTTCGAGAGGCATGATATCTTGACCCATAGATGTATTCCTTTGGTTTTCTTACAGTTTTTATGTCAATTGACAATTGTTTTATGCAACCACAAGTTTCAGTGACAATTAAGGTATTGCTTCTTGCCTATGATTTGCTTACGTTATGCACTCTGTCTAAGATGGCATCAAGGCAGGTAAACAGTACGATTTTGTTCTACATTATGAGAATATAAGCTTGCTGATTGTTAGAAGTAGGTTAGGCAATCCAAACTACCAAGAAAAGTTGGTTAGTTATACCATTTGAGTGGATTCTGAATGCTACCTTATGTTCAAATGTTTCAGAATGGGTTTAAACAATCTTGCATAAGGTATGTGTTGTCCAAATGGGTGAGTATGTAGCCACCAAAAACGGAAGAGCGTCATGAGATCCAATGACTTTTGACATTTTTCTGTTAATAACAACGATAACAATACACAATCTTGCGTACGGGGATGAGGAGGTAAGATGTATTTAGATCTAATAACAAAATCATTAATTCGCAGCTAAAAGTACAAAAATTTATAGGTTAACCAGTTTGACCTGTTTTCCAAGGTTGACCATTTTTACCAATCATCCTTTGACCGGTTGAGCCATTCTTCCCATTTTGAAAAGGATATGTAACGTGGAAGCTTGCGTTCTTGGTGCCTTGGTGGCTACCTTTAGAGGAACTTCGAATGTTAGGTATATTAGGACAATGCTTGGTGATGGGTAATCTAGCCGCATAGGGGCTACCCAGTTGGTACACCTTCCAAAACTAATGCGGGGACTTCTCAATAACCCGAAAAAGACACAAGGGGTTGGATGCTATAAGGGTTCAGGGCTACGTGCTACCAAAATATAGTACATACTAAAAACGTAGATAAAGGCCAATTAGAAAACCATAGCAAGATATAAGCAAAACATACAAAACAAATATGAATGATTATTTTCGTTGTTATGATGGTTAATTTGAATTGAATGATTCAATGAATTCCTTATTCATTACCCAAATAGTTTCATCCAAATATCCAATTATAGAGGATCCGCCATTACCCGGACTCCTTGGTCCGTGTTTCAAGGCGGGCCGAATAGGGTGCTCGCAGGCCAGTGCCAGGAGCACTCAGGTGTCGAAGCACACCGAAAGGCACGCACTGCCAACCACAATCGACACAACATCTTCACAGGCATATCAACATATCAACAGTCATGCTTTGGCTGCTGCACCAATCCGCACTGGTCCACACTGCGAGTCGATTGTCACCCTATTCTGGACAAAATACCGACCAATAGACATTTCTCAATAACTGCAGTAAACCATATTTTATGCTCACTTTGGATGATACTTTAACTCTGTTATGGAACATATGTTTAAAAAAAATCCAGCTGCAGAGAACAAATATATAGAGTCTATACAGCCTGACCTTTTCAAGTATCATGCAACAAGGATAACACTATGATCTAATCCAACTAAATCCAGGTTGCTTTACAACTCCACAACTCCTCATCATCTTCCTTACACCTTCAGCCTCTTCCCAATGTCCACCATCAGCAAGAATATTCGCCAAAACTACATAAACTTCCGACTTATCTTCTTCCACTTCAAGTAAAAACCCAGCAACAATCCTTCCTAATCTTAAATCACCATGAGCTGCACACGAACTAAACAACGTCCACCATATGCTACTATGCACCTTAAACCCATCACTCTTTATCAAATTCTCAGCTGCATCAAGATACCCTGCTCGTCCCACTAGGTCAACCACACATGAAAAATGGTCAACCCCTGGCTCTACACCATACTCATTCACCATTGAATTAAATATCTCAATTCCAGCATCAACCAGCCCTGCATGGCTACAAGCTGTAAGAGCCGCAGTAAACGTTGCACGGTCTGGTTCTACTTTGACCCCTGTTGACTTTTTCATTGACTCAAATACCCGAACTGCCTCCTCGCCTTTTCCGTGCTGCGCGTAACCAGATATCATTGAATTCCAAGAAACAACATCTTTGTTCCTTATTAAATTAAAAACCTTTAACGCACAATCTAACACACCGCATTTTGCGTACAAAGCAACAAGCGCGTTTCCTAATAACGTCTCATGAAAATAATGAAACTTTAATATGTACCCGTGTATCTCTTTGCCACGTCTGAAGTCAGAAATGATAGCACATATGTTTAATACGATGCTTAATGTATAAACATCAGGAGTTAAACCTAACACTAACATCTCAGAAAACAGCTCTAAGCCATATGCCGAGTACCCGTTTAAATGAAAACCAGAAATCATTGAATTCCAAGATATTAAATTCTTCAAATTTGTTTCATCAAATATATTATATGCTTCGTGTATAGCATCACTTTTAGAAAGCGCTGAAATCAAGGCATTGGACACTTCAGTTTTTGAAATGAGACCGTTTTTGATAACAATGGCGAAAATCATTTCGATACCAAGTACTGAATCCAAGGTTGCTAGCAGGCTACCGATGGTGAACTCATCTGGTTTTATTCCTTGATTTTGCATCTGCAAATAGGCCAAGATCGCATCTTGAGACATGTTCCATTGAGCATAGCTTGTAATTATGGTGTTCCATGAGACAAGATCCTTATCTTCCAATGTCTTGAAAACCATTCGAGCTGACTCTAAGTCACCCCCACTAGTGGAATACATGGTCATTGCAGCATTACTTACAGAATTGAAATCATTAAAACCTGTTTTGATGGCATGAGTGTGTACTTGAACAGCGGTTTGTCTACAAGAACATGAACTCATAACGCTCACAAAAGTCCGTTCGGTTGGCCTAAGACCAACTCGGTGCATGTCGTTAAACATCATCAAAGCCTGTTCATCTCTTCCTAGGCTCACCAAACCAGCTATCATTGCATTATAAGTAATCTGATCATGTATTGATTTATCCGTTTCTTCAAACACTTTATATGCATGAGTAACATCTCCAAAGTTGAAATACATAGTAATCAAAGCATTCGTAACCGAAGCTCTAACCAAATACCCAGTCTTGATAACCAGTGAATGCACTTCCTTGCCAAAATCTATTAACTCCAAACCACACAAACTCAAAACACTAGCAAAACTGTAGTTATCATGCCTAATATCCAACAAATGCATTCTATTAAACATACGAAATGCAACATCCGAATGTCCATTATCCGCGCAGCCAGTGATTATCGCATTCCAGACAGCCTCATTTCTTTGAGGAATTTCATCGAGCAGTTGGCATGCATAATCAACCTCTCCGAGATTTGTACACGCCGACAACAATGTCGTCCACGAATACACATCTGGAGCTTTGATCTCTTCAAAAACT
Organism: Rutidosis leptorrhynchoides; assembly: GCF_046630445.1. NCBI lineage: Eukaryota > Viridiplantae > Streptophyta > Magnoliopsida > Asterales > Asteraceae > Rutidosis > Rutidosis leptorrhynchoides. The sequence continues at coordinate 385,782,739 of NC_092334.1, forward strand.
CGTTTAACCAAAAGCAAGTTCTCTGATTTGGCATAGAGAAAGAGCAAAGTATTGGCTACATGTGAGTACATTTTATAACCTGACCGGATGATGTGTCCGTGGACCTGGTCTCCTGCTGCAACATCACGCAGATTGGAACAAGCAGTGAGGGTGGTTGAAAGTGTATATTGATCTGGTTTTAGGTATTGCGAAGACTGAATTTGGTAGAACAATTGTAGGGTTTTTGTGTATTGTTGTGATTTAGTGAGCTGAGCTAACAAGCAATTGACTTTTAGGAGTTCACGGTTCATGTATAACGTTCTGTTGTTAGTTTTAGTTTTAGTTTTTAGTTTTTCGTTTAGAGTTTGACGTATATGTAGTGAAGGTGTTCGAGGAAATGCCTGAATAAAGTATTGGTGCTGCTCTACTTGTTTCATTTAAGAAGATATAAAAATTGGCTTAGAAATGTGAAGATATACGTGTAACTACAATTATGCAGTTGCAAGATTCTAGTTTATCAACTTCTCTACTTTTGTTGGCAGGGGCTTTATTGGGGATTTGAGGGGCTTTCGCCCCCTCACTCAATATTTCAGTAAGCAATGAAATTCGTAGTTTTTAAATTATGAATGTTTAAACTTTTGAATTAATTAAATTAGAGTTCGTACGAAAAACATATAACTAAACTAGTAAAGCATTAACATAATTTGTATTTCATTTCTTGTATCACATGGTCATTTTAACTAGAAATTAATTTAAAACTAAATAAATCTTGTAGGTACAAGAAATTAACTTAAAAGATATTTCAATATAAAATATATATAAAATTGTACTCGTATAAAATAGACAATATTAATACAAAAGTGTTACGAGTATATTATATGGGTCAAACGTGTTATGTTACACATGTGAGCAAACGTATCTTTATATATACAATAACGATATTTAAAAGTTGAATACATATATACATATAACAAATAAAAATGTAGTTGAATAGACGACAACAACAACGACGGCAAAACTTAATCCCACATATGTAGTTGAATAGACACTAAGTTAGAATTAATGTTAACTGAACTTATACCCATTAATTTAAATAGCAAATAAACGAGGATTTGTTTTCTAAACGTGATCTTCTACTGAATTAATCATTCAAAAAACTTCAAACTTACAAGCTCAGTTTTTTCCATTGTTTAGTTGGAAAACTAGTCGTGTTGGGATGCCCGCTATCATTTTTACAACCAAAAAACGTATCTTCATCATCGTTTTTAACAATGTTGATTTAGCTTTCTCGTGTCGGTGTCATTTCTTTGTGGTGTTGCTCTTCTTTTTTGAGCTTACCTTTTGTTAATGCCGTCGCTTCACTTAACTTGCTGTTAACTTTGATGAGTTTCTTTCGGTAACTCCATCTTAAGCATAGCCCCGGAGGGAGAAGCTTATTGCACAATTTGCTTTGATTCTGGGTGGTTATGTGGTTTTGGATTCACGTTTTTTGTCGTAGTCTAGGGTGATATCCATGTTACGTTTTGTTTGTGGTTTACAGTGTTAGCTTATCGATAGTTTTTGCTAATTTTAGTTGATTTAGAGATTACTCTGTTATTGGTGTAATGTAGTTTGGGAGTTTCACTAGGTTGATTTTGTTTGGTCGCACATGGATTACCTTTCTAGCTATCTTTGTTTCGGTCTCTTCATGGAGGTTTCCTCTTTCTCGCTTCCGCTTTTCCTCCTACATCTTTTCGATGCACCACCCAACAAGGATAATTCACTACTATTCATTTTCTTTCGGAACGTGATCGAGCTTTCTTGCATACTCTCTCTCTCTCTCTCTCTCTCTCTCTCGTTAGGTTCGCTTCCCTGTTTGGAGATTTCATATATCCTATATCAGTTTCGTCCTTAAGTTTCAAGCTCTTAAGGTCTCAGTTGGAGCTGAATGTCTTTGTTGCAGGATCAGATTTGTCAGATATTTTTTTAAGTTGCTCGGGTCTCGGATATTTTTATGTCTTCGGTGTTAGGTGTTTTGCTTCTTTCATGGGCTCAGAAATTCAATGAGCTAGGACTTCCTGGGGGTTGGGGATGCTTACGTTTTTTAATCAGACGCTAACAAGTTTTATGTCATTAACGCTAATCAATTTACTTTCCGATGGATCTTTTAGTTCGTACTGTGCAAAGAAGCAAGTCTGGTTTGTTTTGATTATTTGTATCGTTTGTATGTTTGGTGTTTGTTTAATGTTTGTGCAACGTTGTTGAGGGTCATGTTCAGTAAATAATTTTAACGAGGAAAACAAATTCGCCCTTCGCTGCGGGGTGGTTTCGTTCGGTTAACAGTCGGTGGCTTTGGTCGGTTAGTTATCAGTTAATTTGTAACAACCAAATTTTTTTAAGGTTCTTTTATTTACCATTTATGTATTATTTATTTTTTAGGTTTTTATTATTTGGAGTTAAAGAAGGATAATCTAAGATAAGTATCATGTTAAAAAAAAGGACTAGTCTTGCAAAGTTAAGTAAAAGCTCAAGCTAGTTAATGGGTTAGGAGCACCTAAACTATGTAATGGTGGGGAGAAACTAAATTTGTCATCATGTCAAAGTGTATTATTAAATAAGAGGGTAATAGCTCATAGCTCATTTTAGAAGAATCGGGAGAAAAGGGGATCAGGAGGAGAAGAACGATGGTGAAAAAACAAGAAGACAGGGTTTTCAAAATCTAGTGATTAAACCTCATGAAAATCGAAATTTTAAACAATTAGGATTGTATGCACTATAGTGGAAGTAAGGATATCTTCATCTTCATCATCTTCTAGCCCAAATTCAAGTTAGAGTTTTTAAGAGAAATTAAGGTATGGCTTGCATACTTGAAATTAATCAATGTTTATGTTTTGTTTATGTTTATTTCATGATTTAATGTATAGTTTATGTTTTATGAATTAGTCAAAATTCGGATTTAAGGGTTATGGTGCAAGTTAAAGTTGATTTTTAAAAGATATGGAAGTGAGATGTTGTTTTAAGATGGGTTTATGATACGATTATGTATAAAAACGAATTTAAATGATGTTAAAGTCTATGTTTATGTGTGAAATTGGATAAATTAGCAACTTCGTTTAAAAGTTAGTGATTTTGATGATGAAATTGGTTAAAGTAGATTTATGCACATCAAGTGTTTGATGAATTGCTTGAATGAAGAAAAATGTCATTTTGACTAAATAATTGATTTAAAAAGGGTTTATGATCATGTTTTTTTTCTTTTTGAACAACGATTGGGATCACCCAAGGGGGACTAAACCACCCGTTGCGATCATCTCCTGTTTCGACTATGTCGATGCAGCGATAATAACCCCGCCCCCATCGCTGCCCAGGAGGAAACCTTGAAACCTACCCAAGGGCACGGCCAAGTAAAACCCCCTCCCCTTTACCTCCCCTGTAGTGACTCGAACTTTTCCATGTTTATATATATTAATTGAGATTGATATTTACATGATTAAGTGTTTTCAACGTGTTAAGCAATCAAACTTGTTAAGACTTGATTAATTGAAATAGGTTTCATATAGATAATTGACCACCCAAGTTGACCGGTGATTCACGAACGTTAAAACTTGTAAAACTATACGATGACATATATATGGTTATATATATAGTTAACATGATTTTATTATAAGTAAGTATCTCATTAGGTATTTTAACAATGAGTTATATACATAAAAATGAGACTATTAAATTAAGAAACTCGAAAACGATATATATAACGATTATCGTTATAACAACGTCTTACTAGGTACATATGAATCATATTAAGATATTGATACACTTGGTTAATTATGTTAAATGATAAGTAAATATATCATTAAGTGTATTAACAATGAACTACATATGTAAAAATAAGACTACTAACTTAATAATTTCGAAACGAGACATATACGTAACGATTATCGTTGTAACGACATTTAACTGTATATATATCATACTAAGATATATTATATATCATAATATCATGATAATGTAACAATTTAACATCTCAATTGATATAATAAACAATGGGTTAACAAAATTTAACAAGATCGTTAACCTAAAGGTTTCAAAACAACATTTACATGTAATGACTAACGATGACTTAACGACTCAGTTAAAATGTATATACATGTAGTGTTTTAATATGTATTCATACACTTTTTAAAGACTTCAAGACACTTATCAAAATACTTCTACTTAACAAAAATGCTTACAATTACATCCTCGTTCAGTTTCATCAACAATTCTACTCGTATGCACCCGTATTCGTACTCGTACAATACACAACTTTTAGATGTATGTACTATTGGTATATACACTCCAATAATCAGCTCTTAGCAGCCCATGTGAGTCACATAACACATGTGGGAACCATCATTTGGCAACTAGCATGAAATATCTCATAAAATTACAAAAATATGAGTAATCATTCATGACTTATTTACATGAAAACAAAATTACATATCCTTTATATCTAATCCATATACCAACGACCAAAAACACCTACAAACACTTTCATTCTTCAATTTTCTTCATCTAATTGATCTCTCTCAAGTTCCATCTTCAAGTTCTAAGTGTTCTTCATAAATTTCATAAGTATAGTTTCATAAAAATCAAGAATACTTCCAAGTTTGCAAGTCTACTTCCAAGCTTTCTAATTCATTCTAAGTAATCATCTAAGATCAAGGAACCTTTGTTATTTACAGTAGGTTATCTTTCTAATTCAAGGTAATATTCATATTCAAACTTTGATTCAATTTCTACAACTATAACAATCTTATTTCGAGTGAAAATCTTACTTGAACTGTTTTCGTGTCATGATTATGTTTCAAGAACTTTCAAGCCATCCAAGGATTCTTTGAAGCTAGATCCATTTTTCTCATTTCCAGTAGTTTTATCCAGAAAACTTGAGGTAGTAATGATGTTCATAACATCATTCGATTCATACATATAAAGCTATCTTATTCGAAGGTTTAAACTTGTAATCACTAGAACATAGTTTAGTTAATTCTAAACTTGTTCGCAAATAAAAGTTAATCCTTCTAACTTGACTTTTAAAATCAACTAAACACATGTTCTATATCTATATGATATGCTAACTTAATGATTTAAAACCTGAAAACACGATAAACACCATAAAATCGGATATACGTCGTCGAAGTGAAACCGGGGGCTGTTTTGGTTTGGATAATTAAAAACTATGATAAACTTTGATTTAAAAGTTGTTCTTCTGGGAAAATGATTTTTCATATGAACATAAAACTATATCCAAAAATCAAGGTTAAACTCAAAGTAGAAGTATGTTTTCTAAAATGGTCATCTAGACGTCGTTCTTTCGACTGAAATGACTACCTTTACAAAAATGACTTGTAACTTATATTTCCGACTATAAACCTATACTTTTTCTGTTTAGATTCATAAAATAGAGTTCAATATGAAACCATAGCAATTTGATTCACTCAAAACGGATTTAAAATAAAGAAGTTATGGGTAAAACAAGATTGGATATTTTTGATCTTTTTAGCTACGGGAAATGTTTAACAAATCTATACAAATCATATCCTAGCTAACTTATATTGTATTATACATGTATTCTAATATATTATGTAATCTTGGGATACCATAGACACGTATGCAAATGTTTTGACATATCATATCGACCCATGTATATATATTATTTGGAACAACCATAGACACTCTATATGCAATAATGTTGGAGTTAGCTATACAGGGTTGAGGTTGATTCCAAAAATATATATACTTTGAGTTGTGATCTAGCCTGAGACGTGTATACACTGGGTCATGGATTGATTCAAGATAATATATATATCGATTTATTTCTGTACATCTAACTGTGGACAACTAGTTGTAGGTTACTAACGAGGACAGCTGACTTAATTGTAATGACCCTTGATTGTCCAACGTTAATTTATTAATAATAATTATTATTAATACGTGTGATTAAACTAATGTATGTTATTACATTTACATGTTGCCATGATTGCCCGAACTTGACTTTAATTGCCCGAAACGTCTTTGTGACACCCGAAACTTTCACGAATAATATTTTTAGATATTATTTGCATTCATGATTAAGGTTTATTAATCATTTTGATTAACTATGGCTATTAGTTAATTACTTGGGCTTTGATTAGGTTTATTTATTAATTATTTGATCTTGGGCTTTGTTAGTGTAATGGACTCATGATATTGGGCTTCCAAGCCCACCCTACCTTTTAAGTGGACAAATTAGCCCACACTTCCACTAGTAAGTATTACTTGAACATGGAAACTAGTTAGTTATATCAATTGGAATCTAGTTTGCTCATAATCCCCATGAACAACCATCCATTAACCAACTTTGTAAGACTTTACAAGCTATTAACCAACAAACTTTTTCCTCCTCCCCATGGTGCCCAAAGCCGTCGGCCTATAGGCCATTTGAAGGGGGTTTTTAATTTTTTTTATCACTACATTACTTGCATTACTCTTTCATTCAAACACACACACAAACACTTACAACTTTTCTCTCATTTGCTCTCTAAAGTGTGAGTTCTTTCAAGGCTTTCTCTTCCTCTTTTTCTCTTGACAAAACCGATTTCCATATACACATATCATCATCATCTTTGCTCTTTAATATTGTATAATTACTTGATACTTGTTAGATGTTGTTGTTACTTTGTTACTTGTTCTTGTTATTACTTACTTACATATTTAAGAATCAAACTCTTTAGTTTGATTCTCCATAATATCTTGTATTTTTCAAGAACACAAGAACATAAACTTACTAGTTTATGATTCTACATTTAATGCTTCCAAAGATTTAGAGTTCATGTGTTGCAAATCATACTTGTAAGTCATGTTAGTAAACTTTAAAGTTTACTTTCTTAAAGATCAAACTTTGGTTTGAATCTTTAAAGTATGAACAACCATGAACAAATTACTTGTTTACTTACCTTACTTCTTCATTCTTGCACTTTAATTTCATGTAATTAGTTTAAATGGTCAAGTACTACAAGTTAGTCTTGATCTCATTAATATTGAACTAAAAGTTAACTTGAAAGTTCAAGAACATATAAATAAGTTTTCTTTAAATATAACTTTGTATACTTATGCTTGATCTAGACTTTTGGGTCTTGGATCTTCAAGATCTAACTAAGAACCATATTCTACATCTTAAGATCTTGATTAGTTAGTTTACTTTCAAGTTTGTAACTTGTTATTAGCTTTAAAGTTCATGTATGTGTTAGATCTAAGACTTTGATGTAACATTGGTTCATCAAAACACTTACAACTCTTAAGTGAAGTTGTGCTACATGTCTTGGACTTGCACAAGGGTTATGATGGTCAAAACTTGGTAAATATGATGTAAACACATCAATGAGTTGTACACTTGAAGCTATAGGCATCAAGGATGAGAACCATGATGAACATCAAACACCAAACCCACCGGAACCCATTATTTTTCTGCTTACTGTTCTCTGCCTACTGTTCTGCTGTTTCTGTAACAGACCAGTAGACCTGGGCTATTGTGATTATGATTTTTAAATAGCTCTGTTCGAGTAGATAACTTTTCATATAGGACTCGTCTTAATCCGAGTTACGGTTTAGGATTTATGGCCCTCCGATCGTCACTATGTCCTTTTAACGTTGTGCAGAAATTTCTGAACTACTCGCACTTAGACCGTCGCCACGGTCAAACGAAGACGAGTTTCGTTCTGTAAATTTTACCACACTTAAAGGACTCATATACGGATCCATGGCCACTGGTCTCACCTTAATTCAGTAAGGGTAGAGGCCGTGGTGACTGACTAAATCAGCCTTTGTTTTAAACTACTTTCATAAACGAAACTTACTTTACGCCTTTGTTTGATGATGAATGATGATGACCCTTAAGACCTTATTTGAATACTTTTAAACCTATTAAGACGATTTACTGACGTAGTACTATTTGACTTCGGTTGAGGACCTTCGGACCGATTACTTGCACACCTTTTCCGAACCGACTTTACGACTACATTATCATTGTGAGTTATAGCATTCCCTTTTTAATTTAACTTATTTTGGGAACTGAGAATACATGCGGATTTTATGTTTTACATACTAGGCACGAGTACTTAAACTTTATATATGTGTGGGTTATATAACGGCAGAAACATTCCCTTTAGCTCGGTAACGTTTAGTCATTGGTTTTTGAACCGGTGAACGCGAATCTTAGATATGGATCCATAGGGTTTGACATCCCCACTCGGGCTAGTAGCGCTAGCATTTAACGAGTGTTTAATACTTCGTAAACATACGCACTTGCCAAGTGTACTTTCAGGGGGTATAAACGTTAAGTTAGTTACCAAGTGCCCACGGTTAACATATACTTTATCATACTATTTTGAAACGCTCGTTGTAGCACTGAAATCTCGTGGCCTACCTTACATACTGTTATACTGAAATCTCGTGGTTTTGTACGGGGCATCACATTTGGTATCAGAGCATTGGTTGTAGGGAATTAGGTTGCATTAGTGAGTCTAAGACCGACCCGAGTAGGATTCATTAATAAGACTAATCTACAACTTGCTAGTTTACTTGTTTCCGCTGAACTTACTGCATGCTACTGCTTGCTTTTACTGCTATATGCTGTATGCTATTACATGATTTCACTACTGCATGATATTACTTGCTTTCGATTGCATGCTACATCTGTACGATTCATTATTATTGCCATGCTACTTATTGTTATACACGATTTAAACTGTTGGCCTAATACGTGTTTGCTTTATGACTTACTGACATGAAAAATTTATTTTTCCTTGTTCAGATGTCGGATGTACCACCTGCTAGCGTTTTGGGCAGTTTAGACTCTTCATCTACTCCACCTACCACCGTTGCCGATCCACCGATCCCGGTACGCACGAGTGACCCCGGCGCTTCATCTTCCGGGACTAGCAGCCAGCCGCCTGCACCAGTGGCTACTTCTGATGGACACGTGGGTCCTACGGAGATTCCAGCTCCTTCTGCTCCCAGACCCTCGGAGTCACAGCCCCGCATCGGTGGAGTTGTGATCCCCGCGGAGTTCGGGGAAGGGCCATTCCGTAACCATATGCGCATGCCATGCCGACGCGCTCCAGATGGACGTTTAGTGCCGATTCCACCAGGCAGACACAGAGAGATGTTGGCCGCCTTCGGACTGCCAGTTCAGCCACCCGTGTCACCACCACATGATTCGGATGACTCATCATCCGCCGATTCTTCATCAGATGATTCTTCATCAGACTCCAGTGACGACGAGGACCCTGCTGATATACCTATACAGGCACCCTCTACCTCGCCGAAGAAGCGGTACCGTCCTGATGGCACCGTCATTCCAGGGGTGAATGGAGGTCGTGCTTTCACTGACGCTTTTGGTCGGCGTCGGAGGGTTACTGCCCGTAAGCGGCTTGTGCCGTACCCTGCCGACCCACTCATACGTAAGGCACCTCGTTACGTGCTGACTATCTCTGGAGCCGGGACATCTGCACCCCGCTTCGTACGGTCTGCACCACCCGCTCCACCAGCACCATCCGCTCCACCGGCCCCACCTGCACCACCAGCACCGCCTGCCCCACCATCTCCCACAGTCGAGGAATTGACAAGGGAGGTGGAGATCCTCCGAGCTCGGGTAGCTGAGCTTGAGGAGCAGATGGCTCAGGTTTTGGACGTCCTACACCCACCTTCACCGTAGGACCTTTTGTATTAGATTTCATGATGTAATCTAGTTGTAGCTTCTTGTATTATTTATGTATTGTAAGAACTTATCCTGATGTATGAAACTTATTATTATTAATGAATGGAACTTTGCGTTATTTAATTTTTACACGATGTTCTATTTACATTACTGTATGATGATTCTGTGGTATTCATACCTAGATGCGTTATTTAATAACATGTGATGTTTTGATTCCATGTTGGTTACTATATACTGTATTATTATATATTAAATACTGGATTTTGACTTGAGTCAAAATTTTTGTTTAGAACACCATGGCTAACGGTCGATCCACACCTACTGCTGCTCAAATTGAAGAGATGATCCAAGAACGCGTAGCCGCAGCCCTAGCAGAAAGAAACCTCCAAGCCCCACCGCCACCACCACCGGTTATCCCACCCGTTCGAAATGGGTGTACTTACAAGGAATTCCAGAGCTGCAAACCACATAACTTCAGTGGAACCGAGGGACCGGTTGGTCTCACCAGATGGTTCGAGAAACTTGAATCAGTATTCTGAGTTAGCAACTATTCGGAGGACAACAAGACCAAGTTTGCTTCGTGCACGCTATCTGACGGCGTGCTAACGTGGTGGAACATGTTAGCTCAAGCGAAAGGCATTGATGAGGCGTATGCTACGCCATGGGAGGAATTCAAAGTGGCAATGATTGATGAGTATTGTCCGAGAACCGAAATACAAAAGATGGAGATGGAATTCATGCAGCTAAAGGCCGTTGGGAACGACCTTGATGGTTACAACAGGAGATTTTTGGAACTAGCTCTTATGTGTCCGATAATGGTCACCCCGGAATTCAAGCGTATGGAGAGATACTTCTGGGGACTCCCTAAGTCCATCAAAGGAAACGTCACATTGTCCAAACCACCGAATGTTCCCGAAGCTATGCGCGCGCATACTTTGATGAATCAGATAACCATCGATGAACCGGAGAAAACTAAGTCTGAAGCAGGTACTAGTGAGAAACGCAAATGGTATAACCACAACAACAACAACATGGGAAGATTCTATGATCAGAACCCGGCGAAACGACATGAGGGTTTCAGAGGAAACAACAACGGTGGAAACTTCAACCCCAACAACAATACCAACTCCAACCCGAATTACAAGGGAACCCTACCTCAACGCAAGAGGTGTTACAAACACCACACTGGGTATTGCAATGTTGTCTGCGAGAAGTGCCAACGGTCTGGGCATGTTGGAAAAGACTGCAAGGTCACCACTTTGAATGGGAAGCCGAACACCAATGGACCGAAAAAGTGCTACGAATGCGGACAGACGGGCCATTTCAGAAATGCGTGCCCAAACAAGCGAAAAGACGGCGGACCACCCCGTGGTAGAGCTTTTAATGTTAATGCAAGGGATGCACGCGATAACCCCGACTTGGTGACAGGTATATTCAAAATCAACAATCTTTTAGCTTCTGTCTTGTTTGATACTGGTGCGGATAGAAGTTATGTATGTAGACATTTTTGTGATAAGATTAATTGGTCATTAGTCTCGTTAAAATAAAGTATGCTTGTCGAGGTCGCCAACGGTAAACTTGAGAAAGTTGACCATATTATTCGAGGAGCTATTATCAACATAGCTGGTGCAGATTTCGAAATTGACTTGATACCTATCAAACTGGAAAGTTTTGACATGATCGTCGGTATGGATTGGTTGAGCCAGATAAAGGCCGATATTATCTGTGGAGATAAAGCACTTCGCATACCACAAGGAGATGGTGAACCACTGGTTATCTATGGAGAGAGATGTACCTCGAAGTTGAACCTCATTAGTTGCGTGAAAGCGCAAAAGATTATGAAGAAGGGACGTTTTGCTGTCCTAGCACATGTGAAAGCAGTAGAAACTGAGGTGAAGAGCGTGAACGACGTTCGAATTGTGAACGAATTTTCCGATGTCTTCCCAGAGGAATTGCCTGGATTGCTGCAGCAAAGAGCAGTAGAGTTTCAGATTGATTTAGTGCCAGGAGCTGCACCTGTAGCTCGCGCACCTTATAGACTCGCACCTTCTGAGATACAAGAATTACAGAGTCAACTATAAGAGCTGTTAGACCGTGGATTTATCCAACCAAGTTTCTCGCCTTGGGGCGCACCTGTGTTGTTTGTGAAGAAGAAGGATGGATCCTTCCGTATATGTATCGACTACCGTGAACTCAACAAATTAACAATCAAGAATCGGTATCCTCTTCCACGAATTGACGATCTTTTTGATCAACTACAAGGATCAAGCGTTTACTCAAAGATCGATTTGCGATTCGGATATCACCAGCTAAGGGTGAAGGAAAGTGACGTGATGAAAACTGCGTTCAGAACTCGTTATGGTCATTATAAGTTTCTTGTGATGCCATTAGGGTTGACAAATGCACCTGCCGTGTTCATGGACCTTATGAATCGTGTCTGCAAGCCGTACTTGGATAAGTTTGTTATCTTCTTCATAGATGATATCCTCATCTACTCTAAGAGCGAAGAAGAACATGAGCAACACCTCCGATTAATGCTTGAACTCTTGAGACAAGAGCAACTTTACGCCAAATTCTCCAAGTGTGAATTTTGGTTGAAGGAAGTTCAGTTTCTGGGTCATGTTGTGAGCGACCAGGGTATCAAAGTTGATCCCGCCAAGATTGAAGCCATCAGCAAGTGGGAGACCCCCACTACTCCGACGCATATTCGCCAATTCCTAGGTCTCGCCGGTTATTACCGAAGGTTTATTGAAGGATTTTCTCTGATTGCGTGTCCTTTGACCGCGTTGACTCACAAGGGCAAGAAGTTCATTTGGGAACCCGCACACGAATCAGCATTCCAAACTTTGAAGAATAAGTTAACCTCCGCACCTATCCTATCACTTCCTGAGGGCAGTGACGACTTTGTTGTTTATTGTGATGCATCGAAGAGTGGTTTTGGTTGTGTACTGATGCAACGATCGAAGGTTATCGCTTACGCCTCCCGACAACTGAAGATTCACGAGCGGAACTACACTACTCACGATCTTGAACTTGGAGTCATTATCTTTGCACTCAAATTGTGGAGACACTATTTGTATGGAACTAAGAGCACTATCTTCACCGATCACAAGAGTCTCCAGCACATCTTTGATCAGAAGCAACTGAATATGAGACAGCGTCGATGGATCGATATGCTCAACGACTACGATTGTGAACTTCGTTATCATCCTGGCAAGGCCAATGTTGTAGCTGACGCTTTAAGCCGAAAGGAGAGGACGACACCTCTTCGTGTTAGGGCTCTGAACATCACCATTCATTCAAACCTCAACAGTCAAATCAGAGTAGCCCAAGATGAGGCTCTCAAGGAGGAGAACATATCTCACGAACATTTGAACATACTTGTCTCTCGATTCAAGGTTAGGGAGTCTGGACTCCGATGTTATGCCGGAAGGATTTGGGTACCTTATTATGAAGATCTACGAAACCTGATACTTGATGAAGCACACAAATCGAGATATTCGATTCACCCTGGAGCGGGCAAGATGTACCACGACCTTAAAGAACAGTATTGGTGGCCGAATCTTAAGAAGGACATTGCGACTTATGTTAGTAAGTGTTTGACTTGCTCGAAGGTTAAAGCTGAGCATCAGAGACCTTCTGGGTTACTTCAACAGCCGGAGATCCCACAATGGAAGTGGGAAAGGATCACGATGGATTTCATTACTAAGCTGCCAAAGATGGTGGGCGGATACGATACTATTTGGGTTATTGTTGATCGCCTTACCAAATCTGCACACTTCCTAGCGATGAAGGAAATTGATACAATGGAAAGACTTGCTCATCTATACATCAAGGAGGTTGTATCACGACACGGTGTACCTTTATCGATCATCTCAGATCGCGATCCCCGTTTTGCTTCTAGATTTTGGCGTTCTTTGCAAGAAGCCATGGGAACTCGTCTTGACATGAGTACTGCTTATCATCCTCAGACTGACGGACAAAGTGAACGAACGATTCAGACCTTGGAAGACATGTTGCGTGCATGTGTCATTGATTTCGGAAAGGCCTGGGAAAGGCATTTGCCACTCGCCGAATTTTCTTACAACAACAGTTATCACTCGAGCATTAATGCTGCACCTTTTGAAGCATTGTATGGCCGCAAGTGCCGATCTCCTATTTGTTGGGCCGAAGTAGGCGAAAAACAAATCACCGGACCCGAGGTAGTCCATGAAACAACGGAGAAGATTGCTCAGATTCAAGCTAGACTTAAGACTGCCCGTGATCGCCAAAAGAGTTATGCTGATCTTAAACGTAAGGACTTTGAATTCAACGTTGGTGATCGTGTAATGTTGAAGGTTGCACCTTGGAAAGGTGTGATCCGTTTTGGAAAACGTGGAAAGTTAAACCCACGATACATTGGTCCTTTTGAAATCTTGGAACGTGTTGGACCCGTTGCATACCGTTTGGATCTACCGGCACAATTGAGCTCAGTTCATGCTACCTTCCACGTGTCAAACTTGAAGAAGTGTCTTGCTGCACCCGAACTTATCATACCATTGGAAGAACTTACAATTGACGACAAACTCCACTTTGTGGAAGAACCAGTTGAGATTATGGATCGTGAGATCAAAACATTGAAACGCAACAAGATTTCGACCGTCCGAGTACGATGGAATGCCAAACGAGGACATGAGTTTACTTGGGAGCGAGAGGATCAAATGATGCGGAAGTATCCTCACCTTTTCCCAACTCCTCCATCTACCTCAGCTTAAATTTCGGGACGAAATTTTCTTTAACAGGTGGGTAATGTAACGAACTTGGATTGTCCAACGTTAATTTATTAATAATGATTATTATTAATACGTGTGATTAAACGAATGTATGTTATTACATTTACATGTTGCCATGATTGCCCGAACTTGACTTTAATTGCCCGAAACGTCTTTGTGACACCCGGAACTTTCACGAATAATATTTTTAGATATTATTTGCATTCATGATTAAGGTTTATTAATCATTTCGATTAACTATGGCTATTAGTTAATTACTTGGGCTTTTATTGGGTTTATTTATTAATTATTTGATCTTGGGCTTTGTTAGTGTAATGGACTCATGATATTGGGCTTCTAAGCCCACCCTACCTTTTAAGTGGACAAATTAGCCCACACTTCCACTAGTAAGTATTACTTGAACATGGAAACTAGTTACTTATATCAATTGGAATCTAGTTTGCTCATAATCCCCATGAACAACCATCCATTAACCAACTTTGTAAGACTTTACAAGCTATTAACCAACAAAATTTTTCCTCCTCCCCATGGTGCCCAAAGCCGTCGGCCTATAGGCCATTTGAAGGGGGGTTTTAATTTTTTTTTTTATCACTACATTACTTGCATTACTCTTTCATTCAAACACACACACAAACACTTACAACTTTTCTCTCATTTACTCTCTAAAGTGTGAGTTCTTTCAAGGCTTTCTCTTCCTCTTTTTCTCTTGACAAAACCGATTTCCATATACACATATCATCATCATCTTTGCTCTTTAATATTGTATAATTACTTGATACTTGTTAGATGTTGTTGTTACTTTGTTACTTGTTCTTGTTATTACTTACTTACATATTTAAGAATTAAACTCTTTAGTTTGATTCTCCATAATATCTTGTATTTTTCAAGAACACAAGAACATAAACTTACTAGTTTATGATTCTACATTTAATGCTTCCAAAGATTTAGAGTTCATGTGTTGCAAATCATACTTGTAAGTCATGTTAGTAAACTTTAAAGTTTACTTTCTTAAAGATCAAACTTTGGTTTGAATCTTTAAAGTATGAACAACCATGAATAAATTACTTGTTTACTTAGCTTACTTCTTCATTCTTGCACTTTAATTTCATGTAATTAGTTTAAATGGTCAAGTACTACAAGTTAGTCTTGATCTCATTAATCTTGAACTAAAAGTTAACTTGAAAGTTCAAGAACATATAAATAAGTTTTCTTTAAATATAACTTTGTATACTTATGCTTGATCTAGACTTTTGGGTCTTGGATCTTCAAGATCTAACTAAGAACCATGTTCTACATCTTAAGATCTTGATTAGTTAGTTTACTTTCAAGTTTGTAACTTGTTATTAGCTTTAAAGTTCATGTATGTGTTAGATCTAAGACTTTGATGTAACATTGGTTCATCAAAACACTTACAACTCTTAAGTGAAGTTGTGCTACATGTCTTGGACTTGCACAAGGGTTATGATGGTCAAAACTTGGTAAATATGATGTAAACACATCAATGAGTTGTACGCTTGAAGCTATAGGCATCAAGGATGAGAACCATGATGAACATCAAACACCAAACCCACCGGAACCCATTATTTTTCTGCTTACTGTTCTCTGCCTACTGTTCTGCTATTTCTGTAACAGACCAGTAGACCTGGGCTGTTGTGATTATGATTTTCAAATAGATCTGTTCGAGTAGATAACTTTTCATATAGGACTCGTCTTAATCCGAGTTACGGTTTGGGATTTATGGCCCTCCGATCGTCACTATGTCCTTTTAACGTTGTGCAGAAATTTCTGGCCTACTCGAAATTAGACCGTCGCCACGGTCAAATGAAGATGAGTTTCCTTCTTTCAATTTTACCACATTTAAAGGACTCATATACGGAGCCATGGCCACTGGTCTCACCTTAATTCAGTAAGGGTAGGGGCCGTGGTGACTGACTGAAGTCAGCCTTTGTTTTAAACTACTTTCATAAACGAAACTTACTTTACGCCTTTGTTTGATGATGAATGATGATGACCCTTAAGACCTTATTTGAATACTTTTAAACCTATTAAGACGATTTACTGACGTAGTACTATTTGACTTAGGTTGAGGACCTTCAGACCGATTACTTGCACACCTTTTCCGAACCGACTTTACGACTACATTATCATTGTGAGTTATAGCATTCCCTTTTTAATTTAACTTATTTTGGGAACTGAGAATACATGCGGATTTTATGTTTTACATACTAGGCACGAGTACTTAAACTTTATATATGTGTGGGTTATATAACGGCAGAAACATTCCCTTTAGCTCGGTAACGTTTAGTCATTGGTTTTTGAACCGGTGAACGCGAATCTTAGATATGGATCCATAGGGTTTGACATCCTCACTCGGGCTAGTAGCACTAGCATTTAACGAGTGTTTAATACTTCGTAAACATACGCACTTGCCAAGTGTACTTTCAGGGGGTATAAACGTTAAGTTAGTTACCAAGTGCCCACTGTTAACATATACTTTATCATACTGTCTTGAAACGCTCTTTGTAGCACTGAAATCTCATGGCCTACCTTACATACTGTTATACTTAAACTATAGCTCACCAACCTTTGTGTTGACATTTTTAAGCATGTTTTTCTCAGGTGCTTGAGGTTAGCTTCCGCTGTGTACTAGTCGTGCTGCAGACACCCACTGCTTAGAGTTGTTATCGCATGAACTACTTTACCTTGCATTCAACCATTCGTACTTTTGAACTATGACTTGTAACGACCGTTGTGGTCACATACACTTATTATTTGCTTCTACTTAGTGAAGCATGCTTTTGGATTGTAAAACATTCAATGTTGGTTTAGACATCACTTTATTATTGAATGCAAATTCTCTTGAAAACGCATATAGTACTTAACCTTGTAATGATCCTGTTGTTGATCATTCGTACACGATGGTTTTGTACGGGGCATCACATTAATACACTCAAATATTTAAAACATAATAAAAATGGTTGTAATTATATTTTGATCATACTTTGATATATATGTACATATTTGTATAGGTTCGTGAATCAATCCGTGGCCAAGTCTTATTTCCGAGGAAGGAAATATCTGTGAAAGTGAGTTATAGTCCCACTTTTAAAATCTAATATTTTTGGGATGAGAATGCATGCAGGTTTTATAAATGATTTACAAAATAGACACAAGTACGTGAAACTACATTCTATGGTTGAATTATCGAAATCGAATATGCCCCTTTTTATTAAGTCTGGTAATCTAAGAATTAGGGAACAGACACCCTAATTGACGCGAATCCTAAAGATAGATCTATTGGGCCTAACAAACCCCATCCAAAGTACCGGATGCTTTAGTACTTCGAAATTTATATCATATCCGAAGGGTGTCCCGGAATGATGGGGATATTCTTATATATGCATCTTGTTAATGTCGGTTACCAGGTGTTCACCATATGAATGATTTTTATCTCTATGTATGGGATGTGTATTGAAATATGAAATCTTGTGGTCTATTGTTACGATTTGATATATATAGGTTAAACCTATAACTCAACAACATTTTTGTTGACGTTTAAAGCATGTTTATTCTCAGGTGAATACTAAGAGCTTCCGCTGTTGCATACTAAAATAAGGACAAGATTTGGAGTCCATGTTTTTATGATATTGTGTAAAAACTGCATTCAAGAAACATATGTCGATGTAATATATTTCTATTGTAAACCATTATGTAATGGTTGTGTGTAAACAGTATATTTTAGATTATCATTATTTGATAATCTACGTTATGCTTTTGAAACCTTTATTGATAAAATAAAGGTTATGGTTGTTTTAAAAATGAATGCAGTCTTTTGCATTAAAGGTTATGGTTGTTTGGGTGCTGTTGTTTTTGCATTAAAGACTTGGAGGCATTATTTATATGGGGTCAAAAGTATTATATATACCGACCACAAAAGTCTCCAACATATATTTAATCAGAAGCAACTGAATATGAGACAACGCAGGTGGATTGAACTGTTGAATGATTATGATTTTGAGATTCGATACCACCCGGGGAAGGCGAATGTGGTAGCCGACGCTTTGAGTAGAAAGGACAGAGAACCTATACAGGTAAAAGCTATGAATATAATTATTCGTACTAACCTTACTACTCAAATAAAGGAGGCGCAACAGGGGGTTATAAAAGAAGGAAAGTTGAAGAATGAGATACCTAAAGGATCAGAGAAACATATTAATATTCAGAAAGACGGAACCCGATATAGGGCTGATAGAATTTGGGTACCAAGGTTTGGAGATGTGAGAGAAATGGTACTTAAAGAAGCACATAAAACCAGATATTCAATACATCCCGGAGCGGGGAAGATGTATAAAGATCTCAAAAAACACTTTTGGTGGCCGGGTATGAAAGCCGATATTGCTAAATATGTAGGAGAATGTTTGATGTGTTCTAAGGTCAAAGCTGAACATCAGAAACCATCAGGTCTACTGCAACAACCTGAAATCACGGAATGGAAATGGGAAAACATTACCATGGATTTCATTACTAAATTGCCAAGGACTGCAAGTGGTTATGATACTATTTGGGTAATAGTTGATCGTCTCACCAAGTCAGCACACTTCCTGCCAATGAGAGAAGATGACAAAATGGAGAAGTTGGCTTGATTGTATTTGAAGGAGGTTGTCTCCAGACATGGAATACCCGTCTCTATTATCTCTGATATGGATGGTAGATTTGTTTCAAGGTTCTGGCACACATTGCAACAAGCATTGAGGACTCGTCTAGACATGAGTACTGCCTACATCCACAAACTGATGGGCATAGTGAAAGGACGATACAATGCTTGAAGACATGCTACGAGCATGTGTTATTGATTTCGGAAACAGTTGGGATCGACACCTACCGTTAGCAGAATTTTCCTACAACAACAGTTATCATTCTAGTATTGAGATGGCGCCGTTTGAGGCACTTTATGGTAGAAAGTGCAGGTCTCTGATTTGTTGGAATGAAGTGGGGGATAGACAGATTACGGGTCCAAAGATAATACAAGAAACTACCGAGAAAATCATCCAAATTCAACAACGATTGAAAACCGCTCAGAGTCGACAAAAGAGCTACGCGGACAGTAAAAGAAAAGATATAGAATTTGAAATTAGAGACACGGTCATGCTTAAGGTTGCACCTTGGAAAGGCGTTGTTCGATTTGGTAAACGAGGGAAATTAAATCCAAGGTATATAGGACCATTCAAGATTATTGATCGTGTCGGACCAGTAGCTTACCGACTTAAATTACCTCAACAACTCGCGACTGTACATAACACTTTCCACGTCTCGAATTTGAAGAAATGTTTTGCTAAAAAAGATCTCACTATTCCGTTGGACGAAATCCAAATCAATGAAAAACTTCAGTTCATTGAAGAAACCGTCGAAATAATGGATCGTGAGGTTAAGAGACTTAAGCAAAACAAGATACCGATTGCTAAGGTTCGATGGAATGCTCGTAGAGGACCCGAGTTCACCTGGGAGCTTGAAGATCAGATGAAGAATAAATACCCGCATCTATTTCCAGAAGATTCGTCAACACCTTCAACAGCTTAAAATTTCGGGACGAAATTTATTTAACGGGTAGGTACTGTAGTGACCCGAACTTTTCCATGTTTATATATATTAATTGAGATTGATATTTACATGATTAAGTGTTTCCAACGTGTTAAGCAATCAAACATGTTAAGACTTGATTAATTGAAATAGGTTTCATATAGACAATTGACCACCCAAGTTGACCGGTGATTCACGAACGTTAAAACTTGTAAAAACTATACGATGACATATATATGGTTATATATATAGTTAACATGATTTTATTATAAGTAATTATCTCATTAGGTATTTTAACAATGAGTTATATACATAAAAATGAGACTATTAAATTAAGAAACTCGAAAACGATATATATAACGATTATCGTTATAACAACGTCTTACTAGGTACATATGAATCATATTAATATATTGATACACTTTATTTAATTATGTTAAATGATAAGTAAATATATCATTAAGTGTATTAACAATGAACTACATATGTAAAAATAAGACTACTAACTTAATAATTTCGAAACGAGACATATATGTAACGATTATCGTTGTAACGACATTTAACAGTATATATATCATACTAAGATATATTATATATCATAATATCATGATAATGTAACAATTTAACATCTCAATTGATATAATAAACAATGGGTTAACAACATTTAACAAGATCGTTAACCTAAAGGTTTTAAAACAACATTTACATGTAATGACTAACGATGACTTAACGACTCAGTTAAAATGTATATACATGTAGTGTTTTAATATGTATTCATACACTTTTGAAAGACTTCAAGACACTTATCAAAATACTTCTACTTAATAAAAATGCTTACAATTACATCCTCGTTCAGTTTCATCAACAATTCTACTCGTATGCACCCGTATTCGTACTCGTACAATACACAGCTTTTAGATGTATGTACTATTGATATATACACTCCAATGATCACCTCTTAGCAGCCCATGTGAGTCACCTAACACATGTGGGAACCATCATTTGGCAACTAGCATGAAATATCTCATAAAATTACAAAAATATGAGTAATCATTCATGACTTATTTACATGAAAACAAAATTACATATCCTTTATATCTAATCCATATACCAACGACCAAAAACACCTACAAACACTTTCATTCTTCAATTTTCTTCATCTAATTGATCTCTCTCAAGTTCCATCTTCAAGTTCTAAGTGTTCTTCATAAATTTCATAAGTATAGTTTCATAAAAATCAAGAATACTTCCAAGTTTGCAAGTCTACTTCCAAGCTTTCTAATCCATTCCAAGTAATCATCTAAGATCAAGGAACCTTTGTTATTTACAGTAGGTTATCTTTCTAATTCAAGGTAATATTCATATTCAAACTTTGATTCAATTTCTACAACTATAACAATCTTATTTCGAGTGAAAATCTTACTTGAACTGTTTTCGTGTCATGATTCTGTTTCAAGAACTTTCAAGCCATCCAAGGATTCTTTGAAGCTAGATCCATTTTTCTCATTTCCAGTAGTTTTATCCAGAAAACTTGAGGTAGTAATGATGTTCATAACATCATTCGATTCATACATATAAAGCTATCTTATTCGAAGGTTTAAACTTGTAATCACTAGAACATAGTTTAGTTAATTCTAAACTTGTTCGCAAACAAAAGTTAATCCTTCTAACTTGACTTTTAAAATCAACTAAACACATGTTCTATATCTATATGATATTCTAACTTAATGATTTAAAACCTAGAAACACAATAAACACCATAAAATCGGATATACGTCGTCGTAGTGAAACCGGGGGCTGTTTTGGTTTGGATAATTAAAAACTACGATAGACTTTGATTTAAAGTTATTCTTCTGGAAAAATGATTTTTCATATGAACATGAAAATATATCCAAAAATCAAGGTTAAACTCAAAGTGGAAGTATGTTTTCTAAAATGGTCATCTAGACGTCGTTCTTTCGACTGAAATGACTACCTTTACAAAAATGACTTGTAACTTATATTTCCGACTATAAACCTATACTTTTTCTGTTTAGATTCATAAAATAGAGTTCAATATGAAACCATAGCAATTTGATTCACTCAAAACGGATTTAAAATGAAGAAGTTATGGGTAAAACAAGATTGGTTATTTTTGATCTTTTTAGCTACGGGAAATGTTTAACAAATCTATACAAATCATATCCTAGCTAACTTATATTATATTATACATGTATTCTAATATATTATGTAATCTTGGGATACCATAGACACGTATGCAAATGTTTTGACATATCATATCGACCCATGTATATATATTATTTGGAACAACCATAGACACTCTATATGCAGTAATGTTGGAGTTAGCTATACAGGGTTGAGGTTGATTCCAAAAATATATATACTTTGAGTTGTGATCTAGCCTAAGACGTGTATACACTGGGTCGTGGATTGATTCAAGATAATATATATATCGATTTATTTCTGTACATCTAACTGTGGACAACTAGTTGTAGGTTATTAACGAGGACAGCTGACTTAATACACTCAAATCTTTAAAACATAATAAAAATGGTTGTAATTATATTTTGATCATACTTTGATATATATGTACATATTTGTATAGGTTCGTGAATCGATCCATGGCCAAGTCTTATTTCCGAGGAAGAAAATATCTGTGAAAGTGAGTTATAGTCCCACTTTTAAAATCTAATATTTTTGTGATGAGAATACATGCAGGTTTTATAAATGATTTACAAAATAGATACAAGTACGTGAAACTACATTCTATGGTTGAATTATCGAAATTGAATATGCCCCTTTTTATTAAGTCTGGTAATCTAAGAATTTGGGAACAGACACCCTAATTGACACGAATCCTAAAGATAGATCTATTGGGCCTAACAAACCCCATCCAAAGTACCGGATGCTTTAGTACTTCGAAATTTATATCATATCCGAAGGGTGTCCCGGAATGATGGGGATATTCTTATATATGCATCTTGTTAATGTCGGTTACCAGGTGTTCACCATATGAATGATCTTTATCTCTATGTATGGGATGTGTATTGAAATATGAAATCTTGTGGTCTATTGTTACGATTTGATATATATAGGTTAAACCTATAACTCACCAACATTTTTGTTGACGTTTAAAGCATGTTTATTCTCAGGTGAATACTAAGAGCTTCCGCTGTTGCATAATAAAATAAGGACAAGATTTGGAGTCCATGTTTGTATGATATTGTGTAAAAACTGCATTCAAGAAACATATGTCGATGTAATATATTTCTATTGTAAACCATTATGTAATGGTCGTGTGTAAACAGTATATTATAGATTATCATTATTTGATAATCTACGTAATGCTTTTGAAACCTTTATTGATAAAATAAAGGTTATGGTTGTTTTAAAAATGAATGCAGTCTTTGAAAAACGTCTCATATAGAGGTCAAAACCTCGCAACGAAATCAATTAATATGGAACGTTTATAATCAATATGAACGGGACATTTCATCCCCCCTCCCCCCCCAAACGATATGGAAAGGTGTCATGGGTGGATACTTCATGGCAGGGATGAAATTGTGTTTTTAATATGTAGCCAACGGGGGTTGAACTCCCGACCTCCCCTAAAGGAGGCATGCCACCAATCGCTGGACCACATCACAACTATAATGACCCGTCCTAATCCATCCGGACGAATACATTACGTTTGGTTACATCGCGAGGTACTTGACCTCTATATGAAACATTTTACAAACATTGCATTCGTTTTTAAAAGACAAACTTTCATTTCCTCGAAAGTTGACAGGCATGCATACCATTTCATAATATATCTAAACTAAAAATGACTTGATAATATTCTTGATGAACTCAATGACTCGAATGCAACGTCTTTTGAAATATGTCATGAATGACTCCAAATAATATCTCTAAGATGAGCAAATGCACAGCGGAAGATTTCTTTCGTACCTGAGAATAAACATGCTTTCAAGTGTCAACCAAAAGGTTGGTGAGTTCATTAGTTTAACATAAATAATCATTTCATAATTTTAATAGACCACAAGATTTCATTTTCAGTTCTCATAAATATACGTCCCATGCATAGAGACAAAAATAATCATTCATATGGATTGAACACCTGGTAACCGACATTAACAAGATGCATATAAGAATATCCCCTATCATTCCGGGAAATCCTTCGGACATGATATAAAACAACATCGAAGTACTAAAGCATCTGGTACTTTGGATGGGGTTCGTCAGGCCCATAGATCTATCTTTAGGATTCGCGTCAATTAGTAGATCGGTTTACTAATTCTTAGGTTACCAAGCAAAAAGGGGCATATTCGGCTTCGATCATTCAACCATATAATGTAGTTTCGATTACTTGTGTCTATTTCGTAAAACATTTATAAAAATTTTGCATGTATTCTCAGCCCAAAAATGTAAAGGGTAAAAAGGCAAATGAAACTCACAATACTGTATTTTGTAGTAAAAATACATATGGCGTCATTGAACAAGTGTAAGGTTGGCCCCGAATTCACGAACCTATATCATTCATATGTATATTAATACATTTAATCGTAATCGAATAAATTTTATATATTATATCTTAAATTATATATTATACATATATATATTTAATTTGTATGTATATTTAAAATGACTAATTTTTATTGTACTAGTAATAATAATTTTTATAGTAATATTGATAATAGTGATATTAATGATAATAAAATAAAAGTATTGATAATTCTAATAATAATAATAATAATAATAATGATAGTTTTAATGAAGTTAAAATGATAACTAAGAGATGATAATAGTAATAATATTAATAATAGTATTATTATTAATAAATTTATTGTAATGATAATAATTATTATAATTTTAATCAAAATTATAATAAAGTTTCAATAATAGGAGATGTGTTATATATACGTATATAATCTATAGACTTAATTAGTTTTCATACGTATTTCCTATATTATTTATTATCGATAGTTATGATTTTATCTACATTTGTATCATATTTTTCGTACTCATTATTATACTATTATCTATAATCTTTAATATTACTTTCGCTAACCTTTTCATGTATTCAACTTTTAGTCATCATTAACGTCTTTTATTTTCATAAATGTTTAATAAGAATAATAATATTAGTGATAATATAATATTAATAATAATAATAATAATAATAATAATAATAATAATAATAATAATAATAATAATAATAATAATAATACAAATATTGTTTTATGATAATGCTAGTCATAATAATAATACTAATGACAATATTACTTATTAATGATACTAATATTCTTAATATTAATGTTAGTAGTAACAATACTTAATATAACAATATTCTTAATAATAATAATAATAATAATAATAATAATAATAATAATAATAATAATAATAATAATAATAATAATAATAACATTTATCCTAATAATAATGTTAATGATAATTAGGATAGTTAATAATACTAGTAATAATAATAATAATAAAAGTGTTACAACCTTGAAGAAAAGCTTAAAAAGAATGCCATCACCGGGACTCAAACTCCCAACCTCTCGTTAACCCAAATATCACCAAACCATCCCTCTGCTTCAATTTATCTGATTAGATCCCAGATTAATTATATATAAGCGGTATTTTCTGTTTCCTATTTTCATCTTCATATTCTCGGCCCAACTTCATAATTCCCTAAGCCTAACTAACAAACCTTAATGGCCCAACAGGAAATTAAAGGCCCGAATATCATCTCTTGCATAAATCGCTAGAATGGAAAAAAAAATATTTAATTGTGTACAACCCCACCACTTTACAAGTGGGTGTAATGTTTATAATAATTGTCGGCCAAAGGAAAACACCAAGCAACTTAAAACCGAAAATTATATCATCGATCTTTATATGCGTAATCAATTTTTATGTTTATTATTTCATCATTTTATTGATCATCTCTTCGTCATCAAAATCAGAAAACAGTCGCAGCAGTAGTAGCAGGAGGTGGTGATTGTTGGGTGGTTTATGGTGGCGGTTTAATGACGGTGGTGGATGTTTATGGTGGCAATGGGTGTTCAAAGGTGATGGTGGTCGATGATTGAATATGGTGATCGAATGTTAGGTGGTTTCGACGAGCATAAGTGCCAACGAATATGATAGTGACGATGGTGGTTGATTTGTTCTTGAACCAAAACAGAAACAGAAAACTTTGCAGGTGGGTTTGATCAAACAACTGCACTAGTAGAAAAACAAGGAAGGTTCTTGGGTTGGGTCACACGCAAATAAACATTGCAGTAGGAGAATATACAAATGGGTTTTCCCATGGGTTGTTGTTGGTTTAGTTGAACACCATTAAAAGAAAAAAAAATTAATATAGCAACCGGAACAGGAGTAATAGCAAACAGCAGCAGTTTCGATAAGTGGTGGATTTAGATGATGGTTATGGTGATTGAAAAGGGTTCGGACAGGAACAGATATAGTAGTAGCCATCGACAACAACAAAACACAAAAAAATATATATATATATATATATATAATCCGGTCACTGGTTTGTAACTACAACGAATAATAGTAAACGTTTATAGTATTGTAGGTATGTTTGAGGGTGGTTTGGGTTTGTAAAATAATAACTAATTAGCACTCGAGTTACAAGGTGTTTGCAAAAGAATTAGGAACTTAACAACAACTCAAAACGTTTTGATAGTGGTGGCGGTTTGATTAAAAACGGAAAAGAAAAAGATTTGAAACGCGAAGGTGGTTTAAGGTGGTTCACGATGGTGGCTCATGGTGATCAAGGTGTTAATTAGCGGGTTCATACGAAGAAGAAAGATAGTGAGTTTTATTGATCAATCAAATGTATATGTATATATTTATATATATAGGATTATATTATATAACATATAATAATATAATTATAATATAATAGCACTAGTTAGACATATGGAAGGAAATAGAAACACTTTCATTTAGTTGGGATGGTTGTCATTCGTGTATGTCCACGTATAGAGATAGATATAGATAGGTAACAATAAGAAGTATAATAATAATATCTTATATCATGCCATCAATTTGTAATTCAATCATTCACAGTAATTCATCAATCATCAATCAATCTACATCTACATCTACACTATACATTAAAAGAAAAGTTTAATTGAGATATTTAAAAAAATTTACTTAAATTCTAGCCATTAGATCAACTAAAAGACATTCACTACCCTCATCATCTAACCATTCATTTTAATTATTGATCAATAAGTCACATTTATCAATTAAAACACCCTAAATACCCTAATACCTTACGGATACGGGAGGAAAAACAAAGTTGAGGGGTCCCTTTTAGTTACGACATTCAGAGATTACTTCTCTAAATGTTCATACGCCGCTCTAAAATCGCCTCAATATCAAATCCAAAATTTGTTAATTCAATCCAATATTCAGAGTGGATAATCGTTGTGTTATTGTATTTCAATTTGATCATCATTTACATCAGAATTCGATTTATCACTTTTTACTGACGTTTTGGGTTGCAGGTGAAATTAGGGTTTATCATACAATCACGATGCACTGCATAAAGAAACAATTTCAGCCGTTAATTATCGGAACGTTTCCAGGGTGAGATTCGATTTTGATTTGGTTTCGATGGAGAACAATTAATCGATTTTTATAGCAGCAATCAAATTTTGTTTTGATACGATTTTTGTTCAAGAACCATTTTGATGGCAGCAATTAATCAATTAATCGATTTTGATAGCAGCAATTAATCAATTAATCGATTTCAATTTGGTTTTGATGGAGAACAACTAAATATTGTATTGAACTATGAATGTATGAAAAATTATTAGATAATCATGGCCTCTTTGTGAAGCGCATACCTAAAAAAATATTGATTGCCATTTAAGATGACTTCAAACTTGTGGGTAAATACGTCAGTGTTCTTTCTTTTATTATTTAAATATTATGGGTGATTTAATGTTGAAAGTGGTTCAAGAGTTTGGGATCTCATGAAATGACAAACAATTTGGTTTCTTGCAGTACTTTAGCAGAAACGTTAATAGATTCGTATATTTAACTACGGTTCAAAACTCAAAATATATTGTTTTTTCTGTAACTCAACATTTGGGCCCTTTGAGAGTACCTGAAATATGAGATGAGGATTCAAAATTATAAAAAGATGATCGAGCGAAAAATGATGATTTTGTATTTATGTGAATTCTCATTGGAAAAGATTTTTTACTATATATGCGTACATTGGCAATTTGTGAGGTATTTTTAACATTCACTTTTTACAGGTGGTCTTATAGTCTATCATATCTTCATTTTAAAGTGCAAATACAACCACTATCTTCTTAAGGGCTTGATCTGGATTATTTACTAACGTTTATTTTCAGCGGGTCGGCAGACCAGTTTTGTGGCTTCTTTATATTCTAACTGCCATTTAAAGTCGTTCAATATTGCAATCTGACCAAATCAAATGTTTTCAAAATAGAAGTGGTGTTGCACGGACAAATTAAAATGTTTTCAACTGCCGAGTTCCAGATATTGAAAAGTGGTGTTGCGCGGACAAATTATATGTTTTCAACTTCAGAGCAAAATGCAAGGTGTTGTTGATTTTCAGTTGTAAGAATTTGAAAGATCACAATTATAGTAAATATCATAGGTTTATGTTGTGCAGGCTGCTACTATTGTATTTGTAGATGAGATTAATGCTATTGCCGAAAGACATGCTAGAAAGGATCCTAGGAAAAGATTAGCATTTGAGGCGCTTATGGTCCAGGTTGATGGAGGGTTAGTGTCTAAAATCTCTCTTCACTTATTTAAATGGGTACACAGTATCACATGAATTCCTTTTAAAGTTTATCGACCCAGTTGGCATGCTTGAATTACTTCATTGCGGGACCAATTTTGCCTATTTAAGTAGGTCGGGATACCTTTAGCAAGCTTTAGTCTTTCATGCATTTCTTTAAAAATAAAACACAACTCGATCTGACCCATTTTTAAGTCATTCTTTTTCAAACGAGTGGACATTGTCGTATTTACTTATTACAAAGTTTATCACCACATCTAATATGCTTCATTATCTAATAAGAAACTTGTCTGTGATTCAATAGTATGTTCAATTAGATTATGATGTAAGCTCTACCATTCATATTTGTTAAAGTAATGATTTGTTTTTGAATTCTTTATTTATGTGTTTTATTAGTTTTGTGACGTCTTGCAGTTGGAGTTCTTGAGTTTTTATTTAGCAAAAATGACTTTGTCAGAATACGGTTGTTTCAACTTTTTGCCTTCAATAGTATCTGCAATATGTTAAGGTTTATTTTCAAATAAACATCGCATCGACGGGTAAGACTTCAAAACTTCATCAATTAATTACCGTATTCTCTATAAATGTAAAAAATGTGTGCTACTAATGTGTTAATGATATCGGTTTTGCAGAATAAGATTTGGAACAGTACTTGTGATAATGATATCGGTTTTACATTACTTTTTATAGGTGAGCATTCCCTTTTATCTTATTGATGATGAGAGTTTTTATTTCTTAAACTCATTTGATATCAGCTCATAATGTCTATGTGACGAATTACAAGTCTTGATTCTTAATCATCTTGTTTGGCTGAAGGTATGAATGCATAAACTAATTGAGTTAACTTTATAAGAATTATAAAGAGAGAATTTATACTTACGAATGTGTCAACTCAGGCTATTGACAATTTAAAAGGAAATAGGTCAAATGGGTTGTGTTAGTTAAAAGTTATACATAGTTTATCTAAAGGCATTAAAACCTCTTTGACCATTTCATAAAAGATGTTGAACTGTAAAGTGCAAGTTTGTACAAACTGTATTTTAGGTTTAATCATTTGTATAAAAAAAAAGACATATTTTGACCCGTTACCCAACTCGCCGATCTTCTACTCCTAATGTAAAAACTGAAATGACCTATGTTTTTACAATATATCTGTGATTGAATGAGCAGGCAGCTTGGGAGATCTTCACGCCTCCTTTGCATATAATGAATATAGGTGAAATGAAACGTCTGCCGTACAAACCTGGTAGCAGAGGCCCCGAGAAGGCATACAAGTTATAGCCGAGAAGGTTTCGTTCGTTCAAACCCATGGCTACATATGGATACCTCCTACTTTGTAGAGAGTAACTCACCTCGTGCCTGTTTAAAGAGTGTTATTTTGCATTATCAATGGAACTCCTTAGTCCTTACCAACTCTCAAATTGTGTGGCGAATGGTATGATTTTTTCGAACATTTACATAGAAATGTGCCAATTCAAACTACGCTTTATCATTTATCATCAGTAAAACGGTGGGAAAATGGCACCTTATAAGAAAACAAGCTAATCAGAACAAACCTTATAAAGAATTAAACCTAAATCCATTTATAACCATTAAAAATAATGTACTAATTTGTGATCTCAGCAGTACTATATCCTGTAAAGTTGCTACTGGGCATACGCATGAGCAAGAACTTGAATCATATGTCAGCACTAACAGGTAGTTAATACTTTCTTGTCACTTTATCTTCCAAAAATTTAGTTTATGTTAGTATTAGTGCTCATTACTTTGTAGTAAAGGGTCATAATACGCTATGTAACATGGATTCGTTGAGTTATTAATTTAGATAGTTTGATTAATTTTAGTAGGAATTATGTGTGCAGTGAAACCAAAAGAAGCAGCATTTTGACTATTTTGGGTATGCATCCGAGTGTGCAGCCTTTTACGAAGATGAACTTTTTAATTGACAAAATAGAGCTCCTGAGGTCCGCAACTGTTGTCGGTTATATTCTACATGTCTGTCTTGGTATTTCAACTCCACTTTATTTGCTATCAAATAACTACTCTCTTCATATATATGATACCTTAGTAATATTATTAAATGCCATTTTAAAAAAGTGGCAAAATAGCACAAATTTGTGCAATCGGCAATTGTGGTTTTCTTGCAGGCAGTTCCATTAATTTCTTTACGCTACCCTATACGATTAGGAGCATCTAAAACATATACTCCGTATATGTGACTATGCACCTTCAGTTGAAACCATATTTGATTGAATTCACATAAGCTTTACCTTCAAAACCACCGAAATTCCCACTGTTCTTGGATTCTCAAGACACAAAAAGATCAGATTATACGCTATGCCTACTTAACATGGTTCTTATTTCCTACCACTTCTATTTTTTTCTCTGTATTACTTAAAAAATGTTGAAGTTAAAACTTATAGTTTCATATTGTGTGCAACGTAGTTATACTTGAATGATCTAACAATGAGACTTTGTACCCTATTTAAGTTAATTTACGAGTTTTCTAATCCTAAATCATTAATGCTACTAATTTCATTTATTGTTTTCTTTGGTTCCATGGAATCGCTTTGTAACCTTTATATTTCTCGATACTATTTTACTTGAACCCTATTAAATTTAGTTTGACATTTCATAGGTTTTGTTATTGTTTTTCACACGTTCATTTCAAAATTTAGTCCTTATCTTAATTTATGGTATAAAATTTGAGGACTAATTAGGAATTTTTTTCCTTAATTAATATTTTCATTAGTCTCTGTTTTAAATCTAAACTTTATTATACCGTTTGCTTATTATTTTTTGAATTTTGTGTTTTTTTATATACGAATATCCACTTTACAAAAATTTATTCCGATTGGTAGGAAGAACATCAACGACAAATACTTAATCTGTGTAACGAGATGAAGTCAAATGTCACTGCCTCACCAACGAAGCATTGCTTCAATGGTACCGCGGTTACACTTGTGTACTCGCAGGGCTAGAGGTCTCGGGTTCGAGCCTCGTCACCCGCTCTAGGAATTGAAATATATTCCTTGAAGGTGGCCCAAAGGGAAGGTTTTACCGACCCGCTCCAGGACTAAGATCCGGCCCGCCTGCCCCTTGGGATGGTTAAAGGGTCGGATCCTCAGAGTGTGGTTCGGGTTTCCTGCCCGAAAGCGCGCGTGTGTGTGTGCAAATGATGACTAGGCTTCGGTCCGGACTGATGCAAGCTTGCCTTTAAAAAAAAAAAAAAAAATGTCACTGCCTCAACTATTATTCTCATTCTCAATACTATATTTACACCTTACAAAGAACTGCTTAAAAAGAAGCAATCAGCTGCACAAATCAACATCTTCAGTATTATTTATTGATGTCGGATGCCATTTTTCAGTGCCCTATATAATGTGGATAGGTGGATTATGACCCTATGATGTTATTGAGGCAAGTGTACTTTAAGTATACGTAGAACGTCTACATCTTTTCAAACTATCCGATCTAATAACATTAACTATAAAAAATTATTTTTAATATTTTCAGTTAATAATGTACCATGTGAAGATGTTAATCGGCCAAAAGAAGAAAATGGAAAAATAGAAAGCGGATTTTATGAAGGAAGAAATTGATACTACTACAGAGTTGCACCATTTGTAAAAAACATAGCAACTTCTTTATCCGTGCATCATTTCGTCAATAAAGATGATGGTTGTGCTATGAAAAAAATTACAAGCCGTATGTCGACTTTAATAGGAAAATTTATCATTTTGATAGATTTTATGGAACATCTAAACAAAAAAAAATACACTTTATATCTATAATATTATCGGTTACATTGAAAAAAGGTAAATACAAAATTATTATAGGGTGATAAACTCTGTGAAAAGAGTTTAAAGGAGATGTGAAGTATACTTTAATACGGAGTAAATACAACTAGGTGCTTCAGTGTTGGCACTAAATGACTACTTCAAACGATTCGTTGTATTGAGTAATTTGTGAAAAATCCGTTAAAGAAATATTTAGCTAAGGGATAATGATCTATTATCAAAAACTAACACTACAACTAAATATCCAACGTGGAGTTATCAATTATTTTTTTTATTAACCGTTTGAACTTTACTTATATTCAATATTTTTATAATACTTAATTTATATTTACAATTTTGTTCAACTTTATGCTTTGCCTATTTATGTTTCTTATACACAATTCTTACCGATTTTATTGATGTGGTCGTGAATAATATATTATATTTATAATTTTTATTGTCGAAACCCGCAAATTTTGCGGGTCTTAAGCTAGTAGTAATCGAAATAAAGTGATAATTAAAATAATTAATTGGAATTAAAACGTGTGATAATATTAGCCGTCGTCGTTTACGGACTAAATTTCGTTCTCCGTTGTTAATCAATGGCGGATAAAAGTGTTCAGAAAAATCCCGTATTTTTATATTGAGTCTCTTTATTTATTTTAGTCATTATGGTATGAAATTCGGTCACTAACTATTAAATAAAAATTAAATTAATTATTCACTCCCAACCCCAAGTAAAATATAAAAATTTTTAAAACTCAGCAAATAGTTCCTAATTATATTTTTAGTAAGCCTACAACTTATATAACTCTTTTTCGGATCACCGTTTATTTTAAAAAAACACCTAAGTTCCTTTTTAACTCGTGTAACATCGTTCGAATGATAACTGGATGTTACTATTGTCTTCTAAATAAATTCGAAATCTAAAAATGTATATTTAATATACTTTATTTATATTCATAGATATATCTTAAATAATAATTGTTATAATATCCTTTTTATTTATTTATTTATTTTACCTAACTAATTTTAATATCAACAACACATAATATAATATTTCAAATTATAATTCTTATTATTATTTATATATAAGTATATACACACATCTCTATTTACAATTAATTGTTCGTGAATCGTCGGGAGCAGTTGAAGGTCAACTGAATATATATACATAGTTTTTAAAAAAATATTTCTAGACTCAACATTACATACTTTGCTTATCGTATCAAAATCATATAAAGATTAAGTTTAAATTTGATCGGAAATTTTCGGGTCGTCACAACAACTTCGTTTATGATCATGTTGAAAAGTAAATTTCAAAAAGAAAGTGTTAATAGTTATGAAAGAAAGTTAGAACTTGAAATAAGGATAGTACTAGTTGACATGTAAATGTGTTGGTTGTATGAGTTCAAGTAAGATATATAATTTTAAATGAATTGGAGATGAATGGATTATGATCATATGTAAAGAGGCTTATGAATGTGTTATGAGAAATAACATGTAAAGAAAAACTATGTAAAGAAAAATTATATGAGAAATAATGATGATTATGAAAGGTAAGAAATAGGATAAGAGAAAAGATAATATGTATAACGTTAATTAGTTAACTTAGTAATTATCAATAGAAAATGTATGATGTATATGAATTAATGAGGTTAACATATGTGATAGGTGCTAATCAAGGAAATGAAGTAAGGCTTGGAAAATAAGTGAACCAAAGTGAGTTTATAGGGGGTAACCTGGGCGGGTCAAGAGTGGCTTAATCCTCCCGGATTGCATCCGTGCAAGAGGGTGACGACTGAGTTCACTAGATAGTTATCTTAGACACACCTATTAGGTTTTCCTAATGTGGTGTCTATGGTTTGATGATTAGCTTAGGCATGATTATTAGGCTTGCGTAATAATCGTGTCTATGGATGATGATTAGCTTAGACATAGTTATTAGTCTTGCTTAATAATTGTGTCTATGGTTTGATGTTACCTTAGACAAAATGTGGTGTCTATGTATGTATGTATTTATGGATGTATGTTAGCTTAGGCACAATTACTAGGTCACCCTAGTAACTTGTGCCTATGGTATAATACGAATCAGATATGATATATATATATATATATATATATATATATATATATATATATATATATATATATATATATATATATATATATATATATATATATATATGAAACCCTCGGGTTGAAAGGTACGCAAGTGATTGTGTTTATGTTGTGTAATGTTCTCCATTTTACTTGCCTATAACTCACTAAGCATGTATCTAATCCTCTTTTATGTTGTTATATTAGAGGTTCTAAAGGACATCGAGAAGGTAAGGAACAGGCTAAGGATTAATGGAGCATTGACAAATTAGTAAGTAGTATGCAAATCTCTTTCGAATATAGCTCATAGATAACCACTTTGATAACGCCTTGGGTCAAATTACGTATTATATATGTTATTTGCGAGTTGATGTTATGGGACCAAATACTTGTGTTGGTAGTTGTAATGTTGAAAATGGTCAAGAGTCTGATGGTGTCAATTGCTTATGTTGAACG
Organism: Rutidosis leptorrhynchoides; assembly: GCF_046630445.1. Taxonomy (NCBI): domain Eukaryota; kingdom Viridiplantae; phylum Streptophyta; class Magnoliopsida; order Asterales; family Asteraceae; genus Rutidosis; species Rutidosis leptorrhynchoides. Next base: position 385,817,917 of record NC_092334.1, read on the forward strand.
CTAAATTATGTTAAATGGTGAATTATTATTTGATTTATGAATGATTAATGTTTGGAAATCTTAAAGTTGGTCATGTCGTTTATCACTATTTAGTCTAAACGGGTTCGGTGTCATATTGGGCAGAATGAGGTCTAAAATAGTCTACCCACCGGGTAATATGTGTAACCGCCGGGTAAAGTTTGGGCATAATATTGGTTGAAAAGTTTTACCCATCGGGTAAAGTAAAAAAAAAATTGTCGTTTTTCTATCATGGGTTTAAGGGCATTATATAACTGAATGTTTAAAAAGTAAAGGAATGAAAACGAAGTGAAAAAGAGTTATAGGAACAAAAAATTTAAAAAAAAAAAAGTTGAATGACTGTTTTACTCCTGAAAGGGTTTAACATTATAGCCTTGTCACTGTCAACAGTGGAGGCTCACCACTGTGAACAGTGGCAGACTCATCACTGATAGTATTAATTATATTTATAAAATATTGTTTTGTAAAAATAACGAAAACTTTATTAATAAACAAGGAAACGTACAAAAACAACTCAAACTACCAACCAAGCAACCACAAAAAAAAAAAAAAAAACAATACTACCCGAAACCAAAACCCAAGCACAACAAGTCTTACAAAGCTAAAAGGAAAAAAAAAAGATGGCGAGAAATCACAACCATCTGGCCTGATTCCAAACTCTCTACTTTTCAAATGGAAACCGACAAACTACAATACCCATCAACAAACACACAAGAACCGTAATCTAAAAAAAAATCAAATACGCTCGACATTAAACATAGCTAACTCTGTATTTCTGTTCTTAGCTCTAACCTTATTGATGAATCTAGTCTAGTAGTTAATATATAACTCAAGTAAATCTCTATTCCATTAGGATAAAATAATCACATCGTCCGTATAAAACAAATGCGAGATATTAATTGATAGATTACCAATATTTATCCCACTAATAACTCCCGAGTCCACTCTATTTTTAATACATTAATTTTAACTCTATTATTCGAGGCAACAACAAGCGTCGATTTTGTGGCGTCTTGACTGCCGCTTAAAGCCTAAATTTATTTTCAGGCAGGTTTAAATACCCATGGAAATTTGATTTCTACAATTCCCATGGCGTCTCATTTTATTTATTTATTTATTTATTTTATTTTTCATTTTTATTTTATTTATATTTTTTTAGGCCGGAGGTCCTCACGGAAGCAATCTCTCTACTCTGGAGTAGGAAGAGGGATGACTTTCTCTTTATGTGGCTAGAGAATTTTTTTTCTCGACTCGTGGATAGAGAGACGACTTCTCTTCTATTCTAGGATAGAGGAAAGAATGTCTACATCATCACCTCCCCCATACCTCGCATATGCGGGATTGAGTATTGTTGTTGTTGTACATAAATGTAACCCTTCCATAATTTTAAGGAAAAAAAAGAGTGGATCGGGTTTAAAGATTAATGTTGCAAAGTCTCAACTTTTTGGCATCAGGATCTCGGATGAAACTTTAGATACATATGTTCCTGAATTTGGTTGTTCAAAAGGTATTTTCCTGTTCTCTTACTTGGGGATCGCTTCATTAAAAAATTATCAGGTTGGAAAGCTAACATGTTGTCCATGAGAGGTAGAGATACACTTGTCAAGGCGGTGTTAGGGAGTATGGGAATTTATTATTGTTGGTTGAATGTTGGTTAATGGACTGACCGACAAAGTTAAGTATGATGCTTAACTAAAGAATATGTTTTGATGATGACACATACATATGCATAAGTGATGATCAACATCTTAACATAAAACACGCAAGGTCACTAATCCATACTTGATCTTGCAAATGATCAAGTCAAACAAAACTTAAAGAATGAAAATAAAGATTAGCAAAGTACACGGTCAAAGAACGGTCAGCCGTATACTCAGCCGTAGAAGTCCAGACTAATTGCAACGCAGTTTTGTGAAAACAAGTTGCACGGTCGCCACCACGGTCAACCGCAGTGCGACCGCAGATTTCTCTGTCACCAATTTTGATCAAATTTAGTTTGACTACTTCCTGACATCTATAATTCGTGAAATCTTTCTCAACACGCTTAGAATAGATACCCTCTCCATACTCAATTGAGTTTTGGTCATAGAAACACTAATCTTGGTTAATTACGCTTGATTACATCTTAATGACAAATTAGCCATGATAAGGCATAACACATAAGTGTTAATCAACAACTTGTGATCTGAAAACTTATCTAGATATCCTTAGGATGACCACCAAGTACCAACACACTTAAGCTAATGTCACTAGAACATTAATTACAATTAAAGATGACTTAGTGACTAATTAAGGCTAAATGAAGAACAATGTTTTCAAGTGTAACTAGTAAAGACTTGTAATCCTAAAAGATACTTAGATACATTTAGGATGGTCACCAAGTCCCAACTAGAGATTGCTCTTCCCTTGTGCATGTGTTGGACATTAATGTGTGCTTACACATTAATCATGCAATATGTTATATTGCAAGTAAGCTTGCTAAAAGCTTAAACTATAGTGTTGTGCAAATATCTATATGATTGATTTTAGAATAACTATCTCTTACTATGTGTGAGTATTACTTGCTACTTGCTAATATGTTTAATACTCATCAATTTGCCAACTTGATTAATATGTTTGCTATGTGTTTACTAGTTAGAATATTAGGATTCAAGTAACTAGTCTACTCCAATGAATTAAGTGTAAAATGGTTCACAAAGGAATAATGATCAATAATCTATTTGGTCTTATCTAAGTAACATATTGTGATTACTTGTCAAAGTATGACTTAACATTGATGTCTTTACACACTTAATGTTTATTTTAGAAAGACATCATTCAATTAATCTCCACTAAATCTTAAAATGAATATGACTTGTGATTAATTGAAACTAGGAAGTTAATGACATACTGACTAGTCTTTAGTATTGAACCAAATGCATTAATGAGTTTAACTAAGTCTTGACCAAACTGAGATTACCAAAAATGTCAATCAAGACACTTCTCCAAGAATGTTGGGTTTACCACATTTGGAGTGTTATGTCATTTTCACTCAATAAGATCAAATCTCACACACTTAATGCATGTAATACTTGTATAGGATATTGGGTTTCTTTTGCAGGTGCTAGATGGAATAAAGATTTCAAAATATGATGTTCAAATCTGAGTCAAATGGCTATACAACAGATACACACTTTTGGACTGGAGCACGCACGGTCGAACCACGGTCGACCGTGTCTGTAACCGTGTGACAACGGCTAGTTTTTGAATCTCACTATAAAAGGCAAGAATTGAAGAGCATTTGAAGCTGACCCTCTTGCATATTTCAAAAGCTTATTTCCAGAGATCACAAGGGCTTTAATTACTTCTCAAATGTGATCAAGCAAGAGAAGATTCTATGATCTTATAGATATAGAATTTGGTTGTTGTAAACTTACTAATCAAAAGTATTCATCTTGTGAGTTTACTTAGTGTAATGTGTGTCCTAGTATTGTCTTAGGATTATCATTGCATGTTGTATAAGTCTCGTAACTTTAATTAGTAGAACCATAGGCTAGTTTAGTGATCTACTTCCTTAAAGGGACTTAGGAAGTTGATTAATCTTATTTGAAGATTAATACTTGTCCAAGTTGAAGACAAGTTGAGCTAGGTTGGAGTTGGTCTTTCAAAGGGATAGAAAGATTAGGTTTGTTGTCTACCAAAGAAGTTGAAGACTTGTAAATCGGATCTCCACCAGGTTTGGAGAAAAGTGCCTAGTGAAGCAAGAAATCCCGATTAGTGTAATCTGGGAGTGGATTAAGGTGGATTAGTTAACATCCACCCGAACCACTATAAATCCTTGTGTTTATGTTCTTTAAATTACGTTGATTATCATTTTGAATATATACACCACACACATCAAGTTTGAGTTGAATTGGTTGATCATAGTTAATTAAATTTAGTGATCAATCGAAAAAGTGTTAAAAACGTATTAAGTAACTATTCACCCCCTCTCTAGTTACTTACAATTGTTATCAGAGCGGTTGCTCAAATCATTGCTCTATAAACGTTTTTGAAAGTGTCAAAATTCGTTTTGTGCAAAAACTTGAGTCAACGATTCTCGGATCAACTCACACTATGAGATACTTAGAAGAATTGGTGAAAGAAGCGCCAATATTTGATAAAGAAGATATTGATGTGTGGAAATTAAGATTTGAAGTTTATCTCAAATTCAAGGATTACTACTTGTGGAGAATAATCAAAGTAGGAGACTTTGTTCCACAAGCAAGTTCAAGACTAGTGAAGTCAACATTTCAAAACAATGAATTTTTGAAATAATTTGATGCTATTTCACTACTTCATGAAGTTCTTCCTAATTAAGAAAGAATGAAGATAATTTCATGTGAAAGTGCAAAGGAATGTTGGGATTTACTATGCTCTCAAGAAGAAGAAAACTCTAAAAGGTTAAAGGATAAAAACGTAAGAGAGAATTTGAAGAAGCTTGGAGATTTTCAAGAAAAGGGTTTGGATGAAAATGAAGATTTTTGCCTCATGGGTTCTTGAAATGATCTAAATCAAAATGGTCAAAGTGAAGAAGAGGTTGAATCTCCCTTCAAAGAAGATGATGTGTGATGACCCGTCCAAATCCATTTGGACGAATACACCATTCATCGATTTCACAATGAGGTACTGACCTCTACATGATACGTTTTATAAACATTGCATTCTTTTGAAAAGGCACACCATAAATGAATATCAAATTCTAAGGTTTTTGACATTTGATGATTTCTACATATAGACAATCATCATAAATAATAGTTTACAATACTACATCTGTTGACAATGCAGTCAAAATAAGATACATAGTGATGATTTTGTGAATGCAACGTTTTCTCGAATAAAGCATGTATGACTCCATGCACATAGCTTGTATAACATATAAGCAAACAGCGGAATACTTCTAGGAACCTGAGAATAAACATGCTTAAAAGTGTCAACACAAAGGTTGGTGAGTTTATAGTTTTAATATTGCGCATAATCTGTATGTAAAGGTGGATCACAAGATTTTAGTTGTTCATCCAGAAACGTTTATCAAAATACTCTACAAGATTGAGCACCCTGGTAACTAAACTTTAACGTCTATATAATAAGTACCCCTGTTTTAACATACATGCAACCAACATGTATAATACACGCAACCAACGTGTACTAAACTCAAATAGCATACGTCTATTTTATAGTTCAGGCTAGAGTTTCTATACCTGGAACAGACGGGGATGTCAAGCCCTATGGATCCATATATAACTACTCGCGCCCACCAGTTCTTATAACCGGTAGTTACTAGTTACCAAAGCTAAGGGATTTTCGGTTCAAACTCGGTGTAGAATTTAGTATGTACTTGTATCCATTGCGTTTAAAATAAAGTGCATGTATTCTCAGCCCAAAAATATAGATTGCAAAAGCAATTAAAAAGGGAGCAAATGAAACTCACCTTAGCAGCACATAAGGTCATTCATCGAAATGTGACCGAAACTCGAAATGCAAAATAACCGTAGATCTCAACCTAGAGAACATATGTTGGTCAATACATGTCTAACAATCTAGGTCAGGTCATAGTGTATCACAATCCTAATGCTCGAGACCGACATGCAAAAGTTAACAAAAGTTATCTCAAAAGTCAACCTGACCCAATATGATCTTTAAATCTATACATGTTTATTATATTAACATAGTACAAGTCTTGATAATTGAACGAATTTATAGTTTATCAAACTCAAAATATTATTTATTTCAGGAGCTATATTATATTTGAATTATCATGGCAACCGAAAATATTTTATTATATCACATAGTTTTCCAATACTTGTAAAATTAGATTATAGTGTTATTAAAGCTTTAAAACATGATAAGACCGTCAACTTTGACAATTGTTTAACAAAACGAGATGTGCCATATATAGAAATTCATTTACTCGCTTAGTAATATTTAAAAATCCAATTTATCAATCTCATAGACAAGTTGTTTAAATATTAATTTACAGTTTCAAACACAATTCCAATTAATCGTCAACATAATTCAGTTGACCATATCTTTTAATCCGTTCATCGAAATCATGCGATTTCTAAATGAAAAGTTATAAATTTTTCGATAGCTTTCCAACGACATGCATATCATATACTTTATATCAGCAGCATGTGTATTAAATTCGTGATTCATCATAAACTATCTAACGAAAAAATTAAAGCATACAAGCATGTATATACATATATACTCGAGCACTAGACATGGATACACTATTAATATATAAAAGATAAGATATGAATGCTCACGTATCAATATTGTGATTCAATATTGTAGGAAAGTACGTAGAAGCAACGGAGATGATAAACACTAGGTTTGACCTTTGACTCATGGTCATAACCCCCAAGCAATACCCATAAGCTCCATAACTATAACCTATAATTTTTTTAGCTCTATCCCGCTCGAAAAGCTTGTTTTGAAATAACTCGCTCATGACTTCGTCATAGTATTTTATGTATAATACTAATAATAATAATACTTCTAGTGATAATATTAATCTTAATAATAATATTAATCTTAATAATAATAATAATAATAATAATAATAATAATAATATATGTTTACAGAGAGAGTAGATGAAAAGATATGTGTTCGACCAAAACAGAAAGCGAAATGAATTTATAGAACTTTTTCTGTCCAGGACTGCCATGCGATCGCATGGCTTCCTAGCCCATTTCCCATGCGATCGCATGGGGTGGGTTTCCAGCTCATATGTTTTTGTTTCTTTGTTTGTCGACATAATTTTATAATATATATATATATATATATATATATATATATATATATATATATATATAATATAAAATTTATATTAATTATATATATATTATATTATATTCTCGTATATAGGTGACTTGTAATTTTAGTTCCGATTACTTGTATGTTGTCACTTGACTTATGTCCCGGTTCCCGTTTCTCGAACGCATTTTCGTACGCTTAGAAAACTGGTACTTTATGTTTCGTATAATGTACCTTTATACATAACAAGACTCAAATCAATGAAAAACTATCCCACTCAAAGTGTAACTTATTCATCTGAGTGTTATGGTCATTTGCGTCTATAAATTAACGTCTTAATATAATTATTTTAATTCAAAACGTTTTATATCTAAGTTAATATTATATTTATATCATTTATAAAATATACATACATTTTTATTCTGAAATAGTGTTTTACTGTAGCAAATGATTTTTACTGTAGTAGATAGTGGTTTTTGAAAACACTGTAGCTTTTCGGGCACTGTAGCAATTCGAAAATACTGTAGCAAATTAGTGTTTTACTTGTTCATCTTAAACGTTTTAGTTAACTTATCTAAATATCAATCGAATCAATTGAAATGTCCCGTTCATATTGATTATAAACGTTCTATATTAATTGATTTCGTTGCGAGGTTTTGACTTCTATATGAGACATTTTTCAAAGACTGCATTCATTTTTAAAACAACCATAACCTTTATTTTATCAATAAAGGTTTAAAAAAAACATTACGTAGATTATCAAATAATGATAATCTAAAATATACTGATTACACAAGACCATTACATAATGGTTTACAATAGAAATATATTACATCGACATATGTTTCTTGAATGCAGTTTTTACACAATATCATACAAACATGGACTTCAAATCTTGTCCTTATTTTAGTATGAAACAGCGGAAGCTCTTAATATTCACCTGAGAATAAACATGCTTTAAACGTCAACAAAAATGTTGGTGAGTTATAGGTTTAACCTATATATATCAAATCGTAACAATAGACCACAAGATTTCATATTTCAATACACATCCCATACATAGAGATAAAAATCATTCATATGGTGAACACCTGGTAACCGACATTAACAAGATGCATATGTAAGAATATCCCCATCATTCCGGGACACCCTTCGGATATGATATAAATTTTGAAGTACTAAAGCATCCGGTACTTTGGATGGGGTTTGTTAGGCCCAATAGATCTATCTTTAGGATTCGCGTCAATTAGGGTGTATGTTTCCTAATTCTTAGATTACCAGACTTAATAAAAAGGGGCATATTCGATTTCAATAATTCAACCATAGAATGTAGTTTCACGTACTTGTGTCTATTTTGTAAATCATTTATTAAACCTGCATGTATTCTCATCCCAAAAATATTAGATTTTAAAAGTGGGACTATAACTCACCTTCACAGATTTTTACTTCGTCGGGAAGTAAGACTTGGCCACTGGTCGATTCACGAACCTATAACAAATATGTACATATATATCAAAGTATGTTCAAAATATATTTACAACACTTTTAATACATTTTGATGTTTTAAGTTTATTAAGTCAGCTGTCCTCGTTAGTAACCTACAACTAGTTGTCCACAGTTAGATGTACAAAAATAAATCGATATATATTATCTTGAATCAATCCACGACGCAGTGTATACACGTCTCAGGCTAGATCACAACTCAAAGTATATATATTTTTGGAATCAACCTCAACCCTGTATAGCTAACTCCAACATTACTGCATATAGAGTGTCTATGGTTGTTCCAAATAATATATATACATGAGTCGATATGATATGTCAAAACATTTGCATACGTGTCTATGGTATCCCAAGATTACATAATATATTAGAATACATGTATAATACAATATAAGTTAGCTAGGATATGATTTGTATAGAATTGTTAATATTTCCCGTAGCTACAAAAATAAAAAAATATCCAATCTTGTTTTACCCATAACTTCTTCATTTTAAATCCGTTTTGAGTGAATCAAATTGCTATGGTTTCATATTGAACTCTATTTTATGAATATAAGTAGAACAAATATAGGTTTATAGTCAGAAATATAAGCTACAAGTCGTTTTTGTAAGAGGTAGTCATTTCAGTCGAAAGAACGACGTCTTGATGACCATTTTGAAAAACATACTTCCACTTTGAGTTTAACCATGATTTTTGGATATAGTTTCATGTTCATAAGAAAAATCATTTTCCCAGAAGAACAACTTTTAAATCAAAGTTTATCATAGTTTTTAATTATCAAACCCAAAACAGCCCGCGGTGTTACTACGACGGCGTATGTCCAGTTTTACGGTGTTTTTCGTGTTTCCAGGTTTTAAATCATTAAGTTAGCATATCATATAGATATAGAACATGTGTTTAGTTGATTTTAAAAGTCAAGTTATAAGGATTAACTTTTGTTTGCGAACAAGTTTAGAATTAACTAAACTATGTTCTAGTGATTTCAAGTTTAAAGCTTCGAATAAGATAGCTTTATATGTATGAATCGAATGATGTTATGAACATCATTACTACCTCAAGTTTTGTGGATAAACCTACTAGAAAAGAGACAAATGGATCTAGCTTTAAAGGATCTTGGATGGCTTGAAAGTTCTTGAAGTAGAATCATGACACGAAAACAAGTTCAAGTAAGATTTCCACTCGAAATAAGATTGTTATAGTTATAGAAATTGAATCAAAGTTTGAATATTAGTATTACCTTATATTAGAAAGATATCTTACTGTAAATAAGAAAGATTTCTTGAGGTTGGATGATCACTCTACAAGATTGGAAGTAAGCTAGCAAACTTGGAAGTATTCTTGATTTTATGAAACTAGAACTTGTAGAATTTATGAAGAACACTTAGAACTTGAAGATATAACTTGAGAGAGATCAATTAGATGAAGAAAATTGAAGAATGAAAGTGTTTGTAGGTATTTTTTGTCGTTGGTGTATGGATTAGATATAAAGGATATGTAATTTTATTTTCATGTAAATAAGTCATGAATGATTACTCATATTTTTGTAATTTTATGAGATATTTCATGCTAGTTGCCAAATGATGGTTCCCACATGTGTTAGGTGACTCACATGGGCTGCTAAGAGCTAATCATTGGAGTGTATATACCAATAGTACATACATCTAAAAGCTGTGTATTGTACGAGTACGAATACGGGTGCATACGAGTAGAATTGTTGATGAAACTGAACGAGGATGTAATTGTAAGCATTTTTGTTAAGTAGAAGTATTTTGATAAGTGTCTTGAAGTCTTTTAAAAGTTTATGAATACATATTAAAACACTACATGTATATACATTTTAACTGAGTCGTTAAGTCATCGTTAGTCGTTACATGTAAGTGTTGTTTTGAAACCTTTAGGTTAACGATCTTGTTAAATGTTGTTAACCCAATGTTTATAATATCAAATGAGATTTTAAATTATTATATTATCATGATATTATGATGTATGAATATCTCTTAATATGATATATATACGTTAAATGTCGTTACAACGATAATCGTTACATATATGTCTCGTTTCAAAATCATTAAGTTAGTAGTCTTGCTTTTACATATGTAGTTCATTGTTAATATACTTAATGATATGTTTACTTATCATAATATCATGTTAACTATATATATATATATATATATATATATATATATATATATATATATATATCCATATATATGTCATCATATAGTTTTTACAAGTTTTAACGTTCGTGAATCACCGGTCAACTTGGGTGGTCAATTGTCTATATGAAACCTATTTCAATTAATCAAGTCTTAACAAGTTTGATTGTTTAACATGTTGGAAAAACTTAATCATGTAAATAACAATTTCATTTATTATATATATAAACATGAAAAAGTTCGGGTCACTACATCAATAAACGAATGTTACTATCTGATATGGCCGAAACGGACGGGTTTTATTGCGCGGTGTCGTTAGGCCGCGGCACGCCAGGATCAGCCACTCGTGGGAGAGGGTACTGTTTTAAATTTATATTTAGCGGGGCCTAAATCTTACTACTCCTTATAAGTAAGGGAAGTATGACCTAGAGTCGTATTTTTGAGATATCAGTAACATCGAACCTATATTTTAGCCTAAGATAGTTAGGGAGTAGTGGATATTTATTTTTAGGATTTTCTAATTTAATAAGACAGATAAAGTAAATGCGATAAAATTTGTAATTCAGATAAGGCTAAAGTAAGTGCATACTATGATTTCGTCAGTTATGTTGCCGAGATTATGGAATGCTGGCTCATGAATAGGCAGAGGCCCTGTATTCATTACACTGGTCCTAAATGCCCCTATCATAAGACATGTCACTGGGTACTGCGTTAGGCTTGAAGATTCTGAATAGCCAGCAACGTCCCTTACCCCCGACGCCCGTGCAGTCTGACTACAGGCGTACACGTTCAGATGGCTCATCCAATTGAGCGACTCGGTTGGGTGACGTATTAACATTCCAAAATAGTCTAAACTTTCTTAAGCATAATAGAATACATGGTTTACCATATCCGAGAGACGTGATGTGCCTCAATGCTTTCGTTAATGATTGGTAAAAGATAGTTAGGCCCTTAAAAAGAGTTCAACCATAAAGAACACCATGGCCAAGTCAAGTCGACTTCCATGAACACGTTCGGTTATCCTAACGGTCCAATCCTTTATGTGTCTAAACAAACATTTCCTTAATTAACTAAGAATCCCTCAAGAGGGGTACAATGCTTGAGACCACATTATGGTGCAGTGTACTGGTCAACACTAACCGTGTTCCATGGCCTTACTTAGCAGAGGTACAGCTTACAACAACCGCTGTGCTTCAGCATGCACGTACGAAGTTTATATGATTGGTGACTACACTAGCATGGTCTAGGACCGACAATGTACTAAGGGTCCAGTCAGATGTTTCACTACGAAAGAGTCCTCAGTCGGAATCCAAAGCTCGATAGACTTACTAAAACCGGTGTGCCTCGGTCGATCTTACACTGTATCCGATAGACTTCTCTTACCAAGGGGTGACACAGATAGTGTACTCTGGATAGGGGTTCGTGACTTCCCAATAACAGAGCCTATAACTACGTTCTATTAGTTGGAAACGCGATTGAGTTTAAAGCATAATCAGAAAGCATTTCGACAGCATACACAAACCATAATATTATTTCGGCATTATAACTGCTTACATCATAGCATTCACTAAAGATAACTACTCGCTAATCATGGCAATAATATCATAAAATATTATATAAGATAAAGGATAGAAGTACCGGTAGATTAAACGAGTTCCGAATACAAAAGTGACAACTTCAAGACTCCAGACCGCTCCTAATACAATCTTCAGCGTTCTTCTCCGGGTACTAGGTTTCTCGCACAGAGTCGAAGGCCTTGAGAGTATGACTAATATTGTACAAGATAGAGAAAGAAGTGAATTGAAGTGTGTGTTGGAATGAATGACAAAGACCCTTTAAATAGACTTGGAAATTGCCAGCATACGCCTGGCAGGCCGCATGGCAGGGCGTATGGCAAGGCGTATTTGGCAGGCAGTATGGCTGGCAGACCGCATGATGGGCCGTTTGTTGGCACGTATCTGGCAGGCCGTTTTCATACTGGTAGGCCGTATGGCAGGCCATATGGAAAGCTGTATGGTGTGCTGGTCAGCCTTGATTCCCTGGATCGTAACTTGATTTCTTGTCTTTCACCATTTTTGCTCTAGAATCTTCGTTTTAGCTCCGATTCTCTTGATTCTTTTTGCACCGCCTTTGTAATTACTTGTTCTTCAATTCTAACCAACGAAGTGGGTATTTTGCTGATAAAGTTTGAATCTTTCTTGTTTTTGGGCCTTAATACTGGGTGAAAACGTGACTTTTTAGCCGATATCAAATATCCCACACTTAGACTTTGCTTGTCCTGAAGCAAACTCTCATTTTTTTAAGAATCTTTTCAGTGTTTCTTTTCTAGTAGCCTAAGCGGTTTGCTTTTATTATAAGAGCAAAAAGATAAGGTGAGCCGTCTATGTTAGGATTGAAATTATCTCTGCAAGTATGCGAGGAGGTTACATGACATAGGCTAGCTTTCACGGGTTACTCAAATCACTCAAGTGTTTAGGGTTCCTATAGATCTAAGAAATGAAGTATGCTCATAGCCAGTCATGCTGCACCCATCGTCATAGGCTTGATAAAGACTCAAATCCTTGCTGCTAACGCGAGAACGGTAGTAATCTTAGTTTAATATGTCATTTATCAATGATGGGAAAGGAATTTTGGAGTGGTAGTGAAGTTGTTTTTGAGGGGTGAGAAAAGGGTAGTGTAGTCTTTATACAGACTTTTATTCGGATAGGAGTGCTGAAGTATTTTGAGAAGCACTTTTGAACTTTTTCTTCATTTGATAATCATTTTCAGTCAAGTTCTCTTCGGCATTTCTCTTATTTAGTTCTGCTCCTTTTTTCAGAACTTCATCATTTTTTTTATTTTTATTTTTTTTAGAGACTTCATCTCGAGAAACTTTTTGCCGGTAAACTTTTTCAAGACCTTTGCTATGATACTTGAGAGGTTTATAACATCCGATTTTCAGAAGGAATCTCATTTTCTGGATTTTTCGAGAGATGGTAAAGGTGATATGGATGTGGTGGTGGAGTAGAAGCAGTGGAGGTGCGGAAGGTTTATGTTTGACAAATGGCTAGCTATTTACAACCGAATCGCGTTTCGCTGCTTGGAGATGTAGATCTAAAGCAAGTTCTGATTCTGAGCACAGACATCGGCACTCTCAATGGAAAATAGTGAAGCATTAAAGATGAATGCTGGTCTTATTTGGGGTGCCTCACCATAATCAATTTAGGTCGATAATGCCTTAGTCATGCAATGCTCTATTAGAGATTTCAATCTAACAAGAATTTCACCTTACTTAAGCCTTATTTTTATTGACAAACGTTTTAGGTTTTCAAAAATACTCTTTCGAAAAGGGTTTCTTTTGCAAAAATTTTAAAATTTGGCTTAAGGACTTGGAATCTTCGTAATGGTTTATTATAATACAGCATAAAAAGATACCAACATCCCACACTTAGACGAACATTGTCCTCAATGTTCCTAGTGTATCACACTTAGGAGTTGAAGATTTGGGAGTATTTGTCTAGTGTTTTTATTGGGTGTTATCCCACACTTAGTGAAAAGCTAGGATGTGGCATATTTTGAATCTTGAGCTAGTAGCGAAAAGAAAGAAATACCCCTAGCAGATGCGGCTAGCTTCCTTGCTTCTTTATCGGCTCATTTGTCATCATTTATTCTTCTACTCTACTTTATTGCACGGGTTTCCTCCCGAGAAGCACTTTTGTTTAAGGTCGTTAGCTCGACCGTAGTGATGCTTCAATAAGCAAACATTCCTCGCTGATGGTTGTGATCTTGGTCTTCTCGAGGGAATGTAAGTCTTGGTGGATAAGTCCTGAGAAAGTGTCGGACCAATAGTGGTAACAAGTCCGTTACTTCTCTTGAAGATCTTCTGAAAGATAAGTAGTGCGCAGTTTCGGCTCTTGATAAGTCTTGAAGTCCGATGAGAATATGATCCACAGCCCTGCTGGTTGACCCATGAATGTCAATCATAGAAGTAGTGCTGGTGTTGATGATTTCTCTGATGGGATGCTCATTTCGGAGGTCTTTAAACAACGTAAGAAACTGTATCTTTAGAATCTCGAAGTATTCGGAACGATGATTTCCACAGTAGAAGTCGGTAGCTTTGTACATATTAGTCAAGAGATGAAACTGGAAAGAAGTGAACAGCAATCCTGATCCGAGTATTAATTTCACCGTCTTTGAGTATATCTCCCGACATCCAGCTTTAAATGTGAAACTAGGATCTGTGGACTCGTGGAAGATACGTGATAGCTGCTTCGTAACATAGGTGGCAATGTTGACTCGATCTGGTTCAAGATGAGAGAACGGATTGTTTCGCCTTGCTTCCTCCATAACAGCGTCTTGTAACTCTTTGATAATCAGATCAGCGTGGTGATCAATTGTTACGTAAATCACTAGTCTGTCTGGTGTGCTTTCAAAATTATCTCTATCCAGAAGGGCGAAAAAGCTGTGAATATCCTCGATCATTTTCAAATCAGAGTGATAAGTCGGGCATCCAGTGGAAAGATCCATATGCTTCCGGATGAGAGTCAGTAGTGCTCGTTGGTTTCGTGAGAACGGAAGTGCAGATCCGGCTAAGGCGTTGTAAACCCTAGAGTAAATGATCTTCTGATCTCGACAGAATCTTGTTTCAAGAATAGTGCGAACTGTAGTGACCCGAACTTTTCCATATTTATATATATTAGATGAAATTGATATTTACATGATTAAGTGTTTCCAACATGTTAAGCAATCAAACTTGTTAAGACTTGATTAACTGAAATAGGTTTCATATAGACAATTGACCACCCAAGTTGACCGGCGATTCACGAACGTTAAAACTCATAAAAATGACATGACGATATATATATGGATATACATATTGTTAACATGAGATTATGATAAGTAAGTATCTCCATAAGTATATTAACAATGAGTTATATACATAAAAACAAGACTACTAACTTAAGGATTTCGAAACGAGACATATATGTAACGATTATCGTTGTAACGACATTTAAATGTATATATATCATATTAAGATATATTAATATATCATAATATCATGATAATATAATATTTTAACATCTCATTAGATATAATAAACAATGGGTTAACAATATTAAATGAGATCGTTAACTTAAAGGTTTCAAAACAACACTTACATGTAACGACTAACGATGACTTAACGACTCAGTTAAAATGTATATACATGTAGTGTATTTAGATGTATTAATATACTTTTGGAAGACTTCAAGACATATATCAAAATACTCATACTTAACGAAAATGGTTACAGTTACATTCCCATTATTTTTTCATCAAGAATTCTAGTCGTATTTATACCCGTATTATACACAGCTTCAAGACGTACTTACTATGGGTATATACCAATAGGAACTAGCATGGGATTCCACTCTTGATTATGTCATACATGACTAATCAATTTTAACTTCTACCATGAACTAGTCAACTAACTAGAACCCCTTTTAACCCCACTCACCACTCACCACTTACCACTTACCACTCATCATTCACTCCATTTCAATTCCAATTCTCTTTCTAATTCTCTCTCAACACACACACACACACACACACACACACTTATGAACGAATTTTTCCAGTAGCTAATCATCATCTTCATCAAAAATTACTTCAAGAATCAAGCTATAATCATCTTAGGAAGAACATTTCAAGAACACTTCGAAAATCCTTTCAAGTTTACTAGTTTACATCCAAGCTTTCTAATCCATTCCAAGTAATAATCTAAGATCAAGAAACCTTTGTTATTTATAGTAGGTTATCTTTCTTATTCAAGGTAATATTCATATTCAAACTTTGATTCAATTTCTATAACTATAAACTATCTTAATTCAAGTAAAAATCTTACTTGAACTTATTTTTGTGTCATGATCCTACTTCAAGAACTTTCAAGCCATCCAAGATCCTTTGAAGCTAGATCATTTCTTGTAACTTTTAGTAGGTTTACATACTAAACTTGAGGTAGTAATGATGTTCATAACATCATTCGATTCATATATATAAAACTATCTTATTCGAAGGTTTAAACTCGTAATCACTAGAATATAGTTTAGTTAATTCTAAACTTGTTCGCAAACAAAAGTTAATCCTTTTAACTTGACTTTTTAAAATCAACTAAACACATATTATATATCTATATGATATGCTAACTTAATGATTTGAAATCGGAAAACACGAAAAACACCGTAAAACCGGATATACGCCGTCGTAGTAACACCGCGGGCTGTTTTGGGTTAGTTAATTAAAAACTATGATAAACTTTGATTTAAAAGTTGTTCTTATGGAAAAATGATTTTTCTTATGAACATGAAACTATATCCAAAAATCATGGTTAAACTCAAAGTGGAAATATGTTTTCCAAAATGGTCATCTAGACGTCATTTTTTTCGACTGAAATGACTACCATTACAAAAATGACTTGTAACTTATGTTTCTGACTATAAACATATAATTTTTCTGTTTAGATTCATAAAATAGAGTTCAATATGAAACCATAGCAATTTTATTCACTCAAAACGGATTTAAAACGAAGAAGTTATGGGTAAAACAAGATTGGATTTTTTTTTATTGTTGTAGCTACGGGAAATATTGTAACAATTCTATACAAATCATAACTTAACAAACTTATATTATATTATTCATGCATTCTAATATATATTATGTAATCTTGGGATACCATAGACACGTATACAATGTTTTGACATATCATATCGACCCATCTATATAATATATTTTGGAACAACCATAGACACTCTATATGCAGTAATGTTGGAGTTAGCTATACAGGGTTGAGGTTGATTCCAAAATAATATATATAGTTTGAGTTGTGATCTAGCCTGAGGCTTGTATACACTGGGTCGTGGATTGATCCAAGATAATTTATATTTATTTATTTCTGTACATGTAACTGTGGACAACTATCTGTAGGTTACTAATGAGGACTGCTGACTTAACAAACTCAAATCATTAAAACGT
Organism: Rutidosis leptorrhynchoides; assembly: GCF_046630445.1. Classification (NCBI taxonomy): domain Eukaryota; kingdom Viridiplantae; phylum Streptophyta; class Magnoliopsida; order Asterales; family Asteraceae; genus Rutidosis; species Rutidosis leptorrhynchoides. The sequence goes on from NC_092334.1 coordinate 385,835,362, forward strand.
AATAAAAAATATTGTAAATATATTTTGATCATACTTTGATATATATGTACATATTTGTATAGGTTCGTGAATCGATCAGTGGCCGAGTCTTACTTCGCGACGAAGTAAAAATCTGTGAAAGTGAGTTATAGTCCCACTTTTAAAATCTAATATTTTGAGATGAGAATACATGCAACTTTATAAATATTTTACGAAATAGACACAAGTAAATGAAACTACATTATATAGGTGAATGATCGAAGCCGAATATGCCCCTTTTTAGCTTGGTAGCCTAAGAATTTAGGAACAGACCCCCAAATTGACGCGAATCCTAAAGATAGATCTATCGGGCCCGACAAGCCCCATTCTGGAATTTGAAATGCTTTAGTACTTCGAAATTATCATGTCCGATGGGTGTCCCGGAATGATGGGGATATTCTATATGCATCTTGTTAATGTCGGTTACCAGGTGTTCACTATATGAATGATTATTATCTCTATGTATGAGATGTATTGAAATATGAAATCTTGTGGTCTATTATTATGATTTGATAATATATAGGTTAAACCTATAACTCACCAACATTTTTGTTGACGTTTTAAGCATGTTTATTCTCAGGTGATTATTAAGATCTTCCACTGTTGCATACTAAAATAAGGACAAGATTTGGAGTCCATGCTTGTATGATATTGTGTAAAAACTGCATTCAAGAAACTTATTTTTGATGTAATATATTCTTATTGTAAACCATTATGTAATGGTCGTGTGTAAACAGTATATTTTAGATTATCATTATTTGATAATCTACGTAATGCTTTTTAAACCTTTATCGATAAAATAAAGGTTATGTTTGTTTTAAAAATGAATGCAGTCTTTGAAAAATGTCTCATATAGAGGTCAAAACCTCGCAACGAAATCAATCAATATGGAACGTTTATAATCAATATGAATGGGACATTTCAGTTGGTATCAGAGCGTTGGTCTTAGAGGACCAGAAATTTGCATTAGTGTATCTTATCGAGTTTGTTAGGATACATTAGTGAGTCTGGACTTCGACCGTGTTTTCTTTAAAAACGATTGCTTAACACTTTTGTTGGAAACTATATATTATTAACATGTAAATATTATGTGATATATTAACCTCTTGATGTGTTTGATATTGTGTGATAAATGTCTACCACTAGTACAAATCCCATCGATTCACCTAATAATAATGAAGAGTCGAATATATTTTGGGAAGATTCACAGATTCCCGAAGAAGAACCGGAAGAGGAGGAATCGGAAGAGGAGGAACCGAAAGAAGAAGAACCAGAAGAGGAGGAACCAGAAGAAGAAGAGGTTCCGGAGGAAGAAATATCGATACCTACAGTAATTCGATTAAATAAAAGAAAATCCTCAGCCAACGGACCAAAGTTAATAATGGTCAATGGTGTTTCCGCCGAGGAAGCAAAATATTGGGAAGATTACCAATTTTTCGATGAATCGGATCCCGATGAGGATTCCGATGATGTTATAGAAATTACCTCAACCCAATTTAATAAAGTGAAAGAAAATAATAAGGGAAAAGGTATAAAAATAGAGAAACCCGATTCCAACCCCGATGAACTTTATATGTATCGGCAACATCCGTATTTCCTAAAATGTAACAATGACCCGGGAACCTCTAAACCACCAGGTTTTTCTAAACCATTGTGGAAAACGATGACTCGTATTAGAGGAACACCATATATTCCTAGAAAATTAGGAAAAAGAACCAAGTCCGAAGAAGAAGAAACCAGTGATTCAGATTAGAGGGTTGTAATCATGTTGTGTATGTATTGTAGTGTGCTTGTACTTTTATGTTCTATGTAAAAATTACTTGTATTGTTTGTTAATTATCTTTTACGAATCTAATCCTTGTCTATTTTACAGTATAAAAACAAAATGGACGTTAAGGGTAGACAACCGAATATTTTAGAAGACCTACCAGAGGATATGATTGAGGAAATCTTGTCTAGAGTTGATCAGAGTTCATCAGCACATTTAGTTATGGCGAAATTAACTTGTCAAATATTTGAAAGACTTTCCGGAAATGCCTTAGTTTATAAAAGGCTTTCCTTTGATAGGTGGGGTATATCACATTGGGGAGATCGTAAGCTACGCCATGTTTTCTTTAAAGCGTTAAATGCGGGGAACCCAAATGCAATTTTATGCTACGGGTTACGAACCTATTTTGACTCAACATATCCTAATATAGGATTTCGTGAGTTAGAAAGAGCTTCTAACATGCAACATAAAGAAGCATGTTATACTTATGGGTTAGTGATGTTCGCTTCTTATCAAAGTGAGAAAAAGAATATCGGGTTACAACTTTTAAATAAAACATTCCCACAAGTGACGGACTCAGTAGTTGGGGTAAGAAACAAGGTTTTTAGATTGCTACGAGGCTGTTGGGCATTACGAAACCCTCGTCCTTTTGACGACATTACAACATGCTGCCTAGCCAATGGTCATAACGGTTACTTTCCACAAGACCAAGGATGGGAAGTCGTCTTAGTAAAACCTGAATGCATGACTTGTTTCTGGACTTATGAATTACGTGTCTTTATTTCCTTTGCTGAACAACTTGCGTATTAACTAGTTTTATCTTCAAAACTGTTCTGTATCAAAGTGTACTATATTTCATGTTATATGTAATATAGCGAAGTTGTAAGTTTGAAGAATAATTGTATGTGACATATTATTAAAATCAGTTTTTCATATGGAATTGTAGTAGTTGAATTGTATATTAGCTACTAAGTATGAACTTAATGGGTAGGTAGTACCCGAATTTAAACTTATAAAACGCTAATATGAAGAAAAAGCTTTTATAAATAAGTTCATATAATGCTACGAGATACTATTGACTACTCTTAAATTCTATATGATTAACTCAATTCTTTTGGTTATTTTTTGAGGGAAATGGCACCGACGACTCGTCAGAATTTGAACATGAGCGAGGAAGACTTCTGTGTTTTCCTTGCAGCAAACATAGCCGCAGTACAGGCTGCGATGCAAAATAACAATAACTCTGGATCTAGCAGTGGAACTAATTCCACAAGAAATCGTGTAGGATGCACCTACAAAGAATTCACTGCCTGCAAACCTTTGGAATTTGATGGAATCGAAGGACCAATTGGATTGAAACGGTGGACCGAGAAAGTCAAATCGGTGTTTGCCATAAGTAAGTGTACTGAAGAGGACAAAGTTAAGTACGCTACGCATACCTTCACAGGTACTGCGTTAACGTGGTGGAACACCTATCTTGAACAGGTAGGACAAAATCCTGCTTACGCACTACCGTGGTCGGCATTCAAGCAATTGATGAACGAGCAGTACCGTCCTAGAAACCAAGTCAATAAGCTCTAGGTACAGCTTAGAGAGTTACGAACACAAGGGTTCGACATTACCACATATGAACGACGCTTCACAGAGTTGTGCCTATTATGTCCAGGAACGTTCGAAGATGAAGAAGAGAAGATCGACGCGTTTATAAAAGGGTTACTAGTAAGGATTCAAGAAGATGTGAGTTCACACGAGCCCGCTTCCATACAAAAGGCAAGTAGAATGGCTCATAAACTCATAAATCAGATTGAGGGAAGAATTAAAGAGCAGGCGGCCAAAGAAACCAACACGAAATAACTCAAGAGAAAGTGGGAAGAAACCAGTGACAAGGGTCACCAATACAACAACAACAACAATTACAACCACAACCGCAACAATAATCGCAACAATAACCGCAATCCTAATAATAACTACAACAAACGTCCCAACAACAACAACTACAACAACCGTTCCAACAACAATAACAATCCCAACAACAACCTCAATAACAACAATGGCAACAAAAACCAAAAATGCCAAAGGTGTGAAGAGTACCACCAGAATGGGTTCTGCACGACATTTTGCACCAAGTGTAAAAGAACTAGCCATGGTGTGAAAAAGTGTGAGGTCTACGGACCAAAGTTTAACAGAACTAAAGGAACAAATAGTGGCGAAACAAGTAATGCCGCCTTTGTTTGTTATAGATGTGGAAAACCGGGCCACATTAGAAGTAATTGCCCGAATCAGGGGAATACTAATGGGCAGGGCCGCGGAAGAGTTTTCAATATTAATACGGCAGAAGCGCAGAAAGACCCGGAGCTTGTTACGGGTACGTTTCTTATTGATAATAAATCTGCTTATGTTTTATTTGATTCGGGTGAGGATAGTAGCTATATGAGTAGAGATTTTTGTTCTAAGTTAAGTTGCCCATTGACGCCTTTGGATAGTAAATTTTTACTCGAATTAGCAAACTGTAAATTAATTTCAGCAGATAATATATGTCGGGCTAGAGAAATTAAACTGGGTGATGAAACGTTTAGGATTGATTTAATACCAGTCGATTTAGGGAGTTTTGATGTAATAATTGGCATGGACTGGTTGAAGAAGGTGAGAGTAGAGGTCGTTTGTTACAAAAATGCGATTCGCATTATGCGTGAAAAGGGAAAACCTTTAATGGTGTACAGAGAAAAGAACAATGCGAAATTAAATCTTATTAGTAGTTTGAAGGCGCAAAAACTAATAAGAAAAGGTTGTTACGTCATTCTTGCACACATTAAGGAAGTTAAACCTGAAGAAAAGAACATCAGTGATGTTCCCGTCGCAAAAGAATTTCCCGATGTATTTCCGAAAGAATTACCGGGATTACCCCCACATCGATCCGTTGAATTTCAAATAGACCTTGTACCAGGAGCTGCACCAATAGCTCGTGCTCCATACAGACTCGCACTCAGCGAAATGAAAGAATTACAAAGTCAGTTACAGGAACTTTTAGAGCGTGGTTTCATTCGACCAAGCACATCACCATGGGGAGCTCCTGTTTTGTTTGTCAAGAAGAAGGATGGTACATTTAGGTTATGTATCGACTACCGAGAGTTGAACAAACTTACCATTAAGAACCGCTACCCACTACCGAGAATCGACGACTTATTTGATCAACTACAAGGCTCGTCAGTTTATTCGAAGATTGATTTACGTTCTGGGTATCATCAAATGCGGGTGAAGGAGGATGATATTCCAAAGACTGCTTTTAGGACGCGTTACGGTCATTACGAGTTTATGGTTATGCCGTTTGGGTTGACTAACGCACCAGCTGTGTTCATGCACCTCATGAACCGAGTGTGTGGACCATACCTTGACAAGTTTGCCATTGTTTTCATCGATGACATACTTATTTACTCAAAGAATGACCAAGAGCATGAAGAACATTTGAGAAAAGTGCTAGAGTTGTTAAGAAAGGAAAAACTGTACGCTAAGTTTTCAAAGTGTGCATTTTGGTTGGAAGAAGTTCAATTCCTCGGTCACATAGTGAACAAAGAAGGTATTCAGGTGGATCCAGCAAAGATTGAAACCGTTGAAAATTGGGAAACCCCGAAAACCCCGAAGCACATACGCCAATTTTTTAGGGCTGGCTGGTTATTACAGGAGATTCATCCAAGATTTTTCCAAAATAGCAAAACCCTTGACTGCATTAACGCATAAAGGGAAGAAATTTGAATGGAAGGATGAACAAGAGAAAGCGTTTCAATTGTTGAAGAAAAAGTTAACTACGACACCTATATTGTCATTACCTGTAGGGAATGATGATTTTGTGATATATTGTGACGCCTCAAAGCAAGGTCTCGGTTGTGTATTAATGCAACGAATGAAGGTAATTGCTTATGCGTCTAGACAATTGAAGATTCACGAGCAGAATTATACGACGCATGATTTGGAATTAGACGCGGTTGTTTTTGCATTAAAGACTTGGAGGCACTACTTATATGGGGTCAAAAGTATTATATATACCGACCACAAAAGTCTTCAACACATATTTAATCAGAAACAACTGAATATGAGGCAGCGTAGGTGGATTGAATTGTTGAATGATTACGACTTTGAGATTCGTTATCACCCAGGAAAGGCAAATGTGGTAGCCGACGCCTTGAGCAGAAAGGACAGAGAACCTATTCGAGTAAAATCTATGAATATAATGATTCACACTAACCTTACTACTCAAATAAAGGAGGCGCAACAAGGAGTTTTAAAAGAGGGAAACTTAAGGGATGAAATACCCAAAGGATCGGAGAAGCATCTTAATATTCGGGATGACGGAACCCGGTATAGGGCTGAAAGAATTTGGGTACCAAAATTTGGAGATATGAGAGAAATGGTACTTAGAGAAGCTCATAAAACCAGATACTCAATACATCCTGGAACGGGGAAGATGTACAAGGATCTCAAGAAACATTTTTGGTGGCCAGGTATGAAAGCCGATGTTGCTAAATACGTAGGAGAATGTTTGACGTGTTCTAAGGTCAAAGCGAAGCATCAGAAACCATCAGGTCTACTTCAACAACCCGAAATCCCGGAATGGAAATGGGAAAACATTACAATGGATTTCATCACTAAATTGCCAAGGACTGCCAGTGGTTTTGATACTATTTGGGTACTAGTTGATCGTCTCACCAAATCAACACACTTGCTGCCAATAAGAGAAGATGACAAGATGGAGAAGTTAGCACGACTGTATTTGAAGGAAGTCGTCTCCAGACATGGAATATCAATCTCTATTATCTCTGATAGGGATGGCAGATTTATTTCAAGATTCTGGCAGACATTACAGCAAGCATTAGGAACTCGTCTAGACATGAGTACTGCCTATCATCCACAAACTGATGGGCAGAGCGAAAGGACGATACAAACTCTTGAAGACATGCTACGAGCCTGTGTTATTGATTTCGGAAACAGTTGGGATCGACACCTTCCGTTAGCAGAATTTTCCTACAACAACAGCTACCATTCAAGCATTGAGATGGCGCCGTTTGAAGTACTTTATGGTAGAAAGTGGAGGTCTCCGATTTGTTGGAGTGAAGTGGGGGATAGACAGATTACGGGTCCGGAGATAATACAAGAAACTACCGAGAAGATCATCCAAATTCAACAACGGTTGAAAACTGCCCAAAGTCGACAAAAGAGTTACGCTGACATTAAAAGAAAAGATATAGAATTTGAAATTGGAGAGATGGTCATGCTTAAAGCAGCACCTTGGAAAGGCGTTGTTCGATTTGGTAAACGAGGGAAATTAAATCTAAGGTATATTGGACCATTCAAGATTATTGATCGTGTCGGACCAGTAGCTTACCGACTTGAGTTACCTCAACAACTCGGGGCTGTACATAACACTTTCCACGTCTCAAATTTGAAGAAATGTTTTGCTAAAGAAGATCTCACTATTCAGTTAGACGAAATTCAAATCAACGAAAAACTTCAATTCATCGAAGAACCCATCGAAATAATGGATCGTGAGGTTAAAAGACTTAAGCAAAACAAGATACCAATTGTTAAGGTTCGATGGAATGCTCGTAGAGGACCCGAGTTCACCTAGGAACGAGAAGATCAGATGAAAAAGAAATACCCGCACTTATTTCCAGAAGATACGTCAACACCTCCAACTTCTTAAAATTTCGGGACGAAATTTATTTAACGGGTAGGTACTGTAGTGACCCGAACTTTTCCATATTTATATATATTAGATGAAATTGATATTTACATGATTAAGTGTTTCCAACATGTTAAGCAATCAAACTTGTTAATACTTGATTAACTGAAATAGGTTTCATATAGACAATTGACCACCCAAGTTGACCGGCGATTCACGAACGTTAAAACACGTAAAAATGACATGACGATATATATATGGATATACATATTGTTAACATGAGATTATGATAAGTAAGTATCTCCATAAGTATATTAACAATGAGTTATATACATAAAAACAAGACTACTAACTTAAGGATTTCGAAACGAGACATATATGTAACGATTATCGTTGTAACGACATTTAAATGTATATATATATATCATATTAAGATATATTAATATATCATAATATCATGATAATATAATAATTTAACATCTCATTAGATATAATAAACAATGGGTTAACAATATTAAATGAGATCGTTAACTTAAAGGTTTCAAAACAACACTTACATGTAACGACTAACGATGACTTAACTACTCAGTTAAAATGTATATACATGTAGTGTATTTAGATGTATTAATATACTTTTGGAAGACTTCAAGACAAATATCAAAACACTCATACTTAACGAAAATGGTTACAGTTACATTCCCATTCTTTTTTCATCAAGAATTCTAGTCGTATTCATACCCGTATTATACACAGCTTCAAGACGTACTTACTATGGGTATATACCAATAGGAACTAGCATGGGATTCAACTCTTGATTATGTCATACATGACTAATCAATTTCAACTTCTACCATGAACTAGTCAACTAACTAAAACTCCTTTTAACCCCACTCACCACTCACAACTTACCACTCATCATTCACTCCATTTCACTTCCAATTCTCTTTCTAATTCTCTCTCAACACACACACACACACACACACACACACACACACACACACACACTAATGAACGAATTTTTCCAGTAGCGAATCATCATCTTCATCAAAAATTACTTCAAGAATCAAGCTATAATCATCTTAGGAAGAACACTTCAAGAACACTTCAAAAATCCTTTCAAGTTTACTAGTTTACATCCAAGCTTTCTAATCCATTCCAAGTAATCATCTAAGATCAAGAAACCTTTGTTATTTATAGTAGGTTATCTTTCTTATTCAAGGTAATATTCATATTCAAACTTTGATTCAATTTCTATAACTATAAACTATCTTAATTCAAGTAAAAATCTTACTTGAACTTGTTTTTGTGTCATGATCCTACTTCAAGAACTTTCAAGCCATTAAGATCCTTTGAAGCTAGATCATTTCTTGTCATTTCTAGTAGGTTTACCTACTAAACTTGAGGTAGTAATGATGTTCATAACATCATTCGATTCATATATATAAAACTATCTTATTCGAAGGTTTAAACTCGTAATCACTAGAACACAGTTTAGTTAATTCTAAACTTATTCACAAACAAAAGTTAATCATTCTAAATTGACTTTTAAAATCAACTAAACACATGTTATATATCTATATGATATGCTAACTTAATGATTTGAAACCGGAAAACACGAAAAACACCGTAAAACCGGATATACGCCGTCGTAGTAACACCGCGGGCTGTTTTGGGTTAGTTAATTAAAAACTATGATAAACTTTGATTTAAAAGTTGTTCTTCTGGGAAAATAATTTTTCTTATGAACATGAAACTATATCCAAAAATCATGGTTAAACTTAAAGTGGAAGTATGTTTTCCAAAATGGTCATCAAGACGTCGTTTTTTTCGACTGAAATGACTACCTTTACAAAAACGACTTGTAACTTATGTTTCCGACTAAAAACCTATAGTTTTTCTATTTAGATTCATAAAATAGAGTTCAATATGAAATCATAGCAATTTGATTCACTCAAAACGGATTTAAAACGAAGAAGTTATGGGTAAAACAAGATTGGATTTTTTTTATTGTTGTAGCTACGGGAAATATTGTAACATCTCTATACAAATCATAACTTAACAAACTTATATTGTATTATTCATGTATTCTAATATATATTATGTAATCTTGGGATACCATAGACACGTATACAATGTTTTGACATATCATATCGACCCATCTATATAATATATTTTGGAACAACCATAGACACTCTATATGCAGTAATGTTGGAGTTAGCTATACAGGGTTGAGGTTGATTCCAAAATAATATATATAGTTTGAGTTGTGATCTAGCATGAGGCTTGTATACACTGGGTCATGGATTGATCCAAGATAATTTATATTTATTTATTTCTGTACATGTAACTGTGGACAACTAGCTGTAGGTTACTAATGAGGACTGCTGACTTAACAAACTCAAATCATTAAAATGTAATAAAAAATGTTGTAAATATATTTTGATCATACTTTGATATATATGTACATATTTGTATAGGTTCGTGAATCGATCAGTGGCCAAGTCTTACTTCGCGACGAAGTAAAAATCTGTGAAAGTGAGTTATAGTCCCACTTTTAAAATCTAATATTTTGAGATGAGAATACATGCAACTTTATAAATGTTTTACGAAATAGACACAAGTAAATGAAACTACATTATATAGGTGAATGATCGAAGCCGAATATGCCCCTTTTTAGCTTGGTAGCCTAAGAATTTGGGAACAGACCCCCAAATTGACGCGAATCCTAAAGATAGATCTATCTGGCCCAACAAGCCCCATTCTGGAATTTGGAATGCTTTAGTACTTCGAAATTATCATGTCCGATGGGTGTCCCAGAATGATGGGGATATTCTATATGCATCTTGTTAATGTCGGTTACTAGGTGTTCACTATATGAATGATTTTTATCTCTATGTATGAGATGTATTGAAATATGAAATCTTGTGGTCTATTATTATAATTTGATAATATATAGGTTAAACCTATAACTCACCAACATTTTTGTTGACGTTTTAAGCATGTTTATTCTCAGGTGATTATTAAGATCTTCCGCTGTTGCATACTAAAATAAGGACAAGATTTGGAGTCCATGCTTGTATGATATTGTGTAAAAACTGCATTCAAGAAACTTATTTTTGATGTAATATATTCTTATTGTAAACCATTATGTAATGGTCGTGTGTAAACAGTATATTTTAGATTATCATTATTTGATAATCTACGTAATGCTTTTTAAACATTTATCGATAAAATAAAGGTTATGTTTGTTTTAAAAATGAATGCAGTCTTTGAAAAACGTCTCATATAGAGGTCAAAACCTCGCAACGAAATCAATCAATATGGAACGTTTATAATCAATATGAATGGGACATTTCACGAACCACTGAATTATGCTCTCGTTGCCTTTCTTCGTGATGGATATGATCATGAAGAGAATTGATAAAGTCTTGAATGCGTTCTTCTAGGATTTCAACATCATTGTCTTCTCTTCGGAGATAGAGGTGGTGTTCTTCTCTGATAGCCATAATTCGTTCTGTTAAGCGTAGCTAAAAGTCAATGGTTGACTTCCGGATGGCTTCGAGAATGTCTTCAAATTCATCGGTATCATTGATGAAGGTGATCATGTCTGCATGTGTGGATATAACCAGAATTTGATCTGAAGAAGAGTCCAGCTCCCCTTGATCTGCTTCGGTTGGAGAGTGTGAGTTAGTCAGAATGTCTTCATGATGCTCTTCCTCGTCATCATCGGTATCTGGTTCCTCTGAGGATGCGTCCGATGAACGGGTTTCTTCAGTATTCTGATTCTCCACTTTGATACTTACAGGATCAATTTCTATATCCTTAACCTCAGCCTAGTTGGTCTTCTTCTTGAAGCGACTGATTAAACTGTGATCTTCCGTCTCAAGCCTCATTATTTCTTCATGACGCTCAGTGCTTGAAACGGGTACTGTCACAGTTTCTTTTACGTCTTCCATTTCCTCTTCCTCCTCAGATTCTTCCTCTTCCTCTATTTCTTCACTGGGATCCTCTTCTTCCATTTCTGGGTCGTTTACAGACTGTGATTCGATACCCATTTCGATATCATCGGCTGGTGGTGACTCGTCATCGGAAGTGATCCGTCTGGTGGAAATAGCAAACATCTCTGCCTGTCCAGAAAGATCGGTTGGTCGGTCAATTTTGAAGGTAACGCTCTCCCCATGTGATCGTAAGATCAAGGTTTGATTGTACACATCAATGACAGTCCTAGCCGTATTCATGAAAGGTCTCCCTAACACTATTGGGGTGTATAGGTCTTCCTTAATATCCACCACTACGAAATCCGTAGGATACAAGAATTTGTCGACTTTCACCAAGTAGTTCTCAACTATGCCCTTAGGATACCGAATTGTATTATCGGCAAGTTGGATTGTCATTTTGGTTGGTGACAAGTCTCCTAACTCTAATCTCTTGTAGAGAGAGTGGGGGATTAGGTTGATACTTGCTCCTAAATCTGCTAGCGCATGAATGGTTCCAGATTGGTAGATTGAACATGGGAAAACGAATCAGCCCATATCTCCTAGCTTTGGTGGTAGAGAGTTTCTGAGTAACGCAGAGCATTCTTCACTCAGTGGAATTTTGTTAGAGTCTGGTATCCTCTCCTTTGTAGAAAGAAGCCTTCGGATGTATCTCTTCTGGTTGGGAACTTTGGACATGGTATCCAAGAATCTACCATCTAGTTTGAAGGAATCAAGCTTGGATGGTTCTTCTTGTAGCCTTCCAGGATAAGGTACGCGAACTGGAGTTTCAGGGGTCAGCTTCTGAGTATATGTCGATATGTTCTTGAGCCTAGTTAATCTTCTCCTTGGTTCTTCCTCTGGGATTACGGAATCCATTTGCTTTGCCTCTTCTATGTGGGGATTCTTGATAGTATTACTTGGCAATTTTCCCTGTGGTCGAGTTTCAAGGCGTTGTGATAACTGTCCGAGCTGCGTTTCCAAACTTTTGAGCAGAGCCAATTGATTTCTCATTAGTATCTCCGTCTGATCTTGTCTGGTTGCAGTTCTCTGATTTAGCTGTTGATGTCCTTGGATAAACTGAGTTAACTGATCATCAGCTCCGAGAGTGGGGTTAGCTGCTTTTGTAATCTGGGTGGTAGGGTAATTTTCCTCAACTGGGGGACCAGTGAGTGGAAGTGGTTGATCATAGGTCAATTGAGATTGTTGAGCTGGGTAAGGTGGATAGCGATAGCGGAAAGGTTGATTGCTTCGCTGAAATTGATTAACCCTAGGTGGTTGATTGAATCCGGGATTTGGTGGACGAGCTGGGTATTGGACGTAACAGACTGAACCGTCAGGGTTTTCGTACTCAACTTGATAATCTTCAGTAGGTTGCGAGTTGGTACAATTAACACAAGCCTGAGCTTGGTTAACCTGCTGCGGCTGCATCTTTAATTCTCCGAGTTGTTTAGCAAGAGATTCCATCTTGTCCGTGAGGGATTTGATTGTAGTGACCCGAACTTTTCCATGTTTATATATATTAATTGAGATTGATATTTACATGATTAAATGTTTCCAACATGTTAAGCAATCAAACTTGTTAAGACTTGATTAATTGAAATATGTTTCATATAGACAATTGACCACCCAAGTTGACCGGCGATTCACGAACGTTAAAACTTGTAAAAATGACATGACGATATATATATGGATATACATATGGTTAACATGAGATTATGATAAGTAAGTATCTCCATAAGTATATTAACAATGAGTTATATACATATAAACAAGACTACTAACTTAAGGATTTCGAAACGAGACATATATGTAACGATTATCGTTGTAACGACATTTAAATGTATATATATCATATTAAGATATATTAATATGTCATAATATCATGATAATATAATAATTTAACATCTCATTAGATATAATAAACAATGGGTTAACAACATTAATTGAGATCGTTAACTTAAAGGTTTCAAAACAACACTTACATGTAACGACTAACGATGACTTAACGACTCAGTTAAAATGTATATACATGTAGTGTATTTAGATGTATTAAAATACTTTTGGAAGACTTCAAGACATATATCAAAACACTCATACTTAATGAAAATGGTTACAGTTACTTTCCCATTCTTTTCTTTCATCAAGAATTCTAGTCGTATTCTTACCCGTATTATACACAGCTTCAAAACGTACTTACTATGGGTATATACCAATAGGAACTAGCATGGGATTCCACTCTTGATTATGTCATGTATGACGAATCAATTTTAACTTCTACCATGAGCTAGTCAACTAACTAGAACTCCTTTTAACCCCACTCACCACTCACCAATTACCACTCATCATTCACTCCATTTCACTTCCAATTCTCTTTCTAATTCTCTCTCAACACACACACACACACACACTATGATGAACGTATTTTTCTAGTAGTTAATCATCATCTTCATCAAAAATCACTTCAAGAATCAAGCTATAATCATCATAGGAAGAACACTTCAAGAACACTTCAAAAATCCCTTCAAGTTTACTAATTTACTTCCAAGCTTTCTAATCCATTCCAAGTAATCATCTAAGATCAAGAAACCTTTGTTATATACAGTAGGTTATCTTTCTTATTCAAGGTAATATTCATATTCAAACTTTGATTCAATTTCTATAACTATAAACTATCTTAATTCGAGTAAAAATCTTACTTGAACTTGTTTTTGTGTCATGATCCTACTTCAAGAACTTTCAAGCCATCCAAGATCCTTTGAAGCTAGATCATTTCTTGTCACTTCCAGTAGGTTTACCTACTAAACTTGAGGTAGTAATGATGTTCATAACATCATTCGATTCATATATATAAAACTATCTTATTCGAAGGTTTAAACTCGTAATCACTAGAATATAGTTTAGTTAATTCTAAACTTGTTCGCAAACAAAAGTTAATCCTTCTAACTTGACTTTTAAAATTAACTAAACACATGTTCTATATCTATATGATATGCTAACTTAATGATTTAAAACCTGGAAACACGAAAAACACCGTAAAACCGGATTTACGCCGTCGTAGTAACACCGCGGGCTGTTTTGGGTTAGTTAATTAAAAACTATGATAAACTTTGATTTAAAAGTTGTTATTCTGAGAAAATGATTTTTATTATGAACATGAAACTATATCCAAAAATTATGGTTAAACTCAAAGTGGAAGTATGTTTTCTAAAATGGTCATCTAGACGTCGTTCTTTCGACTGAAATGACTACCTTTACAAAAACGACTTGTAACTTATTTTTCCGACTATAAACCTATACTTTTTCTGTTTAGATTCATAAAATAGAGTTCAATATGAAACCATAGCAATTTGATTCACTCAAAACGGATTTAAAATGAAGAAGTTATGGGTAAAACAAGATTGGATAATTTTTCTCATTTTAGCTACGTGAAAATTGGTAACAAATCTATTCCAACCATAACTTAATCAACTTGTATTGTATATTATGTAATCTTGAGATACCATAGACACGTATACAATGTTTTGACCTATCATGTCGACACATCTATATATATTTCGGAACAACGATAGACACTCTATATGTGAATGTTGGAGTTCGCTATACAGGGTTGAGGTTGATTCCAAAATATATATAGTTTGAGTTGTGATCAATACTGAGATACATATACACTGGGTCGTGGATTGATTCAAGATAATATTTATCGATTTATTTCTGTACATCTAACTGTGGACAACTAGTTGTAGGTTACTAACGAGGACAGCTGACTTAATAAACTTAAAACATCAAAATATATTAAAAGTGTTGTAAATATATTTTGAACATACTTTAATATATATGTATATATTGTTATAGGTTCGTGAATCAACAGTGGCCAAGTCTTACTTCTCGACGAAGTAAAAATCTGTGAAGGTGAGTTATAGTCCCACTTTTAAAATCTAATATTTTTGGGATGAGAATACATGCAGGTTTTATAAATGATTTATAAAATAGACATAAGTACGTGAAACTACATTCTATGGTTGTTTTAAAATGAATGCAGTCTTTGAAAAACGTCTCATGTAGAGGTCAAAACCTCGTAACGAAATCAATTAATATGGAACGTTTTTAATCAATAAGAACGGGACATTTCATTGATGGCCTCCGTTTGATTGTTAAGTGCAGAGAGTGGGGCAGATGATGAAGTTGTTTCACCACTGTTCCAGCCATGATGATGCATTGTCATGTTTTTGAGCAACTCCCATGCTTCGTCTGCGATTTAGTTCATCAGATTCCCTTGAGCTGCTGCATTGATCATCATCCTATGATTTACCGTAAGACCATTGTAGAAGGTACAAATTTGGGCTGACCGTTCTAGCTGGTGATTAGGGCATTTCTTCAGCAGGGTTTTGAATCGCTCCTATGCGGTGTAAAGAGATTCATCATAACTTTGTTTGAAGTTAATGATGTCATTCTTTAGTTTGGTTTGTTTAGAAGGGGGGAAATATTTGGTTAGGAATTTAGTAGCCAACTCCGTCCATGACGTGATGGAATCTTTTTCCAATCCTTCAAACCAAGTTTGAGCTTTATGAGTGAGAGAATAGGGGAACAAGTATAGCCGGACTATATCTTGTCCTATCCCTGGCTGTTTGTAGGAGTTCGAAAGAGATATGAATTTATCAAGGTGAGAATTAGGATCTGAAATGTCCCGTTCTTATTGATTAAAAACGTTCCATATTAACTTATTTCGTTGCGAGGTTTTGACCTCTATATGAGACGTTTTTCAAAGACTGCATTCATTTTTAAAACAAACCATAACCTTTATTTCATAGATAAAGGTTTTAAAAAGCTTTACGTAGATTATCAAATAATGATAATCTCAAATATCCTGTTTACACACGACCATTACATAATGGTTTACAATACAAATATGTTACAACAAAATAAGTTTCTTGAATGCAGTTTTTACACAATATCATACAAGCATGGACTCCAAATCTCGTCCTTATTTAAGTATGTGACAGCGGAAGCTCTTAATAATCACCTGAGAATAAACATGCTTAAAACGTCAACAAAAATGTTGGATAGTTATAGGTTTAACCTATATATATATATCAAATCATAATAATAGACCACAAGATTTCATATTTCAATACACATCCCATACATAGAGATAAAAATCATTCATATGGTGAACACCTGGTAACCGACATTAACAAGATGCATATATAAGAATATCCCCATCATTTCGGGACACCCTTCGGATATGATATAAATTTCGAAGTACTAAAGCATCCGGTACTTTGGATGGGGTTTGTTAGGCCCAATAGATCTATCTTTAGGATTCACATCAATTAGGGTGTCTGTTCCCTAATTCTTAGATTACCAGACTTAATAAAAAGGGGCATATTCGATTTTGATAATTCAACCATAGAATGTAGTTTCACGTACTTGTGTCTATTTTGTAAATCATTTATAAAACCTGCATGTATTCTCATCCTAAAAATATTAGATTTTAAAAGTGGGACTATAACTCACCTTCACAGATTTTTACTTCGTCGGGAAGTAAGACTTGGCCACTGGTTGATTCACGAACCTATAACAATATATACATATATATCAAAGTATGTTCAAAATATATTTACAACACTTTTAATATATTTTGATGTTTTAAGTTTATTAAGTCAGCTGTCCTCGTTAGTAACCTACAACTAGTTGTCCACAGTTAGATGTACAGAAATAAATCGATAAATATTATCTTGAATCAATCCACGACCCAGTGTATACGTATCTCAGTATTGATCACAACTCAAACTATATATATTTTGGAATCAACCTCAACCCTGTATAGCTAACTCCAACATTCACATATAGAGTGTCTATGGTTGTTCCGAAATATATATAGATGTGTCGACATGATAGGTCGAAACATTGTATACGTGTCTATGGTATCTCAAGATTACATAATATACAATACAAGTTGAGAAAATGAGAAAAATTATCCAATCTTGTTTTACCCATAACTTCTTCATTTTAAATCCGTTTTGAGTGAATCAAATTGCTATGGTTTCATATTGAACTATATTTTATGAATCTAAACAGAAAAAGTATAGGTTTATAGTCGGAAAAATAAGTTACAAGTCGTTTTTGTAAAGGTAGTCATTTCAGTCGAAAGAACGACGTCTAGATGACCATTTTAGAAAACATACTTCCACTTTGAGTTTAACCATAATTTTTGGATATAGTTTCATGTTCATAATAAAAATCATTTTCTCAGAATAACAACTTTTAAATCAAAGTTTATCATAGTTTTTAATTAACTAACCCAAAACAGCCCCCGGTGTTACTACGACGGCGTAAATCCGGTTTTACGGTGTTTTTCGTGTTTCCAGGTTTTAAATCATTAAGTTAGCATATCATATAGATATAGAACATGTGTTTAGTTGATTTTAAAATTCAAGTTAGAAGGATTAACTTTTGTTTGCGAACAAGTTTAGAATTAACTAAACTATGTTCTAGTGATTACAAGTTTAAACCTTCGAATAAGATAGCTTTATATGTATGAATCGAATGATGTTATAAACATCATTACTACCTTAAGTTCCTTGGATAAACCTACTGGAAAAGAGAAAAATGGATCTAGCTTCAACGGATCCTTGGATGGCTCGAAGTTCTTGAAGCAGAATCATGACACGAAAACAAGTTCAAGTAAGATCATCACTTGAAATAAGATTGTTATAGTTATAGAAATTGAACCAAAGTTTGAATATGATTATTACCTTGTATTAGAATGATATCCTACTGTAAGAAACAAAGATTTCTTGAGGTTGGATGATCACCTTACAAGATTGGAAGTGAGCTAGCAAACTTGAAAGTATTCTTGATTTTATGTAACTAGAACTTGTAAAATATATGAAGAACACTTAGAACTTGAAGATAGAACTTGAGAGAGATCAATTAGATGAAGAAAATTGAAGAATGAAAGTGTTTGTAGGTGTTTTTGGTCGTTGGTGTATGGATTAGATATAAAGGATATGTAATTTTGTTTTCATGTAAATAAGTCATGAATGATTACTCATATTTTTGTAATTTTATGAGATATTTCATGCTAGTTGCCAAATGATGGTTCCCACATGTGTTAGGTGACTTACATGGGCTGCTAAGAGCTGATCATTGGAGTGTATATACCAATAGTACATACATCTAAAAGCTGTGTATTGTACGAGTACGAATACGGGTGCATACGAGTAGAATTGTTGATGAAACTGAACGAGGATGTAATTGTAAGCATTTTTGTTAAGTAGAAGTATTTTGATAAGTGTCTTGAAGTCTTTCAAAAGTGTATGAATACATATTAAAACACTACATGTATATACATTTTAACTGAGTCGTTAAGTCATCGTTAGTCATTACATGTAAATGTTGTTTTGAAACCTTTAGGTTAACGATCTTGTTAAATTTTGTTAACCCATTGTTTATTATATCAATTGAGATGTTAAATTGTTACATTATCATGATATTATGATATATAATATATCTTAGTATGATATATATACAGTTAAATGTCGTTACAACGATAATCGTTACGTATATGTCTCGTTTCGAAATTATTAAGTTAGTAGTCTTATTTTTACATATGTAGTTCATTGTTAATACACTTAATGATATATTTACTTATCATTTAACATAATTAATCAAGTGTATCAATATCTTAATATGATTCATATGACCTAGTAAGACGTTGTTATAACGATAATCGTTATATATATCGTTTTCGAGTTTCTTAAATTAATAGTCTCATTTTTATGTATATAACTCATTGTTAAAATACCTAATGAGATACATACTTATAATAAAAACATGTTAACTATATATATAACCATATATATGTCATCGTATAGTTTTTACAAGTTTTAACGTTCGTGAATCACCGGTCAACTTGGGTGGTCAATTGTCTATATGAAACATATTTCAATTAATCAAGTCTTAACAAGTTTGATTGCTTAACATGTTGGAAACATTTAATCACGTAAATATCAATCTCAATTAATATATATAAACATGGAAACGTTCGGGTCACTACAGTACCTACCCGTTAAATAAATTTCGTCCCGAAATTTTAAGCTGTTGAAGGTGTTGACGAATCTTCTGGAAATAGATGCGGGTATTTCTTCTTCATCTAATCTTCACGCTCCCAGGTGAACTCGGGTCCTCTACGAGCATTCCATCGAACCTTAACAATTGGTATCTTGTTTTGCTTAAGTCTTTTAACCTCACGATCCATTATTTCGACGGGTTCTTCGATGAATTGAAGTTTTTTGTTGATTTGGATTTCATCTAACGGAATAGTGAGATCTTCTTTAGCAAAACATTTCTTCAAATTCGAGACGTGGAAAGTGTTATGTACAGCCGCGAGTTGTTGAGGTAACTCAAGTCGGTAAGCTACTGGTCCGACACGATCAATAATCTTGAATGGTCCAATATACCTTGGATTTAATTTCCCTCGTTTACCAAATCGAACAACGCCTTTCCAAGGTGCAACTTTAAGCATGACCATCTCTCCAATTTCAAATTCTATATCTTTTCTTTTAATGTCAGCGTAGCTCTTTTGTCGACTTTGGGCGGTTTTCAACCGTTGTTGAATTTGGATGATCTTCTCGGTAGTTTCTTGTATAATCTCCGGACCCGTAATCTGTCTATCCCCCACTTCACTCCAACAAATCGGAGACCTGCACTTTCTACCATAAAGTGCTTCAAACGGCGCCATCTCAATGCTTGAATGGTAGCTGTTGTTGTAGGAAAATTCTGCTAACGGTAGATGTCGATCCCAACTGTTTCCGAAATCAATAACACATGCTCGTAGCATGTCTTCAAGCGTTTGTATCGTCCTTTCGCTCTGCCCATCAGTTTGTGGATGATAGGCAGTACTCATGTCTAGACGAGTTCCTAATGCTTGCTGTAATGTCTGCCAGAATCTTGAAATAAATCTGCCATCCCTATCAGAGATAATAGAGATTGGTATTCCATGTCTGGAGACGACTTCCTTCAAATACAGTCGTGCTAACTTCTCCATCTTGTCATCTTCTCTTATTGGCAGGAAGTGTGCTGATTTGGTGAGACGATCAACTATTACCCAAATAGTATCAAAACCACTTGCAGTCCTTGGAAATTTAGTGATGAAATCCATGGTAATGTTTTCCCATTTCCATTCTGGGATTTTGGGTTGTTGAAGTAGACCTGATGGTTTCTGATGCTCAGCTTTGACCTTAGAACACGTCAAACATTCTCCTACGTATTTAGCAACATCGGCTTTCATACCCGGCCACCAAAAATGTTTCTTGAGATCCTTGTACATCTTCCCCGTTCCAGGATGTATTGAGTATCTGGTTTTATGAGCTTCTCTAAGTACCATTTCTCTCATATCTCCAAATTTTGGTACCCAAATCCTTTCAGCCCTATACCGGGTTCCATCTTCCCGAATATTAAGATGCTTCTCCGATCCTTTGGGTATTTCATCCTTTAAATTTCCCTCTTTTAAAACTCCTTGTTGCACCTCCTTTATTTGAGTAGTAAGGTTATTGTGAATCATTATATTCATAGATTTTACTCGAATGGGTTCTCTGTCCTTCGTGCTCAAGGCATCAGCTACCACATTTGCCTTCCCCGGGTGGTAACAAATCTCAAAGTCGTAATCATTCAACAATTCAATCCACCTACGCTGCCTCATATTCAGTTGTTTCTGATTAAATATGTGTTGAAGACTTTTGTGATCGGTATATATAATACTTTTGACCCCATATAAGTAGTGCCTCCAAGTCTTTAATGCAAAAACAACCGCGCCTAATTCCAAATCATGCGTCGTATAATTTTGCTCGTGAATCTTCAATTGTCTAGAGGCATAAGCAATCACCTTCGTTCGTTGCATTAATACACAACCGAGACCTTGCTTTGATGCGTCACAATAAATCACAAAATCATCATTCCCTTCAGGCAATGACAATATAGGTGCCGTAGTTAGCTTTTTCTTCAATAACTGAAACGCTTTCTCTTGTTCAACCTTCCATTCAAATTTCTCCCCTTTATGCGTTAATGCAGTCAAGGGTTTTGCTATTCTGGAAAAGTCTTGGATGAACCTTCTGTAGTAACCAGCTAGTCCTAAAAACTGGCGTATGTGTTTCGGAGTTTTCGGGGTTTCCCACTTTTCAACAGTTTCTATCTTTGCCGGATCCACCTTAATACCTTCTTTGTTCACTATGTGACCGAGGAATTGAACTTCTTCCAACCAAAATGCACACTTTGAAAACTTAGCGTACAATTCTCCCTTCCTCAATACTTCTAACACCTTTCTCAAATGTTCACCGTGTTCTTGGTCATTCTTTGAGTAAATAAGTATGTCATCAATGAAAACAATGACAAACTTGTCAAGGTATGGTCCACACACTCGGTTCATAAGGTCCATGAACACAGCTGGTGCATTAGTTAAACCAAACGGCATGACCATAAACTCGTAATGACCGTAACGTGTTCTGAAAGCAGTCTTTGGAATATCATCTTCTTTCACCCGCATTTGATGATACCCGGAACGTAAGTCAATCTTTGAATAAACAGACGAGCCTTGTAGTTGATTAAATAAGTCGTCGATTCTCGGTAGTGGGTAGCGGTTCTTGATGGTAAGTTTGTTCAACTCTCGGTAGTCGATACACAACCTGAATGTACCATCTTTCTTCTTGACAAACAAAACAGGAGCTCCCCACGGTGATGTGCTTGGTCGAATGAAACCATGCTCTAAAAGTTTTTGTAATTGGCTTTGCAGTTCTTTCATCTCGCTGGGTGCGAGTCTGTAAGGAGCACGAGCTATTGGTGCAGCTCCTGGTACAAGATCTATTTGAAATTCAACGGATCGATGTGGGGGTAATCCCGGTAATTCTTTCGGAAATACATCGGGAAATTCTTTTGCAATGGGAACATCATTGATGCTCTTTTCTTCAGTTTGTACTTTCTCGACGTGTGCTAGAACAGCATAGCAACCTTTTCTTATTAGTTTTTGTGCCTTCAAATTACTAATAAGATGTAGCTTCGTGTTGCCCTTTTCTCCGTACACCATTAAGGGTTTTCCTTTTTCTCGTATAATGCGAATTGCATTTTTGTAACAGACGATCTCTGCTTTCACTTCTTTCAACCAGTCCATACCGATTATCACATCAAAACTCCCTAACTCTACTGGTATCAAATCAATCTTAAATGTTTCGCTAACCAGTTTAATTTCTCGATTCCGACATATATTATCTGCTGAAATTAATTTACCATTTGCTAATTCGAGTAAAAATTTACTATCCAAAGGAGTCAATGGACAACTTAATTTAGCACAAAAATCTCTACTCATATAGCTTCTATCCGCACCCGAATCAAATAAAACGTAAGCAGATTTATTGTCAATAAGAAACGTACCCGTAACAAGCTCCGGATCTTCCTGTGCCTCTGCCGCATTAATATTGAAAACTCTTCCGCGGCCTTGTCCATTCGTGTTCTCCTGGTTCGGGCAATTTCTAATAATGTGGCCCGGTTTTCCACATTTATAACAAACTACATTGGCATAACTTGCTCCGACACTACTTGCTCCGCCATTACTCGTTCCGACACCATTTGTTCCTTTCGTTCTATTAACCCCTGGTCCGTAGACCTCACACTTCGCCGCGCTATGACCATTTCTTTTACACTTGTTGCAAAATTTGGTGCAGAACCCCGAGTGATACTTTTTACACCTTTGGCATAGCTGCTTCTGATTGTTGTTGTTGTTGTTGCGGTTATTATTGTTGTTGGGATAATTGTTGTAGTTGCTGTTGTTGTTGTTGTTGTTGTTGTTGTTGCTGTTGTTGTTGGGCCGTTTGTTGTAGTTGCGATTGATGTTGCGATTGTTGGGATAATTGTTGCGATTATTGTTGTAATTGCTGTTGTTGTTGTATTGGTGATTCTTATCACCGTTTTCCTCCCACTTTCTTTTGACTTGCTTCACATTGGCCTCTTCAGCAGTCTGTTCTTTAATTCTTTCTTCAATCTGGTTCACTAGTTTGTGAGCCATTCTACATGCCTGTTGTATAGAGGCGAGCTCGTGTGAACTTATATCTTCTTGGATTCTTTTCGGTAATCCTTTCACAAATGCGTCGATCTTCTCTTCCTCATCTTCGAATGCTCCCGGACACAATAGGCACAATTCTGTGAATCATCTTTCGTACGTGGTAATATCAAATCCTTAGGTTCGTAACCCTCTAAGTTCTGTCTTGAGCTTATTGACCTCGGTTCTGGGACGGTACTTCTCGTTCATCAAGTGCTTGAATGCTGACCACGGTAGTGCATACGCATCGTCTTGTCCCACTTGCTCTAGATAGGTATTCCACCATGTTAACGCAGAACCTGTGAAGGTATGCGTAGCGTACTTCACTTTGTCCTCTTCAGTACACTTACTTATGGCAAACACCGATTCAACCTTCTCGGTCCACCGTTTCAATCCGATCGGTCCTTCGGTTCCATCAAATTCCAAAGGTTTGCAGGCAGTGAATTCTTTGTAGGTGCATCCTACACGATTTCCTGTACTGCTAGATCCAAGGTTATTGTTGGTATGTAACGTAGCCTGTACTGCGGCTATGTTTGAAGCTAGAAAAGTACGGAATTCCTCTTCATTCATATTCACGGTGTGTCGAGTAGTCGGTGCCATTTCCTTCAAAATAGTCAAATGGAACAAGTTAATCATACAGAATATTAAGAGTAGTTAATAGTATTTCGTAGCATAATATGAACTCATTTATAAAAGTTTTTTCTTCATATTAGCGTTTTATAAGTTTAAATTCGGGTAGTACCTACCCGTTAAGTTCATACTTAGTAGCTAATATACAATTCAACTACTACAATTCTATATGAAAAACTGATTATAATAATATTTCTCGTTCAAACTTTTATACAATATTTTACAAACTTACAATACCGCTTATTTTACATAAAGCATGAAATATAGCACACAATAACTTTGATACAAGATAGTTGTGAAGATAATTCTAGCTAGTACACAAGTCGTTCAGCAAAGGCAATAAAGACACGTAATTCATACGTCCAGAAACAAGTCATGCATTCTGGTTTTACTAGGACTACTTCCCATCCTTGGTCTTGTGGAACATAACCGTTATGGCCGTTGATAAGACAGCGTGTTGTAACGTCGTCAAAGGGACGAGGGTTACGTAATGTCCAACAGTCCCGTAACAATCTAAAAACCTCATTTCTTACCCCAATTACCGACGCCGTCACTTGTGGAAACGTTTTGTTTAATAGTTGTAGCCCGATGTTCTTGTTCTCACTTTGGTGAGAAGCGAACATTACTAATCCGTAAGCATAACATGCTTCTTTATGTTGCATGTTAGCCGCTTTTTCTAAATCACGAAGTCCAATATTCGGATATATTGAGTCAAAATAATTTCTTAACCCGTTGCGTAAAATAGCATTTGGGTTCCCCGCAATATATGCGTCAAAGTAAACACATCGTAACTTATGGGTTTCCCAATGTGATATCCCCCATCTTTCAAACGAAAGTCTCTTATAAACCAAGACATTCTTGGAACGTTCTTCGAATGTCTTACAAACTGATCTCGCCTTAAATAGTTGTGCCGAGGAATTCTGGCCGACTCTAGACAAGATTTCATCAATCATGTCTCCGGGTAGGTCTCTTAAAATATTGGGTTGTCTATCCATTTTGTGTTTTTAAACTGTAAAATAGACAAGAGTTAGATTCATAAAAAAATACTTATTAATACAAGCAATTTTTACATATATCATAAAGCATAAGCACACTATATTACATATATTTCACCACACGAATACAACTATCTTATTCCGACTCGCTCGTTTCTTCTTCTTTGGTTTTGGTTCGTTTTGCCAAGTTTCTAGGTATATATGATGTTCCCCTAATACTAACTGTCGTTTTCCACAACGGTTTAGAAAAACCTGGTGGTTTAGAGGTTCCCGGGTCATTGTTACAACTTAAGGACTTCGGGGGTTGACGATACATATAAAGTTCATCGGGGTTGGAATTAGATTTCTCTATTTTTATGCCCTTTCCCTTATTATTTTATTTTGCCTTTTTATATTCAGTTGGGGTAATTTCTATAACATCATCGGAATTCTCGTCGGAATCCGATTCATCGGAGAATTGGTAATCCTCCCAATATTTTGCTTCCTTGGCGGAAACACCATTGACCATAATTAACCTTGGTCGGTTGGTTGAGGATTTTCTTTTACTTAACCGTTTTATTATTTCCCCCACCGGTTCTACTTCTTCATCCGGTTCCGATTCTTCTTCCGGTTCCGATTCTTCTTTCGGTTCCGACTCTTCTTCCGGTTCCTCTTCGGGAACTTGTGAATCAGTCCACGAATCATTCCAATTTACATTTGACTCTTCATTATTATTAGGTGAGTCAATGGGACTTGTTCTAGAGGTAGACATCTATCACATAATATCAAACGCGTTAAGAGATTAATATATCACATAATATTCACATGTTAAAAAAATATAGTTTCCAACAAAATTTCTTAAGCAATCATTTTTCAAGTAAACACGGTCGAAGTCCAGACTCACTAATGCATCCTAACAAACTCGATAAGACACACTAATGCAAAATTCTGGTTCTCTAAGACCAACGCTCGGATACCAACTGAAATGTCCCGTTCTTATTGATTAAAAACGTTCCATATTAATTGATTTCGTTGCGAGGTTTTGACCTCTATATGAGACGTTTTTCAAAGACTGCATTCATTTTTAAAACAAACCATAACCTTTATTTCATAGATAAAGGTTTTAAAAAGCTTTACGTAGATTATCAAATAATGATAATCTAAAATATCCTGTTTACACACGACCATTACATAATGGTTTACAATACAAATATGTTACAACAAAATAAGTTTCTTGAATGCAGTTTTTACACAATATCATACAAGCATGGACTCCAAATCTCGTCCTTATTTAAGTATGCGACATCGGAAGCTCTTAATAATCACCTGAGAATAAACATGCTTAAAACGTCAACAAAAATGTTGGTGAGTTATAGGTTTAACCTATATATATCAAATCATAATAATAGACCACAAGATTTCATATTTCAATACACATCCCATACATAGAGATAAAAATCATTCATATGGTGAACACCTGGTAACCGACATTACCAAGATGCATATATAAGAATATCCCCATCATTCCGGGACACCCGTCGGATATGATATAAATTTCGAAGTACTAAAGTATCCGGTACTTTGGATGGGGTTTGTTAGGCCCAATAGATCTATCTTTAGGATTCGCGTCAATTAGGGTGTCTGTTCCCTAATTCTTAGATTACCAGACTTAATAAAAAGGGGCATATTCGATTTTGATAATTCAACCATAGAATGTAGTTTCACGTACTTGTGTCTATTTTGTAAATCATTTATAAAACCTGCATGTATTCTCATCCCAAAAATATTAGATTTTAAAAGTGGGACTATAACTCACCTTCACAGATTTTTACTTCGTCGGGAAGTAAGACTTGGCCACTGGTTGATTCACGAACCTATAACAATATATACATATATATCAAAGTATGTTCAAAATATATTTACAACACTTTTAATATATTTTGATGTTTTAAGTTTATTAAGTCAGCTGTCCTCGTTAGTAACCTAAAACTAGTTGTCCACAGTTAGATGTACAGAAATAAATCGATAAATATTATCTTGAATCAATCCACGACCCAGTGTATACGTATCTCAGTATTGATCACAACTCAAACTATATATATTTTGGAATCAACCTCAACCCTGTATAGCTAACTCCAACATTCACATATAGAGTGTCTATGGTTGTTCCGAAATATATATAGATGTGTCGACATGATAGGTCGAAACATTGTATACGTGTCTATGGTATCTCAAGATTACATAATATACAATACAAGTTGATTAAGTTATGGTTGGAATAGATTTGTTACCAATTTTCACGTAGCTAAAATGAGAAAAATTATCCAATCTTGTTTTACCCATAACTTCTTCATTTTAAATCCGTTTTGAGTGAATCAAATTGCTATGGTTTCATATTGAACTATATTTTATGAATCTAAACACAAAAAGTATAGGTTTATAGTCGAAAAAATAAGTTACAAGTCGTTTTTGTAAAGGTAGTCATTTCAGTCGAAAGAACGACGTCTAGATGACCATTTTAGAAAACATACTTCCACTTTGAGTTTAACCATAATTTTTGGATATAGTTTCATGTTCATAATAAAAATCATTTTCTCAGAATAACAACTTTTAAATCAAAGTTTATCATAGTTTTTAATTAACTAACTCAAAACAGCCCGCGGTGTTACTACGACGGCGTAAATCCGGTTTTACGGTGTTTTTCGTGTTTCCAGGTTTTAAATCATTAAGTTAGAATATCATATAGATATAGAACATGTGTTTAGTTGATTTTAAAATTCAAGTTAGAAGGATTAACTTTTGTTTGCGAACAAGTTTAGAATTAACTAAACTATGTTCTAGTGATTACAAGTTTAAACCTTCGAATAAGATAGCTTTATATGTATGAATTGAATGATGTTATAAACATCATTACTACCTTAAGTTCCTTGGATAAACCTACTGGAAAAGAGAAAAATGGATCTAGCTTCAACGGATCCTTGGATGGCTCGAAGTTCTTGAAGCAGAATCATGACACGAAAACAAGTTCAAGTAAGATCATCACTTGAAATAAGATTGTTATAGTTATAGAAATTGAACCAAAGTTTGAATATGATTATTACCTTGTATTAGAATGATATCCTACTGTAAGAAACAAAGATTTCTTGAGGTTGGATGATCACCTTACAAGATTGGAAGTGAGCTAGCAAACTTGAAAGTATTCTTGATTTTATGTAACTAGAACTTGTAAAATATATGAAGAACACTTAGAACTTGAAGATAGAACTTGAGAGAGATCAATTAGATGAATAAAATTGAAGAATGAAAGTGTTTGTAAATATTTTTGGTCATTGGTGTATGGATTAGATATAAAGGATATGTAATTTTGTTTTCATGTAAATAAGTCATGAATGATTACTCATATTTTTGTAATTTTATGAGATATTTCATGCTAGTTGCCAAATGATGGTTCCCACATGTGTTAGGTGACTCACATGGGCTGCTAAGAGCTGATCATTGGAGTGTATATACCAATAGTACATACATCTAAAAGCTGTGTATTGTACGAGTACGAATACGGGTGCATACGAGTAGAATTGTTGATGAAACTGAACGAGGATGTAATTGTAAGCATTTTTGTTAAGTAGAAGTATTTTGATAAGTGTATTGAAGTCTTTAAAAAGTGTATAAATACATATTAAAACACTACATGTATATACATTTTAACTGAGTCGTTAAGTCATCGTTAGTCGTTACATGTAAATGTTGTTTTGAAACCTTTAGGTTAACGATCTTGTTGAATGTTGTTAACCCATTGTTTATTATAACAAATGAGATGTTAAATTGTTATATTATCATGATATTATGATATATAATATATCTTAGTATGATGTATATACAGTTAAATGTCGTTACAACGATAATCGTTACATATATGTCTCGTTTCGAAATCATTAAGTTAGTAGTCTTATTTTTACATATGTATTTCATTGTTAATACACTTAATAATATATTTACTTATCATTTAACATAATTAACCAAGTGTATCAATATCTTAATATGATTTATATGACCTAGTAAGACGTTGTTATAACGATAATCGTTATATATATCGTTTTCGAGTTTCTTAAATTAATAGTCTCATTTTTATGTATATAACTCATTGTTAAAATACCTAATGAGATACATACTTATAATAAAAACATGTTAACTATATATATAACCATATATATGTCATTGTATAGTTTTTACAAGTTTTAACGTTCGTGAATCACCGGTCAACTTGGGTGTTCAATTGTCTATATGAAAGATATTTCAATTAATCAAGTCTTAACAAGTTTGATTGCTTAACATTTTGGAAACATTTAATCATGTAAATATCAATCTCAATTAATATATATAAACATGGAAAAGTTCGGGTCACTACAGGATCGTCATTCGGTAATCCATGAAACTGACAGCTATTCTGAATGAGCTGGATGATGTGATGTTTTAACTCGAACGAGTGTCCTTGAATCTCTGGAAATCTGATTGGTTCTCCTCGACCTTCGATCGAGGGTTTGGTATTTTCTGCTAAAGTAACGCGTAATGCCATTTGGTTTCTGATTCGTGCTTCCTTGCGTCCTTTAGAGATTATTACGTCTGGATCAGGTACGAATAACAACGGCCCTGGTCTAGATCGGGTTTGGGTCATACACTAGGTATGCCTTTTTGTTTTTAATTTTTCGCAAATAAACTAAAATTATAATAAGCTAAACTAAACTAATCTAATCTAATTCTAAGGTAATCTAATTTAATCTAAGGTAATCTAAGGTAATCTAATCTAAGGTAGTCTAAAGTAATCTAAAGTTCTTTAACTAATTAACTAACTATCCTATGGTGGAATATGTTTTTGGTTCTGGCTACTGATTCCCTGGTATTTCGGTAACAGAGCTCCGTATAAACTATTCAACAAACTAAGTGGCCAGGCCGACTACGGAGAGGCAGGATCCTTTTGGTCCCAATATAATTGGCGACTGTTCGGAAAATCCAATAACCAAGTCCGTGTATAATTGTCTTTCTTAGACACCACTAAATGCTTGTGAATAAGTTTGATAGAGAGCAGTATTGCCTGATACCAGTTCCCCGACAGCGGCACCAAAAACTATAGTCTCTCTCTTGATATGGCCGAAACGGACGGTTTTTATTGCATGGTGTCGTTAGGCCGCGGCATGCCAGGATCAGCCACTCGTGGGAGAGGGTACTGTTTTAAATTTATATTTAGCGGGGCCTAAATCTTACTACTCCTTATAAGTAAGGGAAGTATGACCTAGAGTCGTATTTTTGAGATATCAGTAACATCGAACCTATATTTTAGCCTAAGATAGTTAGGGAGTAGTGGATATTTATTTTTAGGATTTTCTAATTTAATAAGACAGATAAAGTAAATGCGATAAAATTTGTAATTCAGATAAGGTTAAAGTAAGTGCATACTATGATTTCGTCAGTTATGTTGCCGAGATTATGGAATGCTGGCTCATGAATAGGCAGAGACTCTGTATTCATTACACTGGTCCTAAATGCCCCTGTCATAAGACATGTCACTGGGTACTGTGTTAGGCTTGAAGATTCTAAATAGACAGCAACGTCCCTTACCCCCGACGCCCGTGCAGTCTGACTACAGGCATACACGTTCAGACGGCTCATCCAATTGAGCGACTCGATTGGGTGACGTATTAACATTCCAAAATGGTCTAAACTTTCTTAAGCATAATAGAATACATGGTTTACTATACCCGAGAGACGTGATATGCCTCAATGCTTTTGTTAATGATTGGTAAAAGATAGCTAGGCCCTTAAAAAGAGTTCAACCATAAAGAACACCATGGCCAAGTCAAGTCGACTTCCATGAACACGTTCGGTTATCCTAACGGTCCAATCCTTTATGTGTCTAAATAAACATTTCCTTAATTAACTAAGAATCCCTCAAGCGGAGTGCAATGCTTGAGACCGCGTTATGGTGCAGTGTACTGGTCAACACTAACCGTGTTCCATGGCCTTACTTAGCAGAGGTACAGCTTACAACAACCGTTGTGCTTCAGCGTGCACATACGAAGTTTATATGCTTGGTGACTTGAAAGGACCCGTTCATATACATTATAAACGATTCACAATAGTTGATTACATCGCGAGGTATTTGAACTCTATATGATACATTTTACAAACATTGCATTCGTTTTTAAAAGACAAACTTTCTTTACAACGAAAGTTGACGGCATGCACACCATTTCATAATACATCCAACTATAATTGGCTTAATAATAATCTTGATGAACTCAATGACTCGAATGCAACGTCTTTCAAAATATGCCATGAATGACTCCAAGTAATATCCTTAAAATGAGCTAATGCACAGCGGAAGATTTCTTTAATACCTGAGAATAAACATGCTTTAAAGTGTCAACCAAAAGGTTGGTGAGTTCATAGGTTTATCATAACAATCATTTCAATATATTAATAGACCACAAGATTTCTGTTTATAAATATATGTACACTCGCAAGTGTATAAAAGTATTCTATAAGTTGTAGGCACCCGGTAACAAGCCTTAACGTTCATGTTTTACCCTCTGAAGTACACCAGATCAGGTGTGTTTAAAATAACCTCGAAGTACTAAAGCATCCCATAGTCAGGATGGGGTTTGTCAGGCCCAATAGATTTATCTTTAGGATTCGCTCCTACCGTACATAGACAAGTAGTTTAATGTTACCAAGCTAAGGGTATATTTCTGGTTTAAACCCACGTAGAATTAGTTTTAGTACTTGTGCCTATTTCGTAAAACATTTATAAAAACAGTGCATGTATTCTCAGTCCCAAAAATATATATAAAAGGGAGCAAATGAAACTCACCATACTGTATTTCGTAGTAAAAATACATATAACGTCATTTAACAAGTGCAAGGTTGGCCTCGGATTCACGAACGTATCAATATTGAGATTCAATATTGCAGGAAAGTGCGTAGATGCAACGGAGATGATAAACACTAGATTGACCTCACGAGCATACCCATGAACCATACCCATCACCACCATAGCTATAACCCATAATTTCCTTAGCTTCGACTCATTAAAAAAAACTATTTTGAAATCACTCGGACAGCACTCCGTCGTAATATTTTATGTATACTAATAATATCTTGAAATAATACAGAGCAAATATATATATATATATATATATATATATATATATATATATATATATATATATATATATATATATATATATATATATATATATATATATATATCGATTGAGAGAGTTTAGAGAAATATATTTTCAAGTTTCTATGAAATAATGAAACCTATTGAATTCTATTTATAATAGCTTTTTGAATTATTAAAGTATGAATTATTAAAGTAAATTATTAAAGTATGAATTATTAAAGTGAATTATTAAAGTATGAATTATTAAAGTGAATTATTAAAGTATGAATTATTAAAGTGAATTATTAAAGTATGAATTATTAAAGTAAATTATTAAAGTTAAAGTAAAGTAAAAGTAAAGTAAAGGTAAAGTTAAAGTATAGTAAAAGTATAAAAACTATGTATGTATAATACGTGTATAAATATATATAATATTAATTTAAATCGTTATATATATTTAATGAAATAAAATATAAATATCGTTATATTTATTATACTGGTTAAGTAATGAGTTGTCAAAAGTGATTCTAGATATTTATAAAAGTTATATACATTTTAATAATAAAGTTCTTTTTAAACTAAAAATGTTTTTGTACGTTTGAAAATAGATTAATAGAATATTATGGAAACCGATTCTCCACTAAATTTTGTCTAACTTTCGTAAATGACACTTTTTGTTTTTATTTATAAATAGCTTTCCAAATTATTTCGAATATCGTTAAGAAGAATAGATTTTTTCAAATCATAGTGGACCTCTCAACAGAGACTTGTAATCATAATTCAATGTTTCTGATAATTCAATCATTTAATATATATTTTTTAATTTTGTCAATAATCATATTGAAACAAATACGTTCATATAAAGCATTATACGTTTAAATACTTTGTTGACATTTTCAATTTATAATATATACACATATACATACATATTCATATTCATATATGTTCATTTATTGGTTCGTGAATCATTGGAATTTGATCGAGGTTTAAATGAATGTATAAACATAGTTTAAAATCCTTGAGATTTAACTTAACAAACTTTGCTTATCGTGTCGGAATAATATAAAGATTAAAGTTTAAATTTGGTCGGAAATTTCCGGGTCGTCACAGTACCTACCCGTTAAAGAAATTTCGTCCACGAAATTTGATAGAGGTCGTCATGACTAACAATGAGAATGTTATTATAACGATTATAGAGTTTTATCATGTTCAAGAAGCATGGATAAAATAATTCGATTACTCGAAGCATGTGAGTGAAGTTATCGTAAATGAATGAAATAAAATAATAGTGATTCGTCGTATCTTTTGACGTTATCACGATTGATCTCCGAAAAGAAAATCTTTGTAATCTATATTGGATTTGATTACTCGGCGATTAAGGAAATTATGATCCTCTTCGAATTAATGCGATAATCCATTTTGATTTCCCTGTCGGATATTTCACTATAAATCCACCTCCTTTGTTTTCTTACAACTCACACCTTCTCAACTCATATTTTAAAGTATCTGTCAATATGCTTCATCCAGTGCTGATTCTTGATATACTCCTCACTTTCACATCTGTCGCTCTTCTTTTTCATCTGCCTCCGGAAGAATCTATTTACTTCTACTATACTCTTGGTTCTATAGTGTTTTTAGTTCTCCCGTGTCTTTATATTGCTATATGCATTGATATATACGGTTTGTGATTTCTGGGTTGTTGTTGGGTTTTATATCTTTCCTTGTATTTCAAAGTCCTTGCTTCTTCTATAATCATTGTCATCCACAGTTAATGCTCTCTTCTATTTGCTATGATTTATACTCCCATTTCTAGTTCGGAGCTTTGTCCTTTCGTTTCTTCTTCTTGCGATTAAGCACCGCTTGTAATGGTCCAGAATTCGCAGATATAAATTTCGGAATGAACATTGTTAATGTTCTAGGAAGGAAATTGTAATGGCACGATCTTGACTTGTCAAATTACCAGAATACCTCGGAAAAGGCCGAATTATCAAGAAATATTTTCTTGATATTTAGAGATCAAAGAGAATACAAGAGTCATGTAACATAGCACATGATGACGTTATGATCCGTGAATCATCATGTTCCATTTAGAAACTCAGCATGAATTACTGTAATATAATCACGTTGATCAAGTGTCATTATATTATACTAACTCATGCTTCAGCTCCCAACACTTCTTCAAGAATATTCCTATTTTAAACTCGAATGTTTCAGAATTTAGAAACTAAAATAGTTTCTTTTATGATATAATACAGATAGCGCGAAGAGGTAAATGATTTCAGATAAGAATAATTATAAAAATATCTTCAGAAGTATGGATGATATTTATAATGAAAGATACGATGATATCTTAGAATGTCTAATATCAGAGGATGATGAAGGATATTGTCCGCAGGGGTTTAGAGTCAGGAGCAAGGTATTCGTTAACGACTTCAGCCTGAATCATTTGGATTCTTTGAAGGCAGGTTCAGCCTTTGTGATTTGTCCACAGCCTCCTTCATACTTTGCTCAATCCATTTTCCAGTTCCAAAGCTTCTCTTTTTCTGAGCTTTGACAATATACTATCCTTTATCATCCAACTTTTTACTGTTAAGGTCATTTACAGTTTTTGCTGCTTCATCAGCATTTTTCAAAATTTCGAGAACTGGTTCGCAGTTTAGGGTGTTTTTCAGAAATTTCTCATTCAAAGAATGTAAGTCTTGGAGGTAGACGTTGTGTGTATATGTAATTGTTGATGTAGACATGCTGTGAGGTTTCAAAATACTGATTGCTGATTCTTAATAATTGGTATGGCAATTCTTGTTATAAGGTACGAATGAGTATATGATAGGGTTTCGATAATTATAATGATTTTTTTTTTTGAAAAGTCAAAGATCAGTGAAGTTGTTGGTAAGTTTATTGCTAATGTGGTGAATATAAACGATTCCCCGGTAACGTTGGCGAAAGGGCAACGTATCTATCGAGGTTATAATAAGACTGTTTTGATTGAGAAGTCGAAGTTGACTTACTGGAGCTGTAATAAAACTGTCTATTTTGAAACGAAATTGAAAAGTTATTTTAGCTAGTAAATGCCAAAGGGTCTAACACGGATACGTGTTGAACTCTGACTTGGGTTTTGAGAGTTTTTCAGGTGTATAACTGTGGGTAATATGTGGTTGGATCATCATCTCGATTGTTCCTTAGTTGAAGTGTCTTCAGGAATTTTGAAGGGTTTGAGCACATATTGTAATCGTTAATACATATGATGTTCTAACACAGTTTTGAAGTCAAAGTATAGCTTTGAAATATATAGGAATCTAAGAGTGATGATACTGGTTATATTTCGAATTGAATTATGCGATTTCAAAATCAGAATATGTAATTGAATTTGAATGAGTATGATTATTTTGATTTATATGAAAGAATGGATATTGTTGTGAAAGTAGGGAGTATAGTTGATGATTGCTGAATCAGTTTCGAAAAATGTGATATATTAATTGTGAATTTATATTATATATCTCTCGGGTATTACCTACTCGTTAAAAAAAAAATTTCACAATTAATATTTTGTACAAAAGAAGTTTATTACAGTCTTTATGAAAATATATGTGTATATTTTCTTTAGATGTAATATAGATTTAATGAGTTAATATTAAATTAAACTCATTTGTTTTATGGTTGGAACTAGAATTGAGTAATCCCTAAAACTTTATAAATTGCATAAGTATTTCTTCAATAATATTGAAATTATGAATCATTACTTTGTTATTTGTTGGTTTTCGTGAAATTCTTGTGAACTTCGCAAGGTACGAATGATGTTATTTGAAAAGTTTCGAGTACATCGATGATGAAAGTGTAAAATCAAACATATATTCGAATAATACACTTGATTTATTATGAATTGGATTTTTATTGAATTGAGACAGAGATTGTAATTAACGATGGTTAAGTTGCGGACGAAGGACGTACATCATTGCATATTTGTAATATGAATTAACTGAGTAGTTAAGATTCACACATAATAGCTTAGTACGGGAAGATTTATTATGGTTTAAAAATTTATACATATAAAATATACATATAAATCTTTCGATTGGAAATGAGTTAATACTTCATAACTCGTTGATACAATATATTTGTTGTTGATTCGTAATGATGTCCACAATGATTCTTGAACTGACAGAGTTTGTGATGTTACAGGTGCTGTTGATTCTGACGATACTGACGGCACTGACTGTGTTGATGATGCTACGGTCTTGTTGATGCTGTTGGTAAAACAATTCTAGCTTGTAAATCGTACACCATTTTCGATCAAAGTTTCTACTCTACCATCTCCTTTCACTCATCCGATTTACAGTCAGAATTAAATAATCTCTAAGATTTTCGAGATTACATAACTGCCGCAGAGATATCTCTTCAATGACGTTTATGAATTAATACTTCATCGTTTGTTGTTGTTGATATTCCTGGATATTTATAGGGCGTATGACGTTGATGTTTGAGATACAGATTGTGATGTTGCGGTGTGGGATGTGGATGTTGTTGTTGCTGGTGGTGATGGTACTGTTGGTGTTGCTGATGGTGGTACTGTTTATGTTGCTGGTGCTGCTGCTGGTGTTTGTAAACTTTGCACCATATTCTCCAAAGCCACTACCCGAGCGCGAAGCTCGTTGACTTCTTCTATTACACCGGGGTGATTGTCGGTTCAGACGAGCGGATAAATAAAATCTAGAATTTGGTGTAGTATGTAATCGTGACGAGATACTCTAGAAATAAGAGAGAAAATGGTGTTTCGGATAGGTTCGCCGGTTAGTGCTTCAGGTTCTTCGCCAAGAGGGCAATGTGAAGGATGGAAGGGATCACCTTCTTCTTGTCTCCAATGATTAAGGAGGCTACGAACCCATCCCCAATTCATCCAGAATAGATGATGACTAATTGGTTGATCCATTCCGGTCATACTGCTTTCGGAACTTGAGTGGGATTCCATTTCGGAATCCGAGGGACTTAAACTAATGACGAATTCCATTTCGTACGATTGAATAAATAATTTTTTTTGATATGAAATGATTTTCCGGCTATCGGGTGGTATTCTAATTATATAGAGCAAAAGGTTTCGTAGATTACAGAGGAATTTACGGAATATGTCAGGCAAAGTTTACAGTAACAGATACGCTAAGATATGAATTAGCAGATACGCTAAGATATGAATTTTGTCTATACACTATTCATGCAATCTATGCAATAAGATGTGTCTAGACTAAGAATGATAAGCAGGTAATTTCCGACAAAAATGATGAGCAAAACTTTTGACATGCAGACACGGTCGAAGTCCAGACTCACTAATGCATCCTAATGACTATCAGTTAGACGCACTAATGCAGACCTGGTTCGCTAAGACCACCGCTCTGATACCAACTGAAAGGACCCGTTCATATACATTATAAACGATTCACAATAGTTGATTACATCGCGAGGTATTTGACCTCTATATGATACATTTTACAAACATTGCATTCGTTTTTAAAAGACAAACTTTCTTTACAACAAAAGTTGACGGCATGCACACCATTTCATAATACATCCAACTATAATTGGCTTAATAATAATCTTGATGAACTCAATGACTCGAATGCAACGTCTTTCAAAATATGCCATGAATGACTCCAAGTAATATCCTTAAAATGAGCTAATGCACAGCGGAAGATTTCTTTAATACCTGAGAATAAACATGCTTTAAAGTGTCAACCAAAAGGTTGGTGAGTTCATAGGTTTATCATAACAATCATTTCAATATATTAATAGACCACAAGATTTCCGTTTATAAATATATGTACACTCGCAAGTGTATAAAAGTATTCTATAAGTTGTAGGCACCCGGTAACAAGCCTTAACGTTCATGTTTTACCCTCTGAAGTACACCAGATCAGGTGTGTTTAGAATAACCTCGAAGTACTAAAGCATCCCATAGTCAGGATGGGGTTTGTCAGGCCCAATAGATCTATCTTTAGGATTCGCGCCTACCGTACATAGACAAGTAGTTTAATGTTACCAAGCTAAGGGTATATTTCTGGTTTAAACCCACGTAGAATTAGTTTTAGTACTTGTGCCTATTTCGTAAAACATTTATAAAAACAGCGCATGTATTCTCAGTCCCAAAAATATATATAAAAGGGAGCAAATGAAACTCACCATACTGTATTTCGTAGTAAAAATACATATAACGTCATTTAACAAGTGCAAGGTTGGCCTCGGATTCACGAACGTATCAATATTGAGATTCAATATTGCAGGAAAGTACGTAGACGCAACGGAGATGATATACACTAGATTGACCTCACGAGCATACCCATGAACCATACCCATCACCACCATAGCTATAACCCATAATTTCCTTAGCTTCGACTCATTAAAAAAAAACTATTTTGAAATCACTCGGACAGCACTCCGTCGTAATATTTTATGTATACTAATAATATCTTGAAATAATACAGAGCAAATATATATATATATATATATATATATATATATATATATATATATATATATATATATATATATATATATATATATATATATATATAATCGATTGAGAGAGTTTAGAGAAATATATTTTCAAGTTTCTATGAAATAATGAAACTTATTGAATTCTATTTATAATAGCTTTTTGAATTATTAAAGTATGAATTATTAAAGTGAATTATTAAAGTATGAATTATTAAAGTGAATTATTAAAGTATGAATTATTAAAGTGAATTATTAAAGTGAATTATTAAAGTATGAATTATTAAAGTGAATTATTAAAGTATGAATTATTAAAGTAAATTATTAAAGTTAAAGTAAAGTAAAAGTAAAGTAAAGGTAAAGTTAAAGTATAGTAAAAGTATAAAAACTATGTATGTATAATACGCGTATAAATATATATAATATTAATTTAAATCGTTATATATATTTAATGAAATAAAATATAAATATCGTTATATTTATTATACTGGTTAAGTAATTAGTTGTCAAAAGTGATTCTAGATATTTATAAAAGTTATATACGTTTTAATAATAAAGTTCTTTTTAAACTGAAAACGTCTTTGTACGTTTGAAAATAGATTAATAGAATATTATGGAAACCGATTCTCCACTAACTTTTGTCTAACTTTCGTAAATGACACTTTTTGTTTTTATTTATAAATAGCTTTCCAAATTATTCCGAATATCGTTAAGAGGAATAGATTTTCTCAAATCATAGTGGACCTCTCAACAGAGACTTGTAATCATAATTCAATGTTTCTGATAATTCAATCATTTAATATATATTTTTTTAATTTCATCAATAATCATATTGAAACAAATACGTTCATATAAAGCATTATACGTTTAAATACTTTGTTGACATTTTCAATTTATAATATATACACATATACATACATATTCATATATGTTCATTTATTGGTTCTTGAATCATTGGAATTTGATCGAGGTTTAAATGAATGTATAAACATAGTTTAAAATCCTTGAGATTTAACTTAACAAACTTTGCTTATCGTGTCGGAATAATATAAAGATTAAAGTTTAAATTTGGTCGGAAATTTCCGGGTCGTCACATGACTACACTAGCATGGTCTAGGACTGACAATGTACTAAGGGTCCAGTCAGATGTTTCACTACGAAAGAGTCCTCAGTCGGAATCCAAAGCTCGATAGACTTACTACAACCGGTGTGCCTCGGTCGATCTTACGTTGTATCCAATAGACTTCTCTTACCAAGGGGTGACACAGATAGTGTACTCTGGATCGGGGTTCACGACTTCCCAATAACAGAGCCTATAACTACGTTCTATTAGTTGGAAAAGCGATTGAGTTTAAAGCATAATCGGAAAGCATTTCGACAGCATACACAAACCATAATATTATTTCGGCATTATAACTGCTTACATCAGAGCATTCACTAAAGATAACTACTCGCTAATCATGACAATAATATCATAAAACATTATATAAGATAAAGGATAGAAGTACCAGTAGATTAAAGAGTTCCGAATACAAAAGTGACAACTTCAAGACTCCAGACCGCTCCTAATACAATCTTCAGCGTTCTTCTCCGGGTACTAGGTTTCCCGCACGGAGTTGAAGGCCTTGAGAGTATGACTAATATTGTACAAGAGAGAGAAAGAAGTGAATTGAAGTATGTGTTAGAATGAATGACAAAGACCCTTTAAATAGACTTGGAAATTGCCAGCATACGCCTGGCAGGCCGCATGGCAGGGCATATGGCAAGGCGTATTTGGCAGGCTGTATAGCTGGAAGACCGCATGGTGGGCCGTTTATTGGCACGTATCTGGCAGGTCGTTTCCATATTGGCAGGCCATATGGCAGGCCGTATGGCAGGCCGTATGGTGTGCTGGTCAGCCTTGATTTCCTGGATCGTAACTTGATTTCTTGTCTTTCACCATTTTTGCTCTAGAATCTTCGTTTTAGCTCCGATTCTCTTGATTCTTTTTGCACCGCCTTCGTAATTATTTGTTCTTCAATTCTAACCGACGAAGTGGGTATTTTGCCGATAAATTTTGAATCTTTCTTGTTTTTGGGCCTTAATATCGGGGTGAAAACGTGACTTTTTAGCCGATATCACTATCGTTTACTAAATAACTTGAGATTATATATATATATATATATATATATATATATATATATATATATATATCTTTATTTAATATACATAAATCAGTTTTTAAATACACATTGCAAGTTATTTATAATTAATTTTAATAATTAATATTCCAACTTATTGTATATATATATATATATATATATATATATATTTATTTATTTATTTATATATCTATTTACAAATAGATGTTCGTGAATCGTCGGTCAATAATCAAAGGGGTAATTGATTACATGAATAAAATTCCAAAATTTTGAGACTCAATATTACAAACTTTGCTTATCTTGTCGAAATCATATAAAGATTAAGTTTAAATTTGGTCAGAAATTTCTGGGTCGTCACATGATGTCTCAAGCATGGATTGCAATGAGGTAAATGTATTCTATCCTTCTAATTATGAAGAATTGTTAGATGATTACAAGACTATTAAATTTGTATATGATAGTAGTCGTGACAAAGTAAAACTTTTAGAAAAAGAATTACACAAAGTTAAGCAACTTAACAAAGTTTTAATTGATGAAAACAACAATTTGAAAAGAAAGCTTGAAAAGACGACTATTTATGATTCATCAAAAGATAAACTTGTAATGAATTTGTGTCACGACTCTAGCAAATACAAATCATGTAATCAAAGTCCATTGTCTATTATTAGGAGAATTGAGAACATGGGAAAATGGGCCAAACTAGAAATTCAATGGAAGGGATAAGTAAAGGATTGGGTAACCTTAAAATTAATCAAAACCAATGATCAAAATGCTAATGAAAAAAACCTTTTTAAAAGACTTTCAATTAATGAAAGGTTTTTCATACAAATGCAAAATTGTTTTGAAAATGATTTTAAAAGGATTGTTGAAGGAAGTCTACTTGTATTAGGATTGTGTGTTTGAATGAAGCTATGAATTGCATGCTAAATATAAGTTGATGCGTTTTGTGTATACTATGTGTATAATTGAAAATATATATATATATATATATATATATATATATATATATATATATATATATATATATATATATATATATATATATATATATATATATACACACACATATAAATATAGTATATTATGTGTCATTGATGATGAAACATCGGGTGGATGGGATCATTCAATGTTAGGAAAAGAAAACTTGTCCTCAAGTATTCTATAGAACCTAAGAATCGACAAAACGCACTCAAGAGAAGAAGAAGTGAAGAAATTCGTCATCAGGAGATCCACGGCTGCATCACGGCTGACCGCAGACTCAACCGTAGAATCTTGTTTCAAACGTTTGGAAATTTCCCCCACGGCCAACACCACGGTCGACCGTGCTTCGACCGTACATGGTCTGATTCTGTTAAAAATCAAATAAAACCCTCACTTTTCATCTCGTTCAAACTCACTTCAAAACAAATACTCTCTGCATGGCTGAGAAGATCGACCACACACAGAAGAACACGCATTCCTTCCATCTCAATTCCTACTTTTGGTATGATTAATCCTTGCTTTCCTAGCATTCAATTGTGTTTGTATAATGAACTAGTATGGTGAAGAAACCCTAACTAGAATGTACCAAAACTCAAATTAATGCAAACAATCAAAATTGTTCTTGAGAACAACTTAAAAACGATTGTAATAATGCCAATCTATGCACTAATATAACTTTGTACAATTCTAGGGTTCATTATACATCTAGGTTAGATTTTCATAGAATCATTGTTCATATGATACAAATAACATTGTTGCAAATTGAGTGTGATAATGTTAGATGTCAAAACATGTATTGATGATGATCTTAAAAGTCTAGAACACATATGAACTTTGT
Source organism: Rutidosis leptorrhynchoides (assembly GCF_046630445.1). Classification (NCBI taxonomy): domain Eukaryota; kingdom Viridiplantae; phylum Streptophyta; class Magnoliopsida; order Asterales; family Asteraceae; genus Rutidosis; species Rutidosis leptorrhynchoides. The sequence continues at coordinate 385,878,090 of NC_092334.1, forward strand.
GAAAATCATAATCTAGTTGCAAACTCATTGACACTAATGAAGAGTGAAAATGTGAAGAACATTAACATCAAAACATCTAAGTATTGATGATAATTAAAGTTTGCAAAACACATTGCTTAGAATTGAATCACATCTACACTTTGAATTGATTGAAAGTGTCATTGTGCAGAAAATGGCCAATCGAGGAGAAAGCTCGTCCAACTTTCCTCCACACCGATTGAACTCAATAGAGAAAAAGTGAATATTCCAAAAATATCAGAAGGAAGAAGAGTCGAAGTGGAGGATTTTCCTGAAATGGTTGCAGCCTTCTCAGATTTAAACTGGAATGTATTTCTTGATCTAAATAGACCTATATACCCATCACTTGTTCGAAGCTTTTACTCTAGTTTCGCCTATGTTGATGGATCAGTTTATTTTAGATTGAAAGCAATAAGAACAATGATATCCCTTCAAGAATTCGGAAAATTGTTGGGAGTTCCGACAAGTGGACGAAGGTTCTTCCACACATGACATAGTCTAACTTATCTCCCAGACTTCATTAATAGAGACGTAGCTATTCGAACACTATGTGAAGACAATGCTCCAAGAGAATAAATCATCAATCGGAGAGTACTAGGCAAACACTTGCGAAAGAAGTTCTGCATATGGAACACAGTGATCAACTACAATATTTATTGTAAAATGGGAAATCGCTCGCATATTCATGTTGTTCAAATGACTCTCCTTTAGTGTCTGGAAATGCAAGAACCGGTTGATATGGATTATTTTATGCCCATACGAATGATCAATGTACCAAAGAACTCAACAAGAGCTCTTCCTTATAGAATGCACCTTACTAGATTGTTTGACAAACTAAAAGTAATGGATGACATTCACATAAATCCAACCAATCAAATATTCAATCGTCATACGTTAACTTTGATGGTATGCGAAGATGAAGATGACTCTGATGAGATTTAAAGGGTCTATGAAGCTATGACCAACTCACAAATCAACTTGGAAGAGATATCCGATAGTGATAAAGAATTGTTTCCGGATGAAGCTAATGATCTTTTTTATGACTTGGATCGTGATTCAAAAGTAGAACGAATCTACCTGAACCAAGCTAAGATAAAGAAGTATCAATCCAAGATCCAACTGCTATTGAAGAAAGCGAAAAGGGCCTTCTCATGCTGAAGAAGCAGCGATGTGAGAATTAGAGGTGAAGGAAGTAGTCGAAGAAGATGAATTTACAATGTTGTTTGAATGTTTTGTTTTGTAATACATTATGTGATTGAATGTTTGTTCTCATTACTATTTGAATATTTCTTGAATAATATTTGCTTGAATGGGTCAATCTGGGCAAAGACTAGTTTGTTAAATTAAAAAAAAAAAAATGTTTTCAGAACTCATGCAGTCAACTACACGGTCGACCATAGGATCGACCGTGCATCAGCCTGACACTCTATCTTTTCTCTCTCCTTGAAAAATTAATGCACATTGAATCCTTCAAACCTAAATGGATCTGTTTTCAAAGTGTCATTCACAAATTAGCATACTTAAATATGATTCAATTTCTCAAAAGATTCAATTACTCCAAAAGGGAATGGAAGATTAAATGAAGACTCGTCTTCTTCCCTTTAAATTGAGAAGATCATGATGCAAGACTCACTACATCACTTCACTCAAAATGAGTCAAACAAACAAGTCCCTTAACAATCCTTTCGTGATTGACTTGCCTTCTTCCATTTTCAACTCCTTTGATAATCACTTTCCTAACTCCTAAGAAGAACGGGATATGATCAATCACAACCGACAAATGGTTAGCACTAGACCAATCGTCAAAGGTTGTGTGGTCACTATTGAGCACTTTCCCGAGGACCTTCTCGAAAATTTTACTCACATAAAATGGGATGCATTCTTAACCTTAAGAGGTCCCATTCACTCCACTCTATTTTGAGAATTCTATGCGAACTATGAATTCACTCCCCCAAACAACGTCAAATTTCGGTTGTTTGATAAAGGGTTTTCCATGTCTCTCAAAGACTTTGGAAAATTCATGCATGTACCTGATGAAGGTGTGTAATTCTTCACCTACAGTCCATACCTCTATTGTCTTCCCGAGTTTGTCACAAAAGGTGACATTATCAAAACTTTTTATCAAAGGCCCATCAATCACATTGAAATCTAAAACGATGGCCTTAAGGCGAATCATCTTGCACCAAAGTTTGACCTTTGGCTCAAGGTCATAAACCAAAATATCTACTGCAAGGTGGAAAAACTCTCCACAAATATCCATGCCAGTGAAGCCTCTTTACTTTGGTGTGTCCAACACCGGATTCAAGTCAACATGGCACTTTTCATGGTAAAGAGGATGAGTGAGTTGGTGTACAATGAATCACTCTCCCTTCCTTATGGAGCGCACCTAACGAAATTCTTCACACAACTGTGTGTTCAAGATCTTCATCATGTTGGTCTAACCACCCTCCCAATCAATTATGATTCGGTTCAACCTTTTTAATGAAGAAACAGAAGGTGAAAACACACTTGCCTAGAGTGTTATGGGATCCGATGATAGTGTTGAAGATGACCAGTTCATTGCACTATTATACTCCACTCAAATGCCCATTCTTCATCGTCATAATCGTCGAACCCACAAGATGTTACGACGATTTCTGAATAACCTTGTCTGTGGAAGATGCTCATCACAGCCAAGTACCTCTTGCCCCATGTAGAACGAATCTAGGAATGATTTGTTACATTATCCATGCATATTTTCATGTATGCATAACTATGTTTTGTGTTTACTATGAATAAAACGTGTGCTTGTTATGTTTTAATAAATATTTTCCATTGTGCACAATTTAAGGGGGAGCTTTACTCTAAGGGCGAGCATAGTTCTAGGGGGAGCTAACCTTTTCGCTTCGACAAAAGGGGGAGAAATATGGATACAAGTGATTGTTAACACTTGCGTATTTATAGCAAAATATCCCCCATCACTTGTATGTTTGTCATCATCAAAAAGGGGGAGAATGTTGGTTGAATGTTGGTTAATGGACTAACCAACAAAGTTAAGTATGATGTTTAACCAAAGAATATGTTTTGATGATGACACATACTTATGCATAAGTGATGATCGATATCTTAACATAAAACACGCAAGGTTACTAATCAATACTTGATCTTGCAAATGACCAGGTCAAACAAAACTTAAAGAAAGAAAATAAAGATCAGCAAAGTACACGGTCAAAGTACGGTCGACCGTATACTTAGCCGTAGAAGCAAAGACTGAATTGCAATGCAGTTTTGTGAAAACAAGTTGCACGGTCGCCACCACGGTCAACCGCAGTGCGACCGCAGATTTCTCTGTCACTATTTTTGATCAAATTTAGTTTGACTACTTCCCGGCATCTATAATTCATGAAACTTTTCTCAACACGCTTAGAATAGATGTCCTCTCCATACTCAATTGAGTTTTGGTTATAAAAACACCAATCTTGGTTAATTACACTCAATTACATCTTAATGACAAATTAACCATGATTAAGCATAACACATAAGTGTTAATCAACAACTTGTGATCTAAAAACTTATCTAGATATCCTTAGGATGATCACCAAGTACCAACACACTTAAGCTAATGTCACTAGAACATTAATTACAATTAAAGATGACTTAGTGAATAATTAAGGCTAAATGAAGAACAATGTTTTCAAGTGTAACTAGTAAAGACTTGTAATCCTAAAATTCACTTAGATACATTTAGGATAGTCACCAAGTCCCAACTAGAGATTGCTCTTCCCTTGTGCATGTGTTGGACATTAATGTGTGCTTACACATTAATCATGCAATATGTTATATTGCAAGTAAGCTTGCTAAAAACTTAAACTATAGTGTTGTGAAAATATCTATATGATTGATTTTAGAATAACTATCTCTTGCTATGTGTAAGTATTACTTGCTACTTGCTAATATGTTTAATACTCATCAATTTGCCAACTTGATTAATATGCTTGCTATGTGTTTACTAGTTAGAATACTAGGATTCAAGTAACTAGTCTACTCCAATGAATTAAGTGTAAAATGGTTCACAAAGGAATAATGGTCAATAATCTATTTGGTCTTGTCTAAGTAACACATTGTGATTACTTGTCAAAGTATGACTTAACATTGATGTCTTTACACACTTAATGTTTATTTTAGAAAGACATCATTCAATTAATCTCCACTAAATCTTAAAATGAATATGACTTGTGATTAATTGAAACTAGGAAGTTAATGACATGTTGACTAGTCTTTAGGATTGAACCAAATGCATTAATGAGCCTAACTAAGTCTTGACCAAACTGAGATTACCCAAAATGTCAATCAAGACACTTTTCCAAGAATGTTGGGTTTACCACATTTGGAGTGTTATGTCATTTTCACTCAATAAGACCAAATCTCACACACTTAATGCATGTAATACTTTTATAGGATATTGGGTTTCTTTTGCAGGTGCTAGATGGAGTAAAGTGTAACGACCCGTCAAAATTGTTATTGACGCGGCACGTTAATCATTGATTCCACGGTGAGGTATTGACCTCTATATGATACGTTTTGATAAAATATTGCATTTATTAAAATAAGTGACTTTCTAAACATAGAAAGTTATAAACATGTGGGCGAGTGCTTAAGTATAAGCAAATCCCCAAAATATAAAATTTTTTATCATACAGTTTGACATCATAGTCAAATTATTTATTACACAACACAGTTTTATTTCGAATGCAATAAACTTTATACAAAGCATGAGAGACTCCATGCAGGCAACAAGCACATCACAACGGAAGCAGTCTAAGAACTTGAGAATAAAACATGTTAAAAAGGTCAACACGAATGTTGGTGAGTTATAGTTTTAATTGCTCGAGTCATAAGTATATAAAGATAGACCACAAGATTTCATCAAAAGTTTATCAATATATTCTACGTAACAGAGCACCCTGGTAACTAAACTTAACGTTATAATGATTATTACCCTATTCGTTTTAATACACGCAAACCAACGTGTCATAAACTCAAATAACATACGTCCGTTAAAAGGCTAGTGCTCTAGCTCGGACGGGGATGTCAAGCCCTATGGATCCATATACAATTATTCGCGCCCACCAGTCCATATCCTATGTACTGGCATCTACTAGTTACCAAAGCTAAGGGATTTTCGGTTTAACTCAGTGTAGAATTTAGTATGTACTTGTGTCCATTGCGTTTAAAATAAATTGCATGTATTCTCAGCCCAAAAATATTTAAAGTATTTAAAAAAGGAGACTATAAACTCACGGTTCAATATTGAGATTCAATATTGTAGGCAAATTGTGTAGATGTAATGATGGTAGACGACTGTATGATCGGTCTTGGATTCAAGAACAATACCCCGAACAATACCCAATATTTCCTTAGTTTAAAACGGTTTGAAACCCGAATTTAAAACACCCTCGTATATACCTTATTATTATTAAACTTAAATTTAAAATTATAATATAAATATAAATATAAATATAAATATAAATATAAATATAAATATAAATATAAATATAAATATAAATATAGAGAGAAAGAAGCAGAGAGAGGTGTGCATTTTTGTGTCGAGTAAACTGGCGTATTTATAGTACTTTTTCATTTCGTGTAGCCTATGCGATCGCATGGGTTTTCAGTGCTTTTGCCATGCGATCGCATGGCTAGGCTGGACAGCTCATTTCTGCTTTGTTTGCTAGTTCATCGACATAATATTTACTGTAGCAAATAGTGTTTTTGGTCCCCCTGCGATTGCATGGGCTTTTGGTGTATCTGCCATGCGATCGCATGGCTAGTTTGGCTTTTTGTTTGCTAGTTCGTCGACATAATATTACTGTAGCAAATAGTATTTTAGTGTAACAAATAGTGTTTACTGTAGCAAAATGATTTTTACTGTAGCAAATAGTATTTTACCGTAACAAATAGTGTTTACTGTAGCAAAATGATTTTTACTGTAGAAAATAGTGTTTTACTTGTACATCTTATAATATATATATATATATATATATATATATATATATATATATATATATATATATATATATATATATACATATAATTGTTCGTGAATCGTCGAGAGCAGTCAAAGGTAATTGAATATATGAAACAGTTCTAAAATTTTGAGACTCAATCTAACAGACTTTACTTAACGTGTCAAAATCATAAATCGTATAGAGAATTGCTTTAAATAAGTCGAAATTTTTCGGGTCATCACAGTAACTCCCCGTTAAAGAAAATTGTGTCCCGAAATTTTGAGTAGTACCTGTTTTATGAGCGATATCAGTGAAAAAATGTGGATACTTTTGCTTCATTTGATCTTCACGTTCCTAAGTAAACTCGGGTCCTCGTCTTGCATTCCAACGAACTCTAACTATCGGTATTTTGCTTTGTTTTAATTGTTTGACCTCACGGTCCATGATTTCAACAGGTTCTTCGATAAAATGGAGTTTATCATTGATTCGTATTTCATCAAGAGGAATTACGACGTCCTTTTCAGCTAAACATTTCTTCAAATTTGACACGTGAAATGTGTCATAAACACTATTAAGTTCTTGCGGTAGCTTTAATCGATAAGCAACTGTTCCAATTCTTTCGGTGATTTCAAAGGGTCCTACGTACCTAGGACTTAGCTTTCCTCATTTATCGAATCGTACAACGCCTTTCCAGGGTGACACTTTCAACATGACTTTGTCGCCCACTTGAAATTCTAGCGGTTTTCTTCTTGTATCAGCATAACTCTTTTGGCGACTCATGGCCGTTTTCAATCGTTGTTGTATTTGAATGATCTTTTCGGTGGTTTCATGAATAATTTCTGGTCCAGTAAGTTGTCTTTCTCCTACTTCACTCCAACAAATAAGAGATCTGCACTTTCTACCGTAAAGTGCTTCAAATGGCGCTGCATTGATGATCGTATGATAGCTGTTATTATATGAGAATTCTGCCAAGGGTAAGTGTCGATCCCAACTGGTTCCAAAGTCAATGATGCATGCCCGTAACATGTCTTCTAATGTTTGTATTGTTCTTTCACTTTGACCATCTGTCTGTGGGTGATAAGCGATGCTCATATCTAATGGAGTTCCCAATGCTTTTTGTAATGACTGCCAAAAACGTGATATGAATCGGGTGTCGCGATCAGATATGATGGAGATATGTACACCATGCCTGGAAACTACTTCCTTCAAATATAGGCGTGCTAATTTCTCCATACTGTCTGTCTCCTTTATTGGTAGAAAGTGAGCTGATTTAATGAGGCGATCAACTATCACCCAAATAGTATCGTGACTACTTGCAGTCCTTGGCAGTTTCGTAATGAAATCCATGGTTATTCTTTCCCATTTCCATTGAGGAATTTCCGGTTGTTGCAGTAACCCTAAAGGCTTTTGATGCTCAGCTTTGACCTTCGCAAATGTCAAACATTTGCTTACATAAGTAGCAATTTCTGTCTTCATATTAGGCCATCAATAGAACTTCTTGAGATCGTGGTACATTTTCCCATTCCCTGGGTGAATTGAGTACCTCGTTTTGTGTGCTTCATCCAGTACTAGTTGCCTTAGGTTACCATGTCTTGGTACCCATATCCTGCCAGCGAAATACAGGGTTCCATCGGCTTTTACTTCAAGCTGTTTTTCTAACCCTTTGCTCATTTTGCCTTTTTCGTTTTCTGCTTTTAAAGCCTCTAACTGTGCTACTTGAATTTGCTTTGTGTGATCAGTACGAATTGTAATGTTTAAAGCTCGGACCCTAAGAGGTTTTACTCTCTCTTTTCGACTTAGGGCATCAGCTACTACATTAGCCTTTCCGGGGTGGTAACGGATTTCACAATCGTAATCGTTCAATAACTCTACCCAGTGACGTTGCCTCATATTGAGTTGTTTTTGATCAAAAATATGCTGAAGACTCTTATGGTCGGTGTACACTGTACACTTGGTTCCACATAGATAGTGTCTCCATATTTTGAGTGCAAAAACTACTGCTCTAAGTTCCAAATCGTGTGTGGAACTTTTATTTGTCATGAGGCGTATGCGATAACTTTTGTGCGTTGCATTAATACACATCCTAAACCTTGGTGCGAAGTGTCACAATAGATCACGAAATCATCATTTCCTTATGGTAATGACAAAATGGGTGCAGACGTTAACTTCTTCTTTAATAACTGGAATGCAGATTCTTGTTCCGTGAACCAATCATACTTCTTTCCCTTTTTTAGTCAATGCAGTTAAGGGTTTGGCGATTTTAGAGAAATCTTGAATGAATCTTCAGTAGTAACCAGCAAGACCTAAGAATTGGCGGATTTGTGTTGGAGTCTTCGGGGTTTCCCATTTACTAATGGATTCGATCTTGGCGGGGTTAACTTTAATTCCATGTTTACTGACACCATGGCCCAAAAACTGTACTTCTTGTAACCAGAAATCACACTTCAAAAATTTTGCGTACAGTTCTTCTTTCTTGAGTACCTCCAGTACCAGTCTTAAGTGTTGCTCATGTTCTTCCTTGTTCTTCGAGTAAATCAATATGTCATCGATAAAAACAATGACAAATTTGTCTAAATATGGTCTACAGATGCGATTCATTAGATTCATGAATACTGCTGGAGCATTAGTCAATCCAAAAGGCATGATTAAAAACTCATAGTGACCGTAACGGGTTCTGAACGCAGTTTTAGGAACATCTTCTTCCTTCACTCTCAGCTGATGATATCCGGAGCGTAGATCAATCTTAGAATAAACACTTGATCCTTGCAATTGATCAAACAAATCATCAATCCTCGGTAATGGGTACCGATTCTTGATCGTTAATTTGTTTAATTCTCGGTAATCTATGCATATTCTCATAGATCCATCCTTCTTCTTGACGAACAGAATAGGAGCACCCCAAGGTGAAAAACTGGGACGGACAAATCCACGGTCCGATAATTCTTGCAACTGGTTTTGTAATTCTTGTATTTCTGAAGGTGCAAGTCTATATGGGGATCGGGCTACAGGTGCAGCTCCTGGTACGAGATCAATCTGGAATTCTACACATCTGTGTGGAGGTAGCCCTGGTAATTCTTCTGGAAATACTTCGGGATATTCTCTTACAACCAGCACGTCATCAATGCTTCTTTCTTCGGTATTGATCTTCTTCACGTGTGCCAGAATAGCATAACAACCTTTTCTTATAAGTTTATGGGCCTTCATACAGCTGATAAGGTTCAGCTTTGAGTTGCTCTTCTCCCCATAAATCATTAATGATGTTTCATCCTTTTGAGGGATGCGGATCGCTTTCTCAGCGCAAACAACTTCCGCTCTTGTTTTGGACATCCAGTCCATGCCAACGATTACGTAAAAACTTCCTAATTCTACGGGTATCAAATCAATTTTGAAGGTTTCACCAGCGAGATTTATTTCGCAACCATGGAAAATTTTATCGGCATTTATCAGTTTACCATTAGCTAATTCAATAGTATATTTATCGTCTAGAGGCAATGATGCACATTTCAGTTTAGAACTAAAGTCTTTACACATATAACTTCTATCAGCACCCGTATCAAACATAATAGAAGCTAGTTGATTATTAACGGTAAACGTACCCGTAACAAGATCAGGGTCCTCACGTGCGTCGCTAACATTAATGTTAAATGCCCTCCCACGTGCGGGTTCTTTGTTCTTCTTCTTATCAGGGCATTGATTTATAAAGTGACCAGACTGTAGTGACCCGAACTTTTCCATGTTTATATATATATATTAAATGAAATTGTTATTTACATGATTAAGTGTTTCCAACATGTTAAGCAATCAAACTTGTTAAGACTTGATTAATTGAAATATGTTTCATATAGACAATTGACCACCCAAGTTGACCGGTGATTCATGAACGTTAAAACTTGTAAAAACTATATGATGACATATATATGGATATATATATAGTTAACATGATACTATAATAAGTAAACATATCATTAAGTATATTAACAATGAACTACATATGTAAAAACAAGACTACTAACTTAATGATTTTTAAACGAGACATATATGTAACGATTATCGTTGTAAAGACATTTAATGTATATATATCATATTAAGAGATATTAATACATGATAATATTATGATAATATAATAATTTAAAATCTCATTTGATATTATAAACATTGGGTTAACAACATTTAACAAGATCGTTAACCTAAAGGTTTCAAAACAACACTTACATGTAACGACTAACGATGACTTAACGACTCAGTTAAAATGTATATACATGTAGTGTTTTAATATGTATTTATACACTTTTGAAAGACTTCAATACACTTATCAAAATACTTCTACTTAACAAAAATGCTTACAATTACATCCTCGTTCAGTTTCATCAACAATTCTACTCGTATGCACCCGTATTCGTACTCGTACAATACACAGCTTTTAGATGTATGTACTATTGGTATATACACTCCAATGATCAGTTCTTAGCAGCCCATGTGAGTCACCTAACACATGTGGGAACCATCATTTGGCAACTAGCATGAAATATCTCATAAAATTACAAAAATATGAGTAATCATTCATGACTTATTTACATCAAAACAAAATTACATATCCTTTATATCTAATCCATACACCAACGACCAAAAACACCTACAAACACTTTAATTCTTCAATTTTCTTCATCTAATTGATCTCTCTCAAGTTCTATCTTCAAGTTCTAAGTGTTCTTCATATATTCTACAAGTTCTAGTTACATAAAATCAAGAATACTTTCAAGTTTGCTAGCTCACTTCCAATCTTGTAAGGTGATCATCCAACCTCAAGAAATCTTTGTTTCTTACAGTAGGTTATCATTATAATACAAGGTAATAATCATATTCAAACTTTGGTTCAATTTCTATAACTATAACAATCTTATTTCAAGTGATGATCTTACTTGAACTTGTTTTTGTGTCATGATTCTGCTTCAAGAACTTCGAGCCATCCAAGGATCCGTTGAAGCTAGATCCATTTTTCTCTTTTCCAGTAGGTTTATCCAAGGAACTTAAGGTAGTAATGATGTTCATAACATCATTCTATTCATACATATAAAGCTATCTTATTCGAAGGTTTAAACTTGTAATCACTAGAACATAGTTTAGTTAATTCTAAACTTGTTCGCAAACAAAAGTTAATCCTTCTAACTTGACTTTTAAAATCAACTAAACACATGTTCTATATCTATATGATATGCTAACTTAATGATTTAAAACCTGGAAACACGAAAAACACCGTAAAAACCGGATTTACGCCGTCGTAGTAACACCGCGGGCTGTTTTGGGTTAGTTAATTAAAAACTATGATAAACTTTGATTTAAAAGTTGTTATTCTGAGAAAATGATTTTTATTATGAACATGAAACTATATCCAAAAATTATGGTTAAACTCAAAGTGGAAGTATGTTTTCTAAAATGGTCATCTAGACGTCGTTCTTTCGACTGAAATGACTACCTTTACAAAAACAACTTGTAACTTATTTTTCCGACTATAAACCTATACTTTTTCTGTTTAGATTCATAAAATAGAGTTCAATATGAAACCATAGCAATTTGATTCACTCAAAACGGATTTAAAATGAAGAAGTTATGGGTAAAACAAGATTGAATAATTTTTCTCATTTTAGCTACGTGAAAATTGGTAACAAATCTATTCCAACCATAACTTAATCAACTTGTATTGTATATTATGTAATCTTGAGATACCATAGACACGTATACAATATTTCGACCTATCATGTCGACACATCTATATATATTTCGGAACAACCATAGACACTCTATATGTGAATGTTGGAGTTAGCTATACAGGGTTGAGGTTGATTCCAAAATATATATAGTTTGAGTTGTGATCAATACTGAGATACGTATACACTGGGTCGTGGATTGATTCAAGATAATATTTATCAATTTATTTCTGTACATCTAACTGTGGACAACTAGTTGTAGGTTATTAACGAGGACAGCTGACTTAATAAACTTAAAACATCAAAATATATTAAAAGTGTTGTAAATATATTTTGAACATACTTTGATATATATGTATATATTGTAATAGGTTCGTGAATCAACTAGTGGCCAAGTCTTACTTCCCGACGAAGTAAAAATCTGTGAAAGTGAGTTATAGTCCCACTTTTAAAATCTAATATTTTTGGGATGAGAATACATGCAGGTTTTATAAATGATTTACAAAATAGACACAAGTACGTGAAACTACATTCTATGGTTGAATTATCGAAATCGAATATGCCCCTTTTTATTAAGTCTGGTAATCTAAGAATTAGGGAACAGACACCCTAATTGACGCGAACTCTAAAGATAGATCTATTGGGCCTAACAAACCCCATCCAAAGTACCGGAAGCTTTAGTACTTCGAAATTTATATCATATCCGAAGGGTGTCCCGGAATGATGGGGATATTCTTATATATGCATCTTGTTAATGTCGGTTACCAGGTGTTCACCATATGAATGATTTTTATCTCTATGTATGGGATGTGTATTGAAATATGAAATCTTGTAGTCTATTATTATGATTTGATATATATAGGTTAAACCTATAACTCACCAACATTTTTGTTGACGTTTTAAGCATGTTTATTCTCAAGTGATTATTAAGAGCTTCCGCTGTCGCATACTTAAATAAGGACGAGATTTGGAGTCCATGCTTGTATGATATTGTGTAAAAACTGCATTCAAGAAACTTATTTTGTTGTAACAAATTTGTATTGTAAACCATTATGTAATGATCGTGTGTAAACAGGATATTTTAGATTATCATTATTTGATAATCTACGTAAAGCTTTTTAAACCTTTATTGATGAAATAAAGGTTATGGTTTGTTTTAAAATGAATGCAGTCTTTGAAAAACGCCTCATATAGAGGTCAAAACCTCGCAACGAAATCAATTAATATGGAACGTTTTTAATCAATAAGAACGGGACATTTCAGTTGGTATCCGAGCGTTGGTCTTAGAGAACCAGAATTTTGCATTAGTGTGTCTTATCGAGTTTTTTAGGATGCATTAGTGAGTCTGGACTTCGACCGTGTTTACTTGAAAAATGATTGCTTAACAAATTTTGTTGGAAACTATATATTTTTAACATGTGAATATTATGTGATATATTAATCTCTTAAAGCGTTTGATATTATGTGATAGATGTCTACCTCTAGAACAAGTCCCATTGACTCACCTAATAATAGTGAAGAGTCAAATGTAAATTGGAATGATTCGTGGACTGATTCACAAGTTCCCGAAGAGGAACCGGAAGAAGAGTCGGAACCGGAAGAAGAATCGGAACCGGAAGAAGAATCGGAACCGGAAGAAGAAATAGAACCGGTGGGGGAAATAATAAAACGGTTAAGTAAAAGAGAATCCTCAACCAACCAACCAAGGTTAATTATGGTCAATGGTGTTTCCGCTAAGGACGCAAAATATTGGGAGGATTACCAATTCTCCGATGAATCGGATTCCGACGAGAATTCCGATGATGTTATAGAAATTACCCCAACTAAATTTAAAAAGGCAAAAGAAAATAATAAGGGAAAGGGCATAAAAATAGAGAAATCTAATTCCAACCCCGATGAACTTTATATGTATCGTCAACCCCCGAAGTCCTTAAGTTGTAACAATGACCCGGGAACCTCTAAACCACCAGGTTTATCTAAACCAATGTGGACAACGACGGCTCGTATTAGGGGAACATCATATATCCCTAGAAACTTGGCAAAACGAACCAAAACCGAACAAGAAGAAATGAGCGAGTCGGAATAAGATAGTTGTATTCGTGTGGTGTAATATATGTAATATAGTGTGCTTATGCTTTATGATATATGTAAAAATTGCTTGTATTAATAAGTATTTTTTTTATGAATCTAACTCTTGTCTATTTTACAGTATAAAAACACAAAATGGATAGACAACCCAATATTTTAAGAGGCCTACCCGGAGACATGATTGATGAAATCTTGTCTAGAGTCGGTCAGAATTCTTCGACACAACTATTTAAGGCGAGATCAGTTTGTAAGACATTCGAAGAACGTGCCAAGAATGCCTTGGTTTATAAAAGGCTTTCGTTCGAAATATGGGGGATATCACATTGGGAAATCCATAAGTTACGATGTGTTTACTTTGACGCATATATTGCGGGGAACCCAAATGCTATTTTACGCAATGGGTTAAGAAATTATTTTGACTCAATATATCCGAATATTGGACTTCGTGATTTAGAAAAAGTGGCTAACATGCAACATAAAGAAGCATGTTATGCTTACGGATTAGTAATGTTCGCTTCTCACCAAAGTGAGAACAAGAACATCGGGCTACAACTATTAAACAAAACGTTCCCACAAGTGACGGAGTCGGTAATTGGGGTAAGAAATGAGGTTTTTAGATTGTTACGGGACTGTTGGACATTACGTAACCCTCGTCCCTTTGACGACGTTACAACACGCTGTCTTATCAACGGCCATAACGGTTATGTTCCACAAGACCAAGGATGGGAAGTAATTCTAGTAAAACCAGAATGCATGACTTGTTTCTGGACGTATGAATTACGTGTCTTTATTGCCTTTCCTGAACAACTTGTGTACTAGCTAGAATTATCTTCACAACCATCTTGTATCAAATTTATTGTGTGCTATATTTCATGCTATATGTAAAATAAGCGGTATTGTAAGTTTGTAAAATATTGTGTAAAAGTTTGAACGCGAAATATTATTATAATCAGTTTTTCATATAGAATTGTAGTAGTTGAATTGTATATTAGCTACTAAGTATGAACTTAACGGGTAGGTACTACCCGAATTTAAACTTATAAAATGCTAATATGAAGAAAAAGCTTTTATAAATGAGTTCATATTATGCTACGAAATACTATTAACTACTCTTAATATTCTGTATGATTAACTTGTTCCATTTGACTATTTTGTAGGAAATGGCACCGACTACTCGACACACCGTGAATATGAATGAAGAGGAATTCCGTACTTTTCTAGCTTCAAACATAGCCGCAGTACAGGCTGCGCTACATACCAACAATAACCTTGGATCTAGAAGTACAGGAAATCGTGTAGGATGCACCTACAAAGAATTCACTGCCTGCAAACCTTTGGAATTTGATGGAACCGAAGGACCGATCGGATTGAAACGGTGGACCGAGAAGGTCGAATCGGTGTTTGCCATAAGTAAGTGTATTGAAGAGGACAAAGTGAAGTATGCTACGCATACCTTCACAGGTTCTGCGTTAACATGGTGGAATACCTATCTAGAGCAAGTGGGACAAGACGATGCGTACGCACTACCGTGGTCAGCATTCAAGCACTTGATGAACGAGAAGTACCATCCCAGAACCGAGGTCAATAAGCTCAAGACAGAACTTAGAGAGTTACGAACCCAAGGATTTGATATTACCACGTACGAAAGACGATTCACAGAATTGTGCCTATTGTGTCCGGGAGCATTCGAAGATGAGGAAGAGAAGATCGACGAATTTGTGAAAGGATTACCGGAAAGAATCCAAGAAGATATAAGTTCACACGAGCCCGCCTCCATATAACAGGCATGTAGAATGGCTCACAAACTAGTGAACCAGATTGAAGAAAGAATTAAAGAACAGACTGCTGAAGAGGCCAATGTGAAGCAAGTCAAAAGAAAGTGGGAGGAAAACGGTGATAAGAATCACCAATACAACAACAACAGCAATTACAACAATAATCGCACCAATTATCCCAACAATCGCAACATCAATCGCAACTACAACAAACGGCCCAACAACAACAACAAACGGCCCAACAACAACAACAACAACAACAACAACAACAACAACAACAACTACTACTACTACTACTACTACAACAATCATCCCAACAACAATAATAACCGCAACAACAACAACAATCAGAAGCAGCTATGCCAAAGGTGTGAGAAGTATCACTCGGGGTTCTGCACCAAATTTTGCAACAAGTGTAAAAGAAATGGTCATAGCGCGGCGAAGTGTGAGGTCTACGGACCAGGGGTTAATAGAACGAAAGGAACAAATGGTGTCGGAACGAGTAATGGCGGAGCAAGTAGTGTCGGAGCAAGTTATGCCAATGTAGTTTGTTATAAATGAGGAAAACCGGGCCACATTATTAGAAATTGCCCGAACCAGGAGAACACGAATGGATAAGGCTGCGGAAGAGTTTTCAATATTAATGCGGCAGAGGCACAGGAAGACCCGGAGCTTGTTACGGGTACGTTTCTTATTGATAATAAATCTGCTTACGTTTTATTTGATTCGGGTGCGGATAGAAGCTATATGAGTAGAGATTTTTGTGCTAAATTAAGTTGTCCATTGATGCCTTTGGATAGTAAATTTTTACTCGAATTAGCAAATGGTAAATTAATTTCAGCAGATAATATATGTCAGAATCGAGAAATTAAACTGGTTAGCGAAACATTTAAGATTGATTTGATACCAGTAGAGTTAGGGAGTTTTGATGTGATAATCGGTATGGACTGGTTGAAAGAAGTGAAAGCAGAGATCGTTTGTTACAAAAATGCAATTTGCATTATACGAGAAAAAGGAAAACCCTTAATGGTGTACGGAGAAAAGGGCAACACGAAGCTACATCTTATTAGTAATTTGAAGGCACAAAAACTAATAAGAAAAGGTTGCTATGCTGTTCTAGCACACGTCGAGAAAGTACAAACTGAAGAAAAGAGCATCAATGATGTTCCCATTGCAAAAGAATTTCCCGATGTATTTCCGAAAGAATTACCGGGATTACCCCCACATCGATCCGTTGAATTTCAAATAGATCTTGTACCAGGAGCTACACCAATAGCTCGTGCTCCTTACAGACTCGCACCCAGTGAGATGAAAGAACTGCAAAGCCAATTACAAGAACTTTTAGAGCGTGGTTTCATTCGACCAAGCACATCACCGTGGGGAGCTCCTGTTTTGTTTGTCAAGAAGAAAGATGGTACATTCAGGTTGTGTATCGACTACCGAGAGTTGAACAAACTTACCATCAAGAACCGCTACCCACTACCGAGAATCGACGACTTATTTGATCAACTACAAGGCTCGTCTGTTTATTCAAAGATTGACTTACGTTCTGGGTATCATCAAATGCGGGTGAAAGAAGATGATATTCCAAAGACTGCTTTCAGAACACGTTACGGTCATTACGAGTTTATGGTCATGCCGTTTGGTTTAACTAATGCACCAGCTGTGTTCATGGACCTTATGAACCGAGTGTGTGGACCATACCTTGACAAGTTTGTCATTGTTTTCATTGATGACATACTTATTTACTCAAAGAATGACCAAGAACACGGTGAACATTTGAGAAAGGTGTTAGAAGTATTGAGGAAGGAATAATTGTACGCTAATTTTTCAAAGTGTGCATTTTGGTTGGAAGAAGTTCAATTCCTCGGTCACATAGTGAATAAAGAAGGTATTAAGGTGGATCCGGCAAAGATAGAAACTGTTGAAAAGTGGGAAACCCCGAAAACTCCGAAACACATACGCCAGTTTTTAGGACTAGCTGGTTACTACAGAAGGTTCATCCAAGACTTTTCCAGAATAGCAAAACCCTTGACTGCATTAACGCATAAAGGGAAGAAATTTGAATGGAATGATGAACAAGAGAAAGCGTTTCAGTTATTGAAAAAAAGCTAACTACGGCACCTATATTGTCATTGCCTGAAGGGAATGATGATTTTGTGATTTATTGTGACGCATCAAAGCAAGGTCTCGGTTGTGTATTAATGCAACGAATGAAGGTGATTGCTTATGCGTCTAGACAATTGAAGATTCACGAACAAAATTATACGACGCATGATTTGGAATTAGGCGCGGTTGTTTTTGCATTAAAGACTTGGAGGCACTACTTATATGGGGTCAAAAGTATTATATATACCGACCACAAAAGTCTTCAACACATATTTAATCAGAAACAACTGAATATGAGGCAGCGTAGGTGGATTGAATTGTTGAATGATTACGACTTTGAGATTCGTTACCACCCGGGGAAGGCAAATGTGGTAGCCGATGCCTTGAGCAGGAAGGACAGAGAACCCATTCGAGTAAAATCTATGAATATAATGATTCATAATAACCTTACTACTCAAATAAAGGAGGCGCAACAAGGAGTTTTAAAAGAGGGAAATTTAAAGGATGAAATACCCAAAGGATCGGAGAAGCATCTTAATATTCGGGAAGACGGAACCCGGTATAGGGCTGAAAGGATTTGGGTACCAAAATTTGGAGATATGAGAGAAATGGTACTTAGAGAAGCTCATAAAACCAGATACTCAATACATCCTGGAACGGGGAAGATGTACAAGGATCTCAAGAAACATTTTTGGTGGCCGGGTATGAAAGCCGATATTGCTAAACACGTAGGAGAATGTTTGACGTGTTCTAAGGTCAAAGCTGAGCATCAGAAACCATCAGGTCTACTTCAACAACCCGAAATCCCAGAATGGAAATGGGAAAACATTACCATGGATTTCATCACTAAATTGCCAAGGACTGCAAGTAGTTTTGATACTATTTGGGTAATAGTTGATCGTCTCACCAAATCAGCACACTTCCTGCCAATAAGAGAAGATGACAAGATGGAGAAGTTAGCACGACTGTATTTGAAGGAAGTCGTCTCCAGACATGGAATACCAATCTCTATTATCTCTGATAGGGATGGTAGATTTATTTCAAGATTCTGGCAGACATTACAGCAAGCATTAGGAACTCGTCTAGACATGAGTACTGCCTATCATCCACAAACTTATGGGCAGAGCAAAAGGACAATACAAACGCTTGAAGACATGCTACGAGCATGTGTTATTAATTTCGGAAACAGTTGGGATCGACATCTACCGTTAGCAGAATTTTCCTACAACAACAGCTACCATTCAAGCACTGAGATGGCGTCGTTTGAAGCACTTTATGGTAGAAAGTGCAGGTCTCCGATTTGTTGGAGTGAAGTGGGGGATAGACAGATTACGGGTCCGGAGATAATACAAGAAACTACCGAGAAGATCATCCAAATTCAACAACGGTTGAAAACCGCCCAAAGTCGACAAAAGAGCTACGCTGACATTAAAAGAAAAGATATAGAATTTGAAATTGGAGAGATGGTCATGCTTAAAGTTGCACCTTGGAAAGGCGTTGTTCGATTTGGTAAACGAGGGAAATTAAATCCAAGGTATATTGGACCATTCAAAATTATTGATCGTGTCGGACCAGTAGCTTACCGACTTGAGTTACCTCAACAACTCGTGGATGTACATAACACTTTCCACGTCTCGAATTTGAAGAAATGTTGTGCTAAAGAAGATCTCACTATTCCGTTAGATGAAATCCAAATCAACGAAAAACTTCAATTTATCGAAGAACCCGTCGAAATAATGGATCGTGAGGTTAAAAGACTTAAGCAAAACAAGATACCAATTGTTAAGGTTCGACGGAATACTCGTAGAGGACCCGAGTTCACCTGGGAACGAGAAGATCAGTTGAAGAAGAAATACCCACATTTATTTCCAGAAGATACGTCAACACCTCCAACTGCTTAAAATTTCGGGACGAAATTTATTTAACGGGTAGGTACTGTAGTGACCCGAACTTTTCCATGTTTATATATATATTAAATGAAATTGTTATTTACATGATTAAGTGTTTCCAACATGTTAAGCAATCAAACTTGTTAAGACTTGATTAATTGAAATATGTTTCATATAGACAATTGACCACCCAAGTTGACAGGTGATTCACGAACGTTAAAACTTGTAAAAACTATATGATGACATATATATGGATATATATATAGTTAACATGATACTATGATAAGTAAACATATCATTAAGTATATTAACAATGAACTACATATGTAAAAACAAGACTACTAACTTAATGATTTTTAAACGAGACATATATGTAACGATTATCGTTGTAAAGACATTTAATATATATATATCATATTAAGAGATATTCATACATGATAATATCATGATAATATAATAATTTAAAATCTCATTTGATATTATAAACATTGGGTTAACAACATTTAACAAGATCGTTAACCTAAAGGTTTCAAAACAACACTTACATTTAACGACTAACGATGACTTAACGACTCAGTTAAAATGTATATACATGTAGTGTTTTAATATGTATTTATACACTTTTGAAAGACTTCAATACACTTATCAAAATACTTCTACTTAACAAAAATGCTTACAATTACATCCTCGTTCAGTTTCATCAACAATTCTACTCGTATGCACCCGTATTCGTACTCGTACAATACACAGCTTTTAGATGTATGTACTATTGGTATATACACTCCAATGATCAGCTCTTAGCAGCCCATGTGAGTCACCTAACACATGTGGGAACCATCATTTGGCAACTAGCATGAAATATCTCATAAAATTACAAAAATATGAGTAATCATTCATGACTTATTTACATCAAAACAAAATTACATATCCTTTATATCTAATCCATACACCAACGACCAAAAACACCTACAAACACTTTAATTCTTCAATTTTCTTTATCTAATTGATCTCTCTCAAGTTCTATCTTCAAGTTCTAAGTGTTTTTCATATATTCTACAAGTTCTAGTTACATAAAATCAAGAATACTTTCAAGTTTGCTAGCTCACTTCCAATCTTGTAAGGTGATCATCCAACCTCAAGAAATCTTTGTTTCTTACAGTAGGTCATCATTCTAATACAAGGTAATAATCATATTCAAACTTTGGTTCAATTTCTATAACTATAACAATCTTATTTCAAGTGATGATCTTACTTGAACTTGTTTTTGTGTCATGATTCTGCTTCAAGAACTTCGAGCCATCCAAGGATCCGTTGAAGCTAGATCCATTTTTCTCTTTTCCAGTAGGTTTATCCAAGGAACTTAAGGTAGTAATGATGTTCATAACATCATTCGATTCATACATATAAAGCTATCTTATTCGAAGGTTTAAACTTGTAATCACTAGAACATAGTTTAGTTAATTCTAAACTTGTTCGCAAACAAAAGTTAATCCTTCTAACTTGACTTTTAAAATCAACTAAACACATGTTCTATATCTATATGATATGCTAACTTAATGATTTAAAACCTGGAAACACGAAAAACACCGTAAAAACCGGATTTACGCCGTCGTAGTAACACCGCGGGCTGTTTTGGGTTAGTTAATTAAAAACTATGATAAACTTTGATTTAAAAGTTGTTATTCTGAGAAAATGATTTTTATTATGAACATAAAACTATATCCAAAAATTATGGTTAAACTCAAAGTGGAAGTATGTTTTCTAAAATGGTCATCTAGACGTCGTTCTTTCGACTGAAATGACTACCTTTACAAAAACAACTTGTAACTTATTTTTCCGACTATAAACCTATACTTTTTCTGTTTAGATTCATAAAATAGAGTTCAATATGAAACCATAGCAATTTGATTCACTCAAAACGGATTTAAAATGAAGAAGTTATGGGTAAAACAAGATTGAATAATTTTTCTCATTTTAGCTACGTGAAAATTGGTAACAAATCTATTCCAACCATAACTTAATCAACTTGTATTGTATATTATGTAATCTTGAGATACCATAGACACGTATACAATGTTTCGACCTATCATGTTGACACATCTATATATATTTCGGAACAACCATAGACACTCTATATGTGAATGTTGGAGTTAGCTATACAGGGTTGAGGTTGATTCCAAAATATATATAGTTTGAGTTGTGATCAATACTGAGATACGTATACACTGGGTCGTGGATTGATTCAAGATAATATTTATCAATTTATTTCTGTACATCTAACTGTGGACAACTAGTTGTAGGTTACTAACGAGGACAGCTGACTTAATAAACTTAAAACATCAAAATATATTAAAAGTGTTGTAAATATATTTTGAACATACTTTGATATATATGTATATATTGTTATAGGTTCGTGAATCAACTAGTGGCCAAGTCTTACTTCCCGACGAAGTAAAAATCTGTGAAAGTGAGTTATAGTCCCACTTTTAAAATCTAATATTTTTGGGATGAGAATACATGCAGGTTTTATAAATGATTTACAAAATAGACACAAGTACGTGAAACTACATTCTATGGTTGAATTATCGAAATCGAATATGCCCCTTTTTATTAAATCTGGTAATCTAAGAATTAGGGAACAGACACCCTAATTGACGCGAACTCTAAAGATAGATCTATTGGGCTTAACAAACCCCATCCAAAGTACCGGATGCTTTAGTACTTCGAAATTTATATCATATCCGAAGGGTGTCCCGGAATGATGGGGATATTCTTATATATGCATCTTGTTAATGTCGGTTACCAGGTGTTCACCATATGAATGATTTTTATCTCTATGTATGGGATGTGTATTGAAATATGAAATCTTGTGGTCTATTATTATGATTTGATATATATAGGTTAAACCTATAACTCACCAACATTTTTGTTGACGTTTTAAGCATGTTTATTCTCAGGTGATTATTAAGAGCTTCCGCTGTCGCATACTTAAATAAGGACGAGATTTGGAGTCCATGCTTGTATGATATTGTGTAAAAACTGCATTCAAGAAACTTATTTTGTTGTAACATATTTGTATTGTAAACCATTATGTAATGGTCGTGTGTAAACAGGATATTTTAGATTATCATTATTTGATAATCTACGTAAAGCTTTTTAAACCTTTATTGATGAAATAAAGGTTATGGTTTATTTTAAAATGAATGCAGTCTTTGAAAAACGTCTCATATAGAGGTAAAAACCTCGCAACGAAATCAATTAATATGGAACGTTTTTAATCAATAAGAACGGGACATTTCACAGACTTCCCGCATCCAAAACATTTCTTGACATCGGTCGGTTTTGTCTTTACTTCAGAAATGGTGGCATAACAATCTTTCGCCACATGTCCTTTCTTGTTGCACTTATCACAGACCACTTGGCAATAACCTGCATGATGTGTGTAACATCTTTTGCAGAACGGATGGGGTCCCTTATAGTTTGGACTATCAGTTGCCCCATCTTGTTTACCTTTAAAAGTTTCTCGCCCCTTCCGGTGAGTACTTTTGCCCTTATAGTCTTCACATTTTGTAACAACCCGAGTTTTTCCGTTAAAATTTCCGTTAAATACTTGACGATCGTTAGTTAAATCATACGATTTTCATACGCCAATTTTTTTTTTCAGAATAGTTAACAGTGGCTATGTGAAACTTTTCGTATTTAAAATAATTAAATGCGTACTTGATCCTTAGTGGATTACTTGAATTAATATGTTATATTAATTAGTGAACTTAATTCGGTTGACGAATTAAACTAGAAACGACACGATTAAAGTTAATCGCCTAGAAAACTTTCAGTTAACGGAACTCAGAAAAATGATAGAATAATTATTGTTAATAATTATTGAACTTACGAAAGAAATTTAATTTATTATGGGATACTATAACAACCCTCACTTTTCGACTTCGGATTTTACTAAAATATCCCTAGGGTTGTTATATATATATATATATATATATATATATATATATATATATATATATATATATATATATATATATATATATATATATATATATATATATATATATATATACATATACGATATTATGAATGTTGACCGAATAGTAATTTTTATTCAACAACGTTTGCTTAAATATATAAAATGATTGAAATTATAATATTAGTTATTATTATTATTATTATTATTATTATTATTATTATTATTATTATTATTATTATTATTATTATTATTATTATAGTATAGGATATAGGATGGGATGTCGACACAATTCTACAAATAAGTGGTAGTTGTAATCTATAATGATTGTTCTCAAGTTGCAATTTGTTTATCTATTATACTGCGTAGTTGTTTTTCTATATTTGGAACTAACCACACACAAGAACTATGGCTACTGCTTTCTTCTATAACATCATACAAGTGGGTTATGGAATTTTATATATACCCGTTTTACCAAACACAAACACATGTACATATATTATATGTTTATGCATATTAACCGGTACATAAAATTTGAAACTTTTTATTTTTAAATGAAATAGTAAAATGTGAGGGGATGTGAAAAGTGGTAATGCAAGTTGACATATTACAACTGGAACCCATTTACTTGTTTCAAACTTAGCACATCAATTGTATGTGCATATATCGACACATACATGTTAGTTGATGTATAAACTAACCAAGTGGAGTGGTGGAGTTTTCTAGATATTAAGCAAAACTCTTTTATATTTATATATATATATATATATATATATATATATATATATATATATATATATATATATATATATATATATATATATATATATATATATATAATATACATACATATGCATATAGATTCAACACAACCAAACCTCACCATCATTTTCTGTTTAACTGGCCGAGACCATCACTCAAAACCATCACCTTTTACTCCGATTTACTGCTGTAACTTCGTTACTGTTTTCTGGTTCGGTTCCACTAAAATCATCATCGAACCACCATCTCCACCAGAAACCACCATAACAGGCCGCTACATACTCTTCTATTTTATTTTATTTTTGTCTCGAACCAGGCTGCTACTCGTCACTTTTGTTCAAACCATCTGTTGTAGCCTGCGTCAAAAACCACCACCACATATCACATATCTGCTGCACCTGTTGTTTTACGTCTGCTTTATTTTTTTCTGTTCAAAAACGTATAAACCGAAACCCACTCCCATGCTTCTGTTACGAGAACCTGCAACTGGAAAAGAAAAAGGATGATGACTAAGGAATGATTTAGAGTATATCTCATGTAGAAATCATAATCTAATTATGTCCGAATTTTAAAATCCAAGTGGGATTTCATATGGTTCGTGACAAGCTTGCTGTAGCTGCATAAATCCTTCCTTTTCTTTTCTTTAAATCCAAATCACCTATAATTAATCGTTTCTGTTCTTATTACAAGTCCCAAATAAATTGTTTAACTCGCTGAGAGAATTGGTTTTTGATTTCTTGTCGATTTAATTATGGAGAAGAAGGGTGAAACAGAAAATGGGATAAATGTATTTTAGATATAAGTTTATTCAGAAAAACAGAAGACGGACCAATGGTTTAGTGTGTTAGCGGGTTAGCGAGAGGTCTCGGGTTCGAGCCCGGTTCGTGGCATTGTTTTTTTTAAGGGCTCCTAAGGTATAATTAGCTAAACCCTAATCTTTAAAATCAGATTTTTATTAAGGTTTCATAAATTAGGTTGTCTATTGCTCAAGTCTTGATGTTTGTTGATTGTTTAATGCGTTAGATCACTCGTTTGTTTATTTGTTGCGAAAACCGAATTGTATATTGCATGATCAGTGAATTTTGATTTTTCTAATGCATGATATTATGTGATAATTAGGTTCCTTGCGAAAAACTATTAATTTTAGACTGTGGATTCGCTTGATTTCGTTTCCGGATGATCAAGTTATGGCCAATTGAAATTAACGTTGTGTTTTTGTGATTGATCAGAAATCTGGGTTTGATAGACCACGAATTGGATTGTGAAATTTATACCATTGGATAGATAATTTAAAAACACTCAGGTTACACTAGGATATCATGCCGTTTGCTTATGTATAACTTGAGATATGCTTGATTTAATGAAAAAGTGGATTTATACAGCACCTGCATGAAAACAACCTTGTATGATAAAATGTGTTAACTTCTGTGTTTAAATCTTTGCATATTTGAAATTTACACAAAAATTAATTCACTTTTCATGTAGATATCATAGTCTAATTGTATCTAGATCTTCGGATAATTGCGTACGAATGAGACTAACTAAACTAGAATCGAAACAGCAACTTGCTCTCTGTTTATACTATGTGGTTTGTGTTTATTAAATTAGCATGTATTCTTCTGGAAGATGAATCTTAACATGATATGTGACATATGGTTAGTTAATGTCAATCTCTGAAACCTTATACATTGGGCACAATAGGGCCACACATTATGTAAATTCTGAATTGAGCTGAAAACTGAACATTCAATTTGCACGAATAAACTGTACAAATTGGCTAAACAAAAATTGCTCAACTTTTTATATGTGTTAGATTGATTTGTTCTTGAACCATGGACACTGGTCTTGTATCAATTGCATTTCCCTAACTCCGGTTATAGCCAAAACGAAATCAGTGCGCGGTCAGAAATTGATTTGACAAACTATAAATCTACCCCTTCTGATTCCTGACTTTTAATTATCGTATGAGACCCTGGCTGGACTTTTTGGAATCGATTTTGAGTATACTTATGATCTGGAGTTTGCCATGTTTACTTGAATTTTGTACTATGAGATAATATGTTAAGTTTGCTACATGTACATGAACATTGTGCACAACGATAAACTGAAATTGTGAAATTGACCAATTATGATCTAAAACGTGTTGTTTGACTTAAGTTTGACATGTTGACCAACATTTGACATGAACCTACTGATGTTGACTTTAGTTGACTACTTTGACCAAGTTTGACTTTCGGTTTGACTTCGGTTAACTTTGTTTGACTTGCATGAATTAGTTGACTGTATGTTAACTTCTACTTTGAAACACGTCGATTCGAGCAATAAGACAACTTATACTATGAAACCACACTTGTTCAAGAAATATTTACTGACCAACCTAAATACATATACTTAGGTTGCATTACTCGGCTATAAACCGTAGTAAATTGTCCACTTTTCAATCCGAGCTTTATTCAAATGTGAGTCTACAGTCCCGCTTTTTACATGTTTTCAGGGATGAGAATACACGCTGTTATACTTACATTATCAAATGCTTTTTGTATTGACACGAGTACTATATCTGCATATTGAGTTTGTACACAAAGCCTCTAGCTTGGATACTTTAAATACCATCGGTGTAGGCACAATTTAGATGGACGGATCCGTTAGGTTGACAACCTCACCCGCTATAAAAATTGTGGTACATTTATTTTGAACATAATACATTCGTACAAGTGTATAACATTTTTATGAGGTAAAGGCGGGTATAGTGGATTCTATACTCGGGTCATTGCTAGTATTCAGGTGCTCATAGATTATGCAAACGTTTCGCAACTTGGAGTTGTACTTGTAAAATCTCGTGGTCAAGGAACTTAAACTATTTTCTGATAACTGTTTTTCAGATACTATACAACGTTATTTAAAACTGTGGTTTACGAACAAATGAGATAAAACTTGACATGGTATTATCTACGAATATTTGAAACTTGACATGGTATTGTCTACAAATGATTGAAACTTGACATGGTAGTGTCAACAAACTTTTGAAATGGGACACGAAGTTGTCTACAAACTTTTAACATTGAACCTTGGAGGTCTTCCACTAATAAACGTTTTCGAAATGTATTTCTTAAACATACTGTATTGTTTACCTAAAACCTGTAGATTCACTCAACATTGTTGTTGATCCGTTTTGCGTGTTTTATTCTCAGGTATTAATTGCTTCCGCTGTAGAATATTGCTGTTACGTAGAAGTCAAGCCAAGCACTGGGACCAGAGTTAACATTCCATTAAAGGGATTTTTGACGGGGTGTTACATTTGGTATCAGAGCTTTGGCTATAGGGAACTAGGATACATTAGTGTGTCTAACCGTAGGACGCATTAGTGAAGTCTAGTCTATAGCCGTGTGTCTTGGACGACTTTTATGCATCGTACTTACACTGTATGTGTCACTATGCTACATGTAGGGCTTCACATTACATCACGTACATATACACCCTATACCCATATGATATGGACTTGAACTAAACGTTATACTACGAATTACGTACGTACACGCGACGCGAGATTTAACTAAATTAAGTTGATTACGCCATCTTGAACTTATGGATTTATGTCGAATGGAAATGTGAGATAGCGTAATGTAATGACCGGGATTACATTACGGTAACTCATATAGAAGTTCTGACATCGCAAAAATAAGGAATTGGGAGCAAGTCAAGTAGGTTACTTGAATAAACACCGTTTAGAACACAAACTGTATAACCTCAAATATGTGTAGAAACTTACACTATGTGAACTAATTGTTATTATAACTATAAGTAACTTGTAATCATGACACAACTCTTCACTGCTCAACACCGTCCGTCACCACCGACCACTACTTGTCACAACAAAGACACTACTTGGACACACTCGTCATCTTATACCACTACCCAGTACTGTTTATCACTGCTAACTACTACTCAACGCCGCCTCTCACTGCTAGTCACGACCAATCACTACTTCTCACTGCTTATCATTTTTGATCCGCCGACATCATACTGCCATTATTGGAGTATAGACAAATCATATCTTATCATATCTTATCATATCTATCACAATAGACTTTGTCTAACACTTTTCCTAAATTTCCTCCATAAATGAAAGGACCCGTTCATATACATTATAAACGATTCACAATAGTTGATTACATCGCGAGGTATTTGACCTCTATATGATACGTTTTACAAACATTGCATTCATTTTTAAAAGACAAACTTTCTTTACATCAAAAATTGACGGCATGCATACCATTTCATATTACATCCTACTATAATTGACTTAATATTAATCTTGATGAACTCAACGACTCGAATGCAACGTCTTTCAAAGTATGTCATGAATGACACCAGGTAATATCCTTAAAATGAGCTAATGCACAGCGGAAGATTTCTTTAATACCTGAGAATAAACATGCTTTAAAGTGTCAACCAAAAGGTTGGTGAGTTCATTAGTTTATCATAATCAATCATTTCCATAATAGTAATAGACCACAAGATTTCAGTTTCCATAAATATCCGTACACTCGCAAGTGTTTAAAAGTATTCTATAAGTTGTAGGCACCCGGTAACAAGCCTTAACATTCATGTTTTACCCTCTGAAGTACACCAGATCATGTGTGTTTAAAATAACCTCGAAGTACTAAAGCATCCCATAGTCAGGATGGGGTTTGTCAGGCCCAATAGATCTATCTTTAGGATTCGCGCCTACCGTACATAGACAAGTAGTTTAATGTTACCAAGCTAAGGGTATATTTCTCGTTTAAACCCACATAGAATTAGTTTTAGTACTTGTGCCTACTTCGTAAAACATTTATAAAACAGCGCATGTATTCTCAGCCCAAAAATATATATTGCAAAAGCAATTAAAAAGGGAGAAAATGAAACTCACAATACTGTATTTCGTAGCAATTATGTATATGACGGCACTGAACAAGTGCAGGGTATGTCTCGGATTCATGAACGTATCAATATTGTGATTCAATATTGCAGGAAAGTACGTAGACGCAACGAAAATGATAAACGTTAGGTTGACCTCACGAGCAATACCCTCGATCAATACCCATAACCTCCATAGCTATAACCCATAATTTCCTTAGCTCTATCCCGTTTGAAAACTTATTTTGAAATCATCTGAGTATAACTCCGTCGTAGTATTTTATGTATACTAATAATATCTTGAAATAATGCAAAGAAAATATATATATATATATGTAATTCGATTGAGAGAGTTTAGAGAAATATATTTTTAAATTTCTATGAAATAATGAAACCTATTCAATTCTATTTATAATATATTTTTGAATTATTAAAGTGAATTATTAAAGTATGAATTATTAAAGTGTGAATTATTAAAGTGAATTATTAAAGTATGAATTATTAAAGTGAATTATTAAAGTATGAATTATTAAAGTGAATTATTAAAGTATGAATTATTAAAGTGAATTATTAAAGTATGAATTATTAAAGTATGAATTATTAAAGTATGAATTATTAAAGTATGAATTATTAAAGTGAATTATTAAAGTATGAATTATTAAAGTTAAAGTAAAGTAAAAGTAAAGTAAAGGTAAAGTTAAAGTATAGTAAAAGTATAAAACTATATACTTATAATACGCGTATAAATATATATAATATTAATTTAAATCGTTATATATATTTAATAAAATAAAATATAAATATCGTTATCTTTATCATACTGGTTAAGTAATGAGTTGTCAAAAGTGGTTCTAAATATTTATAAAAGATATATACGTTTTAATAATAAAGTTCTTTTTAAACTGAAAACGTTTTTTGTACTTTTGAAACTAAATCAAATAAATATGATAATTTTGTTTTCCAAAACTAAATATATTTAAGAATCATTTTATTAAAAGGTTAAAATAATGAAAATCGTTATATCATAAAACATTTTAGAAAAGTAGAATTCTATATATTCATAATAGGTTTCAAGTTTTTAAATTACAGTCTGTTGGTGAAGCATGGGATAAAGTCCAAAGGTTAAATAAAAGTATGAAATCATCTTAATGAAAAATGTCGAGTTACTTAACTTGTCGATATCCAACATCTAAGTTATTTACACTCCACGTTCTTATTTTCATATTAAATAAAATGAAAGTTAACATAGTTATCTTATCAAGGTTACGAGGAAAATATTATAAAACATGCCTTGGAAATTAAACAGGAATTTCCACTAACCCTTGTCTAGTTCCCGTTAATTGACACATTTGTTCTTATTTATAAATCACTTTACCATTTTCCGAATGTTGTCAAAAAGAATAGATTTCTTAAATCACAGTGGACCTCATAACATAGGCCCGTAATCATATCATAATGTATCTGATAATTCAGTCATTTGATATTATCTCTTAATTCTATTGATAAATATATCGAAACTAATACGTTCATGTAAAGTATCATATATCTAATACTTTGTTAATGTTTTCAGTTAATATTATATATTATATATACATATCTATATACTCATAATTGTTCGTGAATCGTCGAACACGGTCAAAGGGTAATTGATTACATGAATGTAGTTCCAAACTTTTTGAGATTCAACATTACAAATTCTGTTTATAGTGTCAGAAACATATAAAGGTTAAGTTTAAATTTGGTCAAAAATTTTCGGGTCGTCGCAGTAAATTACGGAAATCTTTTGCTATATATACATATTCAAGGAGACAAATATATCATTCAGTATTCAACAACTCATCTCATATCAAACCCTATTCCCAACACATAATATGGATTTCTCACCCGATTCCTCAAGTTCTTCTAGCTCCAAAGATAGCGTGACGGGAGCACACCCACCGATCAATTATCGTGATTTCTTCAGAAAATGGAAATGGGTTCGTGAAATACTCACCCTATGGAGAAATGAAGAAGGTACTCCTTATCACGAGCCAAACTTACCACCAAACGTCAGAGTACTCGATCCGCTTATCGGCGAACCTGTTCGCAATACCGTTTTCACTCTTTTCGCAAGGATTTTCCGCCTCGAAGGTCGACTCGATGTAACCGACGACAGTATTCGTCTCTACTCCCGAATTCTAATCGCATAGGATTATTAGAAGAAGTTAGAAGACTTCGAACTAAATATCAAGAATTGAAAAACCTTACAGAGGAATGGGTAGAACAAATCCATAGACTCGAGCATAAAGTAGAAACCCTGGAGGAAACGGTACACGATTTGAAAGCTAGGATCACACCTACTAACCAAATACCACAAGCAACACCAGCAGCATAACCAGCACCACCAGTACTAACAGCACCAATACCAACAACAACATCCGCATCCCACACCTCAACATCACACCCGGTACGTCGGATATCAACATCATACGCATAGGCACCCGCACCATGAGCGCCAACACCCCAGACACCATTTTCATTTTTCGGCGATTATGTAATCTCGAAAGTTTTAGAAATTATTCATCCCGGTCCCGACCACAAATCAAGCGAGATTAATAAGATTGTAAATCATTACAAAACCGAACGGACCTTAGAAGTCCATCCGTATAGAGATCTCGAAAGATTATTTTATCTTATCATATTATTTGACGAAACACTCGTATATGACTAAATTCTTTTATTAAAAGAATCTATGAAGGCTTACGTCTGGAAAGACAAACTATTCAAGCCAAGTATAAACTTTATTTGCAAACTTCGTTATAGAATTCAAGCTCACGTTGAAACGTGGATATTTTATAATACGAAAATATTTTATTTTCATCAATAACTGCCATCATCCAAATTTCGGGACAAAATTTTCAATAACAGGTGGGTAATGTAACAACCCGAGTTTTTCCGATAAAATTTCCGTTAAATACTTGACGATCGTTAGTTAAATCATACGATTTTCATACGCCGAATTTTTTTTTCAGAATAGTTAACAGTGGCTACGTGAAACTTTTCGTATTTAAAGTAATTAAATGCTTACTTGATCCTTAGTGGATTACTTGAATTAATATGTTATATTAATTAGTGAACTTAATTCGGTTGACGAATTAAACTAGAAACGACACGATTAAAGTTAATCGCCTAGAAAACTTTCAGTTAACGGAACTCAGAAAAATGATAGAATAATTATTGTTAATAATTATTGAACTTACGAAAGAAATTTAATTTATTATGGGATACTATAACAACCCTCACTTTTCTACTTCGGATTTTACTAAAATATCCCTAGGGTTGTTATATATATATATATATATATATATATATATATATATATATATATATATATATATATATATATATATATATATATATATATATTATGAACGTTGACCGAATAGTAATTTTTATTCAACAATGTTTGCTTAAATATATAAAATGATTGAAATTATAATATTAGTTATTATTATTATTATTATTATTATTATTATTATTATTATTATTATTATAGTATAGGATATAGGATGGGATGTCGACACAATTCTACAAATGAGTGGTAGTTGTAATCTATAATGATTGTTCTCAAGTTGCAATTTGTTTATCTATTATACTGCGTAGTTGTTTTTCTATATTTGGAACTAACCACACACAAGAACTATGGCTACTGCTTTCTTCTATAACATCATACAAGTGGGTTATGGAATTTTATATATACCCGTTTTACCAAACACAAACACATGTACATATATTATATGTTTATGCATATTAACCGGTACATAAAATTTGAAACTTTTTATTTTTAAATGAAATAGTAAAATGTGAGGGGATGTGAAAAGTGGTAATGCAAGTTGACATATTACAACTGGAACCCATTTACTTGTTTCAAACTTAGCACATCAATTGTATGTGCATATATCGACACATACATGTTAGTTGATGTATAAACTAACCAAGTGGAGTGGTGGAGTTTTCTAGATATTAAGCAAAACTCTTTTATATTTATATATATATATATAAATATAATATACATACATATGCATATAGATTCAACACAACCAAACCTCACCATCATTTTCTGTTTAACTGGCTCAGACCATCACTCAAAACCATCACCTTTTACTCCGATTTACTGCTGTAACTTCGTTACTGTTTTCTGGTTCGGTTCCACTAAAATCATCATCGAACCACCATCTCCACCACAAACCACCATAACAGGCCGCTACATACTCTTCTATTTTATTTTATTTTTGTCTCGAACCAGACTGCTACTCGTCACTTTTATTCAAACCATCTGTTGTAGCCTGCGTCGAAAACCACCACCACATATCACATATCTGCTGCACCTGTTGTTTTACGTCTGCTTTATTTTTTTCTGTTCAAAAACGTATAAACCGAAACCCACTTCCATGCTTCTGTTACGAGAACCTGCAACTGGAAAAGAAAAAGGATGATGACTAAGGAATGATTTAGAGTATATCTCATGTAGAAATCATAATCTAATTATGTCCGAATTTTAAAATCCAAGTGGGAGTTCATATGGTTCGTGACAAGCTTGCTGTAGCTGCATAAATCCTTCCTTTTCTTTTCTTTAAATCCAAATCACCTATAATTAATCGTTTCTGTTCTTATTACAAGTCCCAAATAAATTGTTTAACTCGCTGAGAGAATTGGTTTTTGATTTCTTGTCGATTTAATTATGGAGAAGAAGGGTGAAACAGAAAATGGGATAAATGTATTTTAGATATAAGTTTATTCAGAAAAACAGAAGACAGACCAATGGTTTAGTGTGTTAGCGGGTTAGCGAGAGGTCTCGGGTTCGAGCCCGGTTCGTGGCATTGTTTTTTTTTAAGGGCTCCTAAGGTATAATTAGCTAAACCCTAATCTTTAAAATCAGATTTTTATTAAGGTTTCATAAATTAGGTTGTCTATTGCTCAAGTCTTGATGTTTGTTGATTGTTTAATGCGTTAGATCACTCGTTTGTTTATTTGTTGCGAAAACCGAATTGTATATTGCATGATCAGTGAATTTTGATTTTTCTAATGCATGATATTATGTGATAATTAGGTTCCTTGCAAAAAAATATTATTTTTAGACTTTGGATTCGCTTGATTTCGTTTCCGGATGATCAAGTTATGGTCAATTTAAATTAACGTTGTGTTTTTGTGATTGATCAGAAATCTGGGTTTGATAGACCATGAATTGGATTGTGAAATTTATACCATTAGATAGATAATTTAAAAACACTCAGGTTACACTAGGATATCATGTCGTTTGCTTATGTATAACTTGAGATATGCTTGATTTAATGAAAAAGTGGATTTATACAGCACCTGCATGAAAATAGCCTTGTATGATAAAATGTGTTAACTTCTGTGTTTAAAGCTTTGCATATTTGAAATTTACACAAAAATTAATTCACTTTTCATGTAGATATCATAGTCTAATTGTATCTAGATCTTCGGATAATTGCGTACGAATGAGACTAACTAAACTAGAATCGAAACAGCAACTTGCTCTCTGTTTATACTCTGTGGTTTGTGTTTATTAAATTAGCATGTATTCTTCTGGAAGATGAATCTTAAAATGATATGTGACATATGGTTAGTTAATTTCAATCTCTGAAACCTTATACATTGGGCACAATAGGGCCACACATTATGTAAATTCTGAATTGAGCTGAAAACTGAACATTCAACTTACACGAATAAACTGTACAAATTGGCTAAACAAAAATTGCTCAACTTTTGATATGTGTTAGATTGATTTGTCCTTGAACCATGGACACTGTTCTTGTATCAATTGCGTATCCCTAACTCTAGTTATAGCCAAAACGAAATCAGTGCGCGGTCAGAAATTGATTTGACAAACTATAAATCTACCCCTTCTGATTCCTGACTTTTAATTATCGTATGAGACCCTGGCCGGACTTTTTGGAATCAATTTTGAGTATACTTATGATCTGGAGTTTTCCATGTTTACTTGAATTTTTTACTATGAGATAATATGCTAAGTTTGCTACATGTACATGAACTTTGTGCACAACGATAAACTGAAATTGTGAAATTGACCAATTATGATCTAAAACGTGTTGTTTGACTTAAGTTTGACATGTTGACCAACATTTGACATGAACCTACTGATGTTGACTTTAGTTGACTACTTTGACCAAGTTTGACTTTCGGTTTGACTTCGGTTGACTTTGTTTGACTTGCATGAATTAGTTGACTGTATGTTAACTTCTACTTTGAAACACATCGATTCGAGCAATAAGACAACTTATACTATGAAACCACACTTGTTTAAGAAATATTTACTGACCAACCTAAATACATATACTTAGGTTGCATTACTCGACTATAAACCGTAGTAAATTGTCCACTTTTCAATCCGAGCTTTATTCAAAGGTGAGTCTACAGTCCCGCTTTTTACATGTTTTCAGGGATGAGAATACACGCTGTTATACTTACATTATCAAATGCTTTTTGTATTGACACAAGTACTATATATGCATATTGAGTTTGTACACAAAGCCTCTAGCTTGAATACTTTAAATACCATCGGTGTAGGCACAATTTAGATGGACGGATCCGTTAGGTTGACAACCTCACCCGCTATAAAAACTGTGGTGCATTTATTTTGAACATAATACATTCGTACAAGTGTATAATATTTTTATGAGGTAAAGGCGGGTATAGTGGATTCTATACTCGGGTCATTGCTAGTATTCAGGTGCTCATAGATTATGCAAACGTTTCGCAACTTGGAGTTGTACTTGTAAAATCTCGTGGTTAAGGAACTTAAACTATTTTCTGATAACTGTTTTTCAGATACTATACAACATTATTTAAAACTGTGGTTTACGAACAAATGAGATAAAACTTGACATGGTATTGTCTACGAATATTTGAAACTTGACATGGTATTGTCTACAAATGATTGAAACTTGACATGGTAGTGTCAACAAACTTTTGAAATGGGACACGAAGTTGTCTACAAACTTTTAACATTGAACCTTGGAGGTCTTCCACTAATAAACGTTTTCGAAATGTATTTCTTAAACATACTGTATTGTTTACCTGAAACCTGTAGATTCACTCAACATTGTAACAACCCATCAAAATTCTGGTTCCCTATGACCTATGACCTAACAATTACCAGTTAAACACACTAATACAAATTCTGGTTCCCTATGACCTCAAGCTCTGATACCAACTGTAACAATCCGTCAAAATCGCTATTGAGCGGCATGTTAATCATTGATTCCACATTGAGGTTTTGAACTCTATATGATATGTTTTGATAAAATATTGCATTCATTAAAATAAGTGACTTTCTAAATATAGAAAGTTATAAACTTGTGGGCGAGTGCTTAAGTATAAGCAAATCCCCAAAATACATAAGTTTTTATCATACAGTTTGACATCACAGTCAAATTATTTATTATACAAAGCAGTTTTATTTCGAATGCAATAAACTTTATACAAAGCATGAGAGACTCCATGCAGGCAACAAGCACATCACAGCGAAAGCAGTCTAAGAACCTGAGAATAAAATATGCTAAAAAGGTCAACACGAATGTTGGTTAGTTATAGTTTTAATTGCTCGAGTCATAAGTATATAAAGATAGACCACAAGATTTCATCAAAAGTTTATCAATAGATTCTACGTAACAGAGCACCCTGGTAACTAAACTTAACGTTATAATGATAATTACCCTATTCATTTTAATACATGCAAACCAACGTGTCATAAACTCAAATAACATACGTTCGTTAAAAGGCTAGCGTTCTAGCTCGGACGGGGATGTCAAGCCCTATTGATCCATATACAATTATTCGCACTCACCAGTTCATATCCTATGTACTGGCAGCTACTAGTTACCAAAGCTAAGGGATTTTTGGTTTAACTCAGTGTAGAATTTAGTATGTACTTGTGTCTATTGCGTTTAAAATAAATTGCATGTATTCTCAGCCCAAAAATATTTAAAGTATTTAAAAATAGAGACTATAAACTCACGGTTCAATATTGAGATTTAATATTGTAGGCAAATTGCGTAGACGTAATGATGGTAGACGACTGTATGGTTAGTCATGGATTCAAGAACAATACTCCGAACAATACCCAATATTTCCTTAGTTTAAAACGGTTTGAAACTCGAATTTAAAACACCCTTGTATATACCTTATTATTATTAAACTTAAATTTAAAATTATAATTATAATATAAATATAAATATAGAGAGAAAGAAGCAGAGAGAGGTGTGCATTTTTGTGTCGAGCAAACTGGCGTATTTATAGTACTTTTTCATTTCTTGTAGCTCATGCGATCGCATGGGTTTTCAGTGCTTTTGCCATGCGATCGCATGGGTTTTCAGTCCTTTTCCTGTATCAAATAGTGTTTTACAGTAACAAATAGTGTTTACTGTAACAAATAGTGTTTACTGTAGCAAAATGATTTTTACTGTAGCAAATAGGGTTTTACTTGTACATCTTAATATATATATATATATATATATATACATATAATTGTTCGTGAATCGTCGAGAGCAGTCAAAGGTAATTGAATATATGAAACAGTTCTAAAATTTTGAGACTCAATCTAACAGACTTTGTTTAACGTGTCAAAATAATAAATCGTATAGAGAATTGGTTTAAATAAGTCGAAATTTTCTGGGTCATCACATAAAGATTTCAAAATGTGATGTTCAAATCTGAGTCAAACGCCTATACAATGGATACACACTTTTGGACTGGAGCACGCACGGTCGAACCACGGTCGACCGTGTCTGTAACCGTGTGACAACGGCTAGTTTTTGAATCTCACTATAAAAGGCAAGCATTGAAGAGCATTTGAAGATGACCCTCTTGCATATTTCAAATGCTTCTTTCCAGAGATCACAAGCGCTTTAATTACTACTCAAATATGATCAAGCAAGAGAAGATTCTATGATCTTATAGATATAGAATTTAGTTGTTGTAAACTTACTAATCAAAATTATTCATCTTGTGAGTTTACTTAGTGTAATGTATGTCCTAATATTGTCTTAGGATTATCATTGCATATTGTATAAGTCTTGTAACTTCAATTAGTAGAAGCATAGGCTAGCTTAGTGATCTACTTCCTTAAAGGGACTTAGAAAGTTGATTAATCTTATTTGAAGATTAATACTTGTACAAGTTGAAGACAAGTTGAGCTAGGTTGGAGTTGGTCTTTCAAAGGGATAGAAAGATTAGGTTTGTTATCTACCAAAGAAGTTGAAGACTTGTAAATCGGATCTCCACCAGGTTTGGAGAAAAGTGCTTAGTGAAGCAAGAAATCCCGATTAGTGTAATCGGGGAATGGATTAAGGTTGATTAGTTACAAACTTATCTCAGATGCAGAGAATCTTCCTTGATTCCATCACGCTTGGAAATTGGAATCACTCCACCTTGCCCGGTGAACTGCTAACTGGCTACTGTCTTTCTTGAACAGAACGAGAGGAATACCTTACCCGATTATAAAGGACCAGGCCAAAGAAGCCCCTGAAACAAAGTCAACTCACTTTTCTTCACACAGGGCAGCAGAGAAGGATTTATTTCTCACCCTCACCCGTCATCCAACATGGTTCAAAAATTTCACTTCGAATTTCGGACCTCAACATCTATTAATCCTTGTGTTTATGTTCTTTACATTACTTTGATTATCATTTTGAAACATATACACCACACACATCAAGTTTGAGTTGAATTGGTTGATCATAGTTAATCAAATTTAGTGATCAATTAAAAAAGTATTAAAAACGTATTAAGTAACTATTCCCCCCCCCCTCCTCTAGTTACTTATAATTATCTTTCGCTATTTCGGTGTCCAAAAACCATTATAAACAATTTAGAGAAGATGAGGGCTGATTTTTTGGGGGATTCTACCGAAAATAACCGTAAGATTCATTGAGTTGGTTAGGACCAAACTCTTGCTGCAAGAGACAATGGAGGATTAGATATCAGGTGAAAGGACCCGTTCATATACATTATAAATGATTCACAATAGTTGATTACATCGTGAGGTATTTGACCTCTATATGATACATTTTTCAAACATTGCATTCGTTTTTAAAAGATAAACTCTCTTTACATCGAAAATTAACAGGCATGCATACCATTTCATAATGTCCAACTATAAATGACCTAATCTGTCATTTACTTAATAATAATCTCTACTGAACTCAACGACTTAAATGCAACGTCTTTTGAAATATGCCAAGAATGACTCCAAGTAATATCTTTAAAATGAGCAAATGCACAACGGAAGATTTCTTTAACACCTGAGAATAAACATGCTTTAAAGTGTCAACCAAAAGGTTGGTGAGTTCATTAGTTTATCATAATCATTTGTTTCCATCATTTTAATAGACCACAAGAATTTCATTTCCAGTTCTCATAAATATACATCCCATGCATAGAGACAAAAATCATTCATATGGTGAACACCTAGTAACCGACATTAACAAGATGCATATAAGAATATCCCCTATCATTCCGAGAAATCCTTCGG
Organism: Rutidosis leptorrhynchoides; assembly: GCF_046630445.1. NCBI lineage: Eukaryota > Viridiplantae > Streptophyta > Magnoliopsida > Asterales > Asteraceae > Rutidosis > Rutidosis leptorrhynchoides. The sequence continues at coordinate 385,917,856 of NC_092334.1, forward strand.
ACATGATAAAACAACATCGAAGTACTAAAGCATCCATAACCATGGATGGGGTTCGTTAGGCCCAGTAGATCTATCTTTAGGATTCGTGTCAATTAGTAGATCGGTTTACTAATTCTTAGGTTACCAAGCAAAAGGGGCATATTCGGCTTCGATCATTCACCCATATAATGTAGTTTCAATTACTTGTGTCTATTTCGTAAAACATTTATAAAAATTGCGCATGTATTCTCAGCCCAAAAATATAAAGGGTAAAAAGGCAAATGAAACTCACCATACTGTATTTCGTAGTAAAAATACATATGACATCATTGAAAAAGTGCAAAGTTGCCCTTGGATTCACGAACCTAAGTTAGTATATATATTTATATGTTGGTCAATATCTGTCTAACAATTTAGATTAAATTGTAGTATATCACAATCCTAATGCTCGAGGCTAATATGCAGAGGTCAACAAAAGTCAATTTGACTCAAAATAATTTCCAAAATTTATGCATGATTATTATATAGTTTAAATATCATCGTTTTATATTTTTAAATAATTTTAAAAGATTTTATTAGAGTAAATAATACAATTCATTTATTATAATAAAAATATACTTTTATATATCTTAAGTAATAAAATTTATAAAGTTCATTTAATATCATAAAAATAATATGATATGTAGTATTAATGTAATTATATTACACTTAGTAAAATATCTTTGTATTACATATTTATTTGATAAAAATATCATCTATAATAATAATAGTAAGTAAAACTTGCATTATTTTGTAATAATAATTATTATTATTCTACTAATAATAATAACAATATTTATATTTACAAAAAATAGTATTTTGATAAAATAATAATTCTTAATAATAAAAATAATGAAATTTTATATTAACAATGATATTCCTATTAAAATAATAATTTCAAAAAAATGATAGTTTTAATATTAATAATACTTTTTATAATAATAGTGATAAAAATAATGAAAAACGATAATTTTATCTAAATCGATATCTTACGATATTTTAATTTCATCATGATACCCATATTCATTATTTCCTAATAGATTCGTTTAATAGCTTTTAATCGATTTTTATATCATTTTCATAATAATGTTAATAATAGTAATCAAAATAATTAGGTGTTACTAATATTAGTATTAATTACAATAATACTAATAATGATAATTACTATGACATTATTAACGATAATACTAATAATTATTTTAATATAATAATAACAATAACAATAACCATTTTTGAATAATGATATATATATTAATAATAATAATAATAAAAATAATAATAATAATAATAATAATAATAATAATAATAATAATAATAATAATAATAATAATAATAATAATAATTAATAATAATAATAATAATTAGATAATAATAATAATAATAATACTAATTATAACTTTAACAATAATAACGATAGTAATAATAATAAAAATAACAACTTTTAATGATAATACTTTTTATTGATAATGATAATAAAAATAATAAGAATAATAATAATAATAATAATAATAATAATAATAATAATAATAATAATAATAATAATAATAATAATAATAATAATAATAATAATAATAATAATAATAATAATTATTAGATAAAAAAAATTGAACGACGATAATAATAATCATTTTTTAATAATAATATAAAAATTCAATTGACTATAACTTCTAATCCGTTCATCGAAACCATTCGATATCTAAATGAAAAGTTCTTAATTTTTTGCTAGCTTTCCAACGACATGCATATCTTATATCTTATCTCAGCCGTATATATAACTAATTTAGGATTCAACATAACATAACTAATGGCAATATCAAAAGTACAAGCATGCATAATCCTATATTCTCGAGCACTAGTCAGGGATACATTATTAATGTGTAAAAATTATATTATAAGCACTCACGTATCAATATTGAGATTCAGTATTGCAGAAAAGATACGTAAACGCAACAGAGATGATAAATACTAGATTGACCTCACGAGCATACCCATGAACCATACCCATCACCTCCATAGCTATAACTCATAATTTCCTTAGCCATATCCTACTTGAAAAACCCCGTTTTGAAAATAATGCACTCATGACCTCGTCGTAGTATTTTATATATATACTAATAATATTACTCTTATTAATAATAATTAGATTAATAAAAATATTAATCCTAATAATAATATTTATAATATAAATATACGTGTATATATCGTGAGAGAGATAGAGTGAACACTGGAACCAGGATCGGGTTGATTTTATATATGTGAGCTACAATCGACACTCATGCGATCGCATGAGTGTCTAGTGTTATTTTCAAGCAAGTGCATGACACAAGAAATACTGGCACATGGTTTTAGCTTTCCATCGTCGACATAATCATTAATTATTTATTATTATATATAAATTAATATTTAATCTATATAATTAATTATATATTATTTTATATTCACGTGCATAGTTAAATTGTAATTTTTGCTCAAATGTTACGTGCGTTGTCACTCGACTCATGTACCACTTTCGGTTTTTCGAACGCACTTTCGTACGTTTAGAAAACTAGCCTTTTACGTTACGCGACATGTACACTTATTAATAATTTGACTTTACTCATCAAAAATTTACCTTATGATAAAATTGAGCGTTGTGGTCATTTGCTTCTATAAATCAGAGTCTCGTAGTTTATCAAAATGTATCATTTTAAATCATCTGTTAAAATATTATATTTTGTCACTTGTATAATATATATATATATATGTGTATATCCTTATTTAAAATATATATTTGTTCATATTGAAATATGTAATAATACAATATTTAGTTTTTCAAAACTAATTATATTTTTTTTAAAGTTTATTTTGGAATCGTTTAGATAGTAGAAAAATATTATATCAATCACGTTTACATTTTTGAAACGCTTTATCTACTTGTAATTTATAATATAAACTTTATTTAAATTCTTCAAAAGTCATATACAAATTATCTTATAAAACGTCCTAATTAATAAAGTTCTTTTTAAACTGAAATGTTATTATACATTTAAATCAAATACGGTAACTTTGTTTTTTTTTCTAAAACTAAATATATAAAATAATCAGTTTTATTAAAAGGTTAAAATAGAAGAAGTTGTTATATCATAAAAATGTTTTAGAAAAGTAAGATTAAATATACTTTTAATAGATTTCAAGTTTTTAATGTTTGTTGGTGCAACGTGATATAACGTCTAAAGGTTAGATAAACATATAAAATCATTTTAATGTAAAACGTTAATTTACTTAACTTGTCGATATCCATCTTCTAAGTTATCTATATTCTACAATTTTACTTCCACGTTAATTAATATACAAGTTTAATAGTTTATCTTATCAAAAGTCATGAGACAATTATTGTAAAGCATAAATTGAAAAATCAAACGGGAATCTCCACTAACCCTTGTCTAGTTCCCGTTAATTGACACTTTTGTTCTTTCTAATAAATCACTTTACCAATTATTCCGAATACCGTTAAAAAGAAAATGTTTTCCAAATCAAAGTGGACCTCCTAACAGAGACTCGTAATCGTAATTCAATGTATCTAATAATTCAATCATTTGATATCATCTTTTAATTCCATTGATAACTATTAGAATATATTTTGAAACAAAAACGTTTATATAAAGTATTATACGTCTAATACTTTGTTAATGTTTTCAAGTTATAATATATACACATGTACATATATAATCATGTTCGTTCATATAATGGTTCGTGAATCATTAGAATTTGGTCGAGGTTAAATGAGTGTATAAACACAGTTTAAAATTCTTGAGATTCAACTTAGAAAATTTTCTTATCGTGTCGGGAATATATAAAGATTAAAGTTTAAATTTGGTCAAAAATTTTCGGGTTGTCACAATACCTACCCGTTAACGAAATTTCGTCCCGAAATTTAATTGGGATGATCATGGCTGACAATTAAATAGTTTTCATGATGCATATAAGCTGAAGATTAGGGTTTTATCATCATTGAGTAATATGGATAAAATCATTTGATTTTGTGAAGAGTACGAGTGAAGTTATTACCAAAAGAGTAAAATGAGTAGGTATAGATTCGTCATATCTTTTGACGTAGATAGAATTGATTTTCAAGTTCAAGAGATTTGGAGAAAATCTTCGTAATAAGATTTGATTAAGGAAATTAGGATCCGCTTTAAATGTGATCATCCATTTTGATTGCTCTGCCGGATATTTTACTATAAATCCATTTCCTTCGTTTCCTTACAACTCACACCTTCTCTTCTTTCTCCCTCAGTTTATACTTTAAAGTATTTGTCAATATGCTCCATCCAATTCTGATTCTTGATATACTCCTTACCTTCATATCTGTCATTCTTCTTTTTCATCTGCCGCCAGAAGAATCTATTTACTTTTACTATACCCTTGGGTTTATAGTGTTTTTTGTTCTCCCGTGTCTTTATATCGCTATTTGCATCGATATATACGGTTTATAATTTATGGGTGGTTGTTGGATTTTATATCTTCTCTTATATTTTGATGTCTCCACTTCTATCTCCCATAATCATTGTCATCTCCAGTTAATGCTCTCTTTTATTTGCTGCGATTTATACTCTAATTTCTATTTTAGAATTTTGTCCTTTCGTTTCTTCTTCTTGCGATTAAGCACCGCTTGTAATGGTCCAGAATTCGCAGATATGAATTTCGGAATAAACATTGTTAATGTTCTAGGAAGAAAATTGTAATGGCGCGATCTTGACTTGTCAAATTACCAGAATACCTCGAAAAAAGCCGAATCATCAAGAAATATTTTCTTGATATTTTAGAGGTTAAATAGAATACAAGAGTCGTATCTCATGGCACATGATGATGTTATGATCTGTGAATAATCACATTCCATTCAGAAACTCAGCATAAGTTACTGTAATATAATCACGTTGATCAAGTGTCATTATATTATACTAACTCATGCTTCAGCTGCCAACACTACTTCAAAAAAAATATTCCTATTTTAAACTCGAATGTTTCAGAATTTAGAAACTAAAATAGTTTCTTTTATGATGTAATACAGATAGCGCGAAGAGGTAAATGATTTCAGATAAAAATAATTAAGAAAATATCTTCAGAAATATGGAGGATATTTATAATGAAAGATACGATGATATCTTAGAATTTCTAATATCAGAGGATGATGAAGAATATTGTCCGCAGGGGTTTAGAGTCAGGAGCAAGGTATTCGTTAATGACTTCAGCAGGTACTGAATCATTTGGATCCTTTGAAGTCAGGTTCAGTCTTTGTGATTTGTCCACAGCCTCCTTCATACTTTGCTCAATCCGGTTTCCAATTCCAAGACTTCTCTTTTTCTGCGCTTTGCCAGCACACTTCTTCATTATCATCCAACTTTTACTGTTAAAGTTGTTTATAGTTTTTGCTGCTTCATCCGCATTTTTCCATTTTCGGAGAACCAATTCATAGTTCGGAGTGTTTTTCAGAAAATTCACATTCAAATTAAGTCCAGGAGATAGACGTTATATATATACACATATAACTGTTGGCGTAGACATGCTGCGAGATTTCAAAATACTGATTGCTAATTCCCGATGATTCGTATGGAAATTCTCGTTATAAGATGCAAATGAGTAAATGATGGGGTTTCGGTAAATATAATGACTTTTCGAAAAATCTCAGATCATTACGGTTGCTGATAAGTTTACTGCTAATGTGGCGAGGTATGAAAGGTTCCCTGGTACCAATGGCGAAAGGGCAACATATATATCAAGATTATGATAAGGCTACTCCGAATGAAAAATTGAAGTTGTCTTGCTGGAGGTGTGATAGAATTTGCTACTTTGAAAAGAAATTGCGAAGTTATTTTTGCTAATAAATGTCAAAGGATCTGACACAGATATGTGTTGAACTATGACTTTGGTTTCGAGAGCTTTTTAAGTACATAACTGTGGGTAATATGTGGTTGGATCATCATCTCGATTGCTCATTAATTGAAGTGTCTTCAGAAATTTTCGAAGGTTTTGAACACAGATTGTAATCGTTAATATACATTTGATGTTCTAACACAGTTTTGAAGTCAAAGTATAGCTTCGAAAGATGTAGGAATCAAAAAGTGATGGTACCAGTTATATCTCGAATTGAATTCTGAGGTTTCAAAATCAGAATATGTAATTGAGTTTGAATGAGTATGGTTGTTTTGATTTCTATGAGCGAATGTATATTATTGTGAAAGTAGGGAGTAGAGTTGATAATTTGCTTAATCAGATTCGAAGAATGTAACATATTAATTGTGAATATATATATATATATATATATATATATATATATATATATATATATATATATATATATATATATATATATATATATATATATATATATATATATCGGGTATTACCTACCCGTTAAAAAAAATTCACAATTAATATTTTGTACAAAAGAATTTTATTACAGTCTTTATGAAGATATATATGTGTATATTCTCTTCAGATGTAACATAGATTTTAATGAGTTAATACTAAATTAAACTCATTCGATTTACGGTTGGAACTAGAATTGAATAATCCCTTGAAGGCTTTAGAGATTACATAAGTATATCTTCAATAATATTGAAATTATGAATCAATACTTCGTTATTTGTTGAGGCGTGATGTTGATTTTCGTTAAATTCTTGTGAACTTCGCAAAGTACGAATGATGTTATCTGAAAAGTTTTGGGTACATCGATGATGAAAGTGTAAAATCAAATATATACTTGATTTATTTTGAATTGAGACAGAGATTGTAGTTAACGATGGTTAAGTTTTGGGCGAAGGACGTACATTATTGCATATTTGTAATATGAATTAACCGAGTAGTTAAGATTCACATACAATAGCTTAGCACGGAAAGATTTATTTTTATTTCAAAATATATATATATATATATATATATATATATATATATATATATATATATATATATATATATATATATAATACATATAATTTCTTCAGAGAGAATGAGTTAATTCTTCATAACTCATTGATACAATATACGTGTTATTGATTCGTAATGATGTCCACAGTGATTCTTGAACTGACGGAGTTTGTGATGTTATAGGTGTTGTTGATTCTGATGTTGACTGTACTGACGATACTAGTGACGCTGACGGTACTGTTGATGCTGTTGGTAAAACAAGTTTAGCTTGTTAATCACACACCATTTTTGTCAGGGTTTCTACTCTTCCTTCTATCATTTTGGTTCGCTTAACTGATTTATGGTTAGGGCTAGATTAGATAATCTCTAAGACTTTAGAGATTACATAATCACCGCGGAATGTTTCTCCAATGAAGTTATGAATTAATATTTCATTTAGTTATTGTTGTTAGTACTCCTTGGTATCTATGGTGTGTATGACGTTGATGCTTGAGGTACAGATTGTGATATTGCGGTGTGAGATGTGGATGTTGTTGTTGATGGTGGTGATGGTACTGTTGGTGTTGCTGATGGTAGTACTATTTATGCTGCTGGTGCTGCTGCTGGTGTTTGTAACCTTTGCACCATATTCTCCAGAGCCACTACCCGAGCGCGAAGTTCATTGACTTCTTCTATTACACCGGGGTGATTGTCGGTTCGGACGAGCGGATAAATAAAATCTAGAATTTGATGTGGTATGTAATCGTGACGAGATACTCTGGAAATGAGAGAAAAAATGGTGTCTCGAACAGGTTCGCCGGTAAGTGCTTCAGGTTCTTCGCCAAGAGGGCAATGTGGTGGATGGAAGGTGTCACCTTCTTCTTGTCTCCAATGATTAAGGAGGCTACGAACCCATCCCCAATTCATCCAGAATAGATGATGGCTAATTGGTTGATCCATTCCGGTCACACTGCTTTCGGAGCTAGAGTGGGATTCCATTTCGGAATCCGAGGAACTTGAATTAATGATAAATTCCATTTCGTACGATTGAATAAGGATTTTTTGATATGAAATGATTTTCGGTTATCGGATGGTATTCTAATTACATAGAATATCCATAGATATAGAACAAAAGATTTCGTAGATTACAGTGGAATTTGCGGGATATGTCAGGCAAGGTTTAAAGTAACAGATACGATAAGATATGATTTAGCAGATAAACTAAGATATGAATTTTGTCTATACACTACTCATGCAATTAATGTAGCAAGACGTGTCTAGACTAATAATGATAAACAGGTAATTTCCTAAGGATGATAAGCAGATGATTTCTGACTAGAAATGAAAAGCAAAACTTTTGACATGCAGACACGGTCGAAGTCCAGACTCACTAATGCATCCTAACGACTTATCAGTTAGACACACTAATGCAGACCTGGTTCGCTAAGACCACCGCTCTGATACCAACTGAAAGGACCCGTTCATATACATTATAAATGATTCACAATAGTTGATTACATCGCGAGGTATTTGACCTCTATATGATACATTTTTCAAACATTGCATTCGTTTTTAAAAGATAAACTCTCTTTACATCGAAAATTAACAGGCATGCATACCATTTCATAATGTCCAACTATAAATGACCTAATCTGTCATTTACTTAATAATAATCTCTACTGAACTCAATGACTTGAATGCAACGTCTTTTGAAATATGCCAAGAATGACTCCAAGTAATATTTTTAAAATGAGCAAATGCACAACGGAAGATTTCTTTAACACCTGAGAATAAACATGCTTTAAAGTGTCAACCAAAAGGTTGGTGAGTTCATTAGTTTATCATAATCATTCGTTTCCATCATTTTAATAGACCACAAGAATTTCATTTCCAGTTCTCATAAATATACGTCCCATGCATAGAGACAAAAATCATTCATATGGTGAACACCTGGTAACCGACATTAACAAGATGCATATAAGAATATCCCCTATCATTCCGAGAAATCCTTCGGACATGATAAAACAACATCGAAGTACTAAAGCATCCGCAACCATGGATGGGGTTCGTTAGGCCCAGTAGATCTATCTTTAAGATTCGCGTCAATTAGTAGATTAGTTTACTAATTCTTAGGTTACCAAGCAAAAGGGGCATTTTATCAAAATGTATCAAAATGTATCATTTTAAATGTATCATTTTAAATCATCTGTTAAAATATTATATTTTGTCACTTGTATATATATATATATATATATATATATATATATATATATATATATATATTAAAATATATATTTGTTCATATTGAAATATGTAATAATACAATATTTAGTTTTTCAAAACTAATTATATTTTTTTTAAAGTTTATTTTGGAATCGTTTAGATAGTAGAAAAATATTATATCAATCACGTTTACATTTTTGAAACGCTTTATCTACTTGTAATTTATAATATAAACTTTATTTAAATTCTTTAAAAGTCATATACAAATTATCTTATAAAACGTCCTAATTAATAAAGTTCTTTTTAAACTGAAACGTTTTTATACATTTAAATCAAATATGGTAACTTTGTTTTTTTTTCTTTCTAAAACTAAATATATAAAATAATCATTTTTATTAAAAGGTTAAAATAGAAGAAGTTGTTATATCGTAAAAATGTTTTAGAAAAGTAAGATTATGAAAGGACACGTCCTAATCTATCCGGACGAAGTCCATATCGATTATAAACGATTCACAACAGTTGATTACATCGCGAGGTACTTGACCTCTATATGAGACATTTTACAAACATTGCATTCGTTTTTAAAAAGACAATCTTTCATTACATTGAAAGTTGACAGGCATGCATACCATTTCATAATATATCCAACTATAATTGACTTGATAATAATCTTGATGAACTCGATGACTCGAATGCAACTTCTTTTGAAATATGCCATGAATGACTCCAAGTAATATCTATAAAATGAGCAAATGCACAGCGGAAGATTTCTTTCGTACCTGAGAATAAACATGCTTTAAAGTGTCAACCAAAAGGTTGGTGAGTTCATTAGTTTATCATAAAGAATCATTTCATAATTTTAATAGACCACAAGATTTCATACTTCCATTTCTCATAATCATACGTCCCATGCATAGAGACAAAAATATCATTCATATGGATTGAACACCTGGTAACCGACATTAACAATATGCATATAATAATATCCCCATCATTCCGGGATCCTCCTTCGGACATGATATAAATTTTGAAGTACTAAAGCATCCGGTACTTTGGATGGGGCTTGTTGGGCCCGATAGATCTATCTTTAGAATTCGCGTCAATTAGGGTGTCTGTTCCCTAATTCTTAGATTACCAGACTTAATAAAAAGGGGCATATTCGATTTCGATCATTCAACCATATAATGTAGTTTCGATTACTTGTGTCTATTTCGTAAAACAGTTATAAAAACAGCGCATGTATTCTCAGTCCCAAAAATATATATTGCAAAAGCATTTAAAAAGGGATTAATGAAACTCACGCATATAAATATTGTAAAACAGTTAATAAAGCATTTGCATGTATTCTCAGCCCAAAAACGTAAAGAGTGAAAAGGGAGCAAATGAAACTCACCTAATGCATTTTTGTAGTAAAAAATACATATGACGATATTGAACAAAAGTAGGGTTGGCCTCGGATTCATGAACCTATATCAATTATATATGTCAAATAATATCATAAAACTATAAAACAATTATGATATAACATTTTTAGGTTAGTAGTATTTTTTGTGATTTCAAATGTTATATATTTATATATTTTTTTTTATACTTTTATATATGTTATATAAACATTTTGTTTATAAATTTTATATACCTAAGTATTATATTTATATTATATATTAAATTATCTTAGTTATTACTATAGTAAATATTCTTTAAAATATTTTTAGTAACTAATTTATAATTGTTATATAATTATAATATATGTCATTTATTTTAATATCTTAGTATTATTAAATATAATTTATATAATACTGTTTAATTTTGTTGTATAATGTATTAAATAATTATATTAATATTTCCATTTTATTTTATATCAATGTCTTAATATATTTTATAGTATAACTATATAAATATATCTATGTGATATATATATTGTAATACTATTATGTATAAATATAATATAAATATTTTAAAATATAATAATATGTAATGTAAATATAATTATAGTATTATGTGTAGTAAATACATTCTTATATCAATAATATTTATTTAATGGTAATAATAATAATTTTAATAATAATAATAATAATAATAATAATAATAATAATAATAATAATTGGAGTAATATATTATTAATATATTAATAATAATATTAATTATAATTATTATTATACTTAAATAAAAGTTACGCGTTTGTTGACATCTCCCAAAACAGATCTAACTTAGCAGAAGCAATTCGCAGAGAGGATTTTCGTTCATTCAATCAACAATCTTCTTCATCATCAATGGGTCAATTGATCAAACTCCGATCATTGATGATTTATTATCATTACCGTTCATTCATCCTCAACAGCCCTAATTCTCATCGTTCATCAATTAACAGAGAAATTGAAATTGTAATTGGTGTCCGTTCGATTGGGAAGGAAATCAATAATCCCAGTAGCGTATAATTTCAGGTACTTCATCAATTTTTTTTTTATCATCATCGATTATCATTATCATTATATCAGCAGAGAACAGTATCATGTGTTCTTTTTATTTATTAACTTAATTATTTATATAAATATATTTTTATTATCCAATCTGGTTCACCGTAAATTGTTAACTTAATTCATTCACATTTAATGAAATGTAATCTTCCTGTTTGTTTCGTATATAAAAGATTTGAATATTTGTTTGTTTGTTTTTATTTTATTTTATTTTATTTTGCTAATTTGTAAACTGGTTTGATTTGATTTGTGTAAAAATATTTTGATGGTGTTTTGTTTGTTTGATGAGATTAAATGAGTGTGCAGCAGCAGTTTTTAATGAGTTTGTTATGTTATTTGGTTCGTCAACAGTAAACGATTTAGATATAAAACAACCGTATGTATTGGTGTTTGTTTAACAGAAGAAAACAGAAAGATAGCATAGCAGCAGCTAGTGGCGGCTTACATGAGTGGTCTTGGTGGAGATTTGGACAGGAACAGGGATAATAACAGCGGTCACCCAACTGCAGTTATGGTAGCGATGAAGTGGTGTTGGCTTATCAAGTGATTGTTGTGGTGCAAAGGTGATTGTTGGAACATAAGTGACAATACCTGTTGATTGTGGTTTGATAGTGTTGCAAACCAAAAAGTGAAGGTAGCGGTTTGGGTTTGAATAGCACAAGAGGGGATGAAGATGACTCTCGGTGTATACAAGTGTGGTGATGATATGGGTCTTGTGGACTCTTGATTTGGATTAGAACAGGAGCAACAACACAGATGCAGCAATAATAAAAGAAAGAAAGCTATTTAAATGGGTTTCAGTTTATATGGTTTCAATGGGTGTGGGTGTTCCGATCGTAAAGGCTGCAGTAGTAGACTTTGATGATAGAGAGGTTTTGTTTGAAGTTTTAAGAATGATGATGGTTTCGAAATGGAAAGAAAACAGAAACAGGAATAGCGAGTAATAATTTATGCTGTTTGTTCGAAATAGACAGGAAACAGGTGACGGGTGTGATCAAAGTAGGTTAAAAGATGGATGAGACTTAAATCGTCTATGTATGTATATTTATATACACTATAATTTGAAGTGGGTTTCATGGTTACGAACTTGAAACAATCAGAAGTTAAAAGTAGTGATGAAGGTTGAAGATGAAGGTTAGGTTCTCGATAATGGTTTAATGGAATGGAGAATTCGAATGCGTTTATCCATTATGAAAGAATCCTTTTATGTAGAGAAAGAAGATGAGATAGATCGATGATAATTATGAAAATGTTTGATGATGAATGTTTGATAAGAGGGAGAGAGAGATGAGATCATGGTTTTTGGTGATGGAATGTAAAAGTATTAGATATAATATGTACATGTTTTCCATCGATTGGTCATAGAAAAAAAATATGCTTTTGTCAATTTAACTTGTCGAGCAAAATCACTAGTATGAGCTTCCACTTGGTGTTCACATGCATGTATGTTGGGAAGAAAACAAATCACAATATATACAAAGATATGAAATGGACAGGTTATAATATAATAATATATATAATTGTAAATATGATTCCAATCATCAATAATAATAATTTAATAATAATTATAATACTATTAGAAATTAAAAACGTGTGAGAAAGTTAGCCGTCACCATTCACGGAATGAATTTCGTACTCCGATGTTAAACAGTGGCGGATATCTTCAGACTTTGTTTAATGAGGATTGAATGTCTTGGATGTTTATTTTAAATGAGAAAGTGAAATTCATATCCGGGTACCATTTTTGATAATTGTAACCAAAACTATGTAAATTTAAAATACCCTATATATCTGATTACTTTTTAAATAACAAAACCTTATTATATCATAAATTATTAAGATAAGTAGTTCTAACTACTAATCATAATATTTTATTAATGTATGTAAAGTTATTATATATTTATATATTTATACATACATATAACAATTTATTTATAATTAATTTTTCGTGAATCGTCGAAATTGGTCGAACGGTAATTGATTACATGAACATCGTTTCAAAATTTTCTTGACTCAACATTACATACTTTGCTTATCGTATCGAAATCATATAAAGATTAAGTTTAAATTTAGTCGGAAATTCCAGGGTCGTCACAGTACCTACCCGTTAAAGAAATTTCGTCTCGAAATTTGAGTGGGGTCGTCATAACTAAAAATAAGAATGTTTTCATGACGAATATGAGTTAATAAATAGAGTTTTATCATTTCCGAGTAATATAGATTAAACGATTCGGTTACTTGAAGCGTATGAGTGAAGCTATCGCAAAAGATTGAAATAGGAGAAGTAAAGATTCGTCTTAACTTTTAACATAGCCATGGTTGAATTTAGAAAATAAGGTGCGTCTTAACTTTTGACGTTGTCTTGGTTGAATTCTGGAATTCAAGGGATTTAAAGAAAATCTATGAAATCTATAAGATCTGATTTTTCGGTAAATGAGGAAATTAGGATCTCTTTAATTAAATGTGATGATCTGCCTCGATTGCTCTGTCCGATATTTCCATTATAAATTAAATTCTTCCGTTTCATTATTCTCATCATTTCTATACTTTCTTTCTTAGTTCATACATCCAAACGATTGTGAAAATGCTTAATTCAGTTCTGATTATTGTCCTTATCCTTACTATCTCAACAGTCATTCTCCTTTTCCAACTTCCACCTGAAGAATATGTGTTCTTCTACTTCGCCCTTGGGATTATAATGTTTTTAATTCTCCCGTGTCTTTATGTTGCGATAAACATTGATATACACGGTTTGTAATTTATGTGTTGTTATCGGGCTTTATATTCTTTCTTATATTTCAAAGCTCTATGCTTTTGTTTTCTCTTCCCGACTTCAAGTCAAGCGAATAATGGTCCAAAATTTGTAGATGTAGAGTTTCGAATGATTATAATGTTCTAAGCAGGGTGGAACGTGATAGCATGATTTTGATTTTCAAATTTATCAAAAATACAGACGATAGAACTATCAAGAATATATTCTTCTTGATATGTTCGGAGGTTATGTAGAATGAAAGAGTCATGTAACATGACACATGATGATGGTATAATCTACTGTGAACCATCATCACGTTCCATTAGAAACTCAGCATGACTTACTGTAATATAATCACGTTGATCAAGTGTCATTATATTATACTAACTCATGCATCAGTTCCCAACATTACTTCAATAACATTCATATTTTAAGCTCGAAAGTTTACAAAATATAGAAACTAACAGTTTCTATATGATGTAATACTGATAGCATGAAGAGATTAATGATTTCAGATAAGATTAGTTATGAAAATATATTCAGAAATATCGAGGATATTTATTATGAAAGATACGATAATATCTCGGAATACTAAGATTAGAGGATGATAGAAACTATTGTCTGTAAGGGTTTAGAGTAAGGAGCAAGATATTCACTAAAGACTTTAGCAGACATTGAATCATTTGGATTCTTTGAAGTCAAACTTATTCTTTGTGATTTGTCCATGGCTTTCTTCATAGTTTCGCATAATCTGCTTTTCGGTACTAAATTTTCTCTTTAATGTTTCCAATATAATGATACACAGGAAGCATGAAGAGGTATATAATTTCGGACGAGATTATTTATGAAAATATCCTCAGAAATATCGAAGATATTGATGATGATATTTTGGAATTTCTAAGTTCGATGGTTAATGGAGAAAGATTTTTTTGCAAAATTTTAACATGACTTCGGGGCAAGATATTCTCTAAAGATTTCAACGGATCCAGAATTACCTGAATCCTTTGAATATAGGGTTTGGTCCTTGTATTTGTTCTTGGTCTCCTTCATGGGTAGCTCAATCTGTTTTTCAATACCCAATTTTCTATTGAGCGTTCCTAACACTCCTTTCTTTATCATCAAACTTTTGGTCGTTTAGACCCTCTACCATTTTTCTGTTTCCTCTGCATTTAATGCTATGATATCTGAATCATCGGTTATTAATCCGAGGTGGTTTCAGGAAAATTGTGTTTTTAGATGATTAAACGCTGATGGTAATATGGTGGAATATGAAAGGTTCCCTGGTAACAATAAAAGAGCATGCGTATATATCAACATTATAATAAGGTTGTTTCGTACGAAAAGTCGAAGTTGTCTTGCTGGAGCTGTGACAAAACTGGCTATCCCGAACAGCAGATGCAAAGTTATTTTCGGTAATAATAACGCTAAAGGAATTAGCAATGCTAAGTGTTAAACGTTTACTCAGGTTCCGAGTATTTTTTAGGTGCATAACTATATGCATCAATCTTTTCTCCCGTAAATGAAGTGCGGTTGGTTCATCCTATTGATTGAGGTATTTTTCAAGAACCATGAAAAATTTGAACACAGATTGTAATCGTCAAGATACAAATGAGGTTTAAGATGAAATCAAGTGGCAACTTGAAGAATTATTTAGTTTCATATGTTATAATCAGTATTTTAATTCATTTTAATTATCCAATATTATTCGTCCACAGTTAACAGTTCAATAATTTATATACAGTTTAATATATAATAGTCGAAATAATTAATACGTGTCGTGACCCGTATATGTCTCAGACTCGATCACAACTCAAAGTATATATATTATTGTAGAATCAACCTCAACCCTGTATAGAGAACTCGATCATTACTGCATATAGAGTGTCTATGGTGATTCCAAATAATATATATAGATGCGTCGATATGATATGTCAAGACCTTGTATACGTGTCCCGATATTTAAAGTGCGTAAAATAAATAACAGAAATTAAATAACGATAAATAAAGTGCGTAAAGTAAATAACAGAAATTATATGACGATAAATAAAATTGCGAGAATGTAAATTGCGATAAAATAAATTGCGATAAACAAAACGTAATCAGTTAGCTAGGAACAGTTAGCTAGGATTTTGTTAGCGTGGATTCTTAATAGAATTTCATATTGTTAATTAATCGGTTTCTAATCAATTTTTATTGTGTCCATTATTTCTTCGTTATGCCACTTGATGGATTCTGATAGATCAAAATCTAAATATGAAATTGGATGAATATGGTTATTCTGTGGTGAACGGATTTGTATATCGGTGGATGTAAGTAGGATAGTATATGACTTTTGAAACAGATTCGAAGAACGTACAATGTAACTTATTAATGTGAAATTTAAATAGTCCTCGGGTATTACCTACCCGTTAAAATATTTTCGCCATTAACAGTTTGTACAAGAGAATTTTTAATTACAATCTTTATGAAAACATATATATACATATATATTTTCTTCAGATGTATTCATGGATGTAATGAGTTAATATAATATTAAACTCATTTGCTTTTCGGTTGGAACTAGAATAAATAATCTTTAAAACTTTTGAGATTACATATTCGACATGTCGAACGAAGATCATACTCAAAGTACAGATGATGATATTGAAGCATGGATTGTTGATGGTACTGGTGCTGTTATTGATTGTACTGTTGGTGCCGTACATTTTGCACCATATTCTCCGAATTGATTATTCGAGCGCGAAGTTTGTTGACTTATTACTTCAGGATGATTGTCGGTCGGAACGAGCGGATGAATAAGGTTCAGAATTGTGGATAGGATATAATCTTGTCAAATTACCCCGGAAATGAGACTGAAAATGGTGTCTCGAACAGGTTCGCGGGTAAACGCTTCAGGTTCATTGTCAAGAGGTGAATTTGGTTGGGGGAAGGGATTGCCTTTTGTGTGTTTCCATTAATTAAGTCGACTACGAACCCATCAGATGAATTGATAAAGGCTGATTGGTTGATTCATGCCGATGACGCTGTTTTCGGAGCTTAGGTGAACATCTATGTCGGAATAGCTGTCGGAATAACTATCGGAATAGCTATCGGAATCTGAGGGACTCGAACTGGTTTAGGGATTCATCCCGTACGATCAGATGAAGGATTTTCGATAAGAAATAGATTATAGGATATAGATTAGTACCCTGCAGTACATAATTTACATATGCATATATAATACTGAAATCCCATAAATTACGGAGGAATCTACGGAAGCTGTCAGGCAAAGATAACAATAACAGATACGCTAAGATATGAATTTTGTCTATACACTTTTCATGCAGTTAATGCAATAAGATGTGTCTAGACTAAGAATGATAAGCAGGTAATTTCCTAAGGAGGATAAGCAGAAAATTTTTCGACACGAAATGATAAGCAAAACTTTTGACATGCAGACACGGTCGAAGTCCAGACTCACTAATGCATCTAAACAACTATCAGTTAGACACACTAATGCAAGACATGGTTCGCTAAGACCACCGCTCTGATACCAACTGAAAGGACCCGTCCTAATCCATTCGGACGAAGTCCATATCGATTATAAATGATTCACAACAGTTGATTACATCGCGAGGTACTTGACCTCTATATGAGACGTTTTACAAACATTGCATTCGTTTTTAAAAAGACAATCTTTCATTACATCGAAAGTTGACAGGCATGCATACCATTTCATAATATATCCAACTATAATTGACTTGATAATAATCTTGATGAACTCGATGACTCGAATGCAACGTCTTTTGAAATATGCCATGAATGACTCCAAGTAATATCTATAAAATGAGCAAATGCACAGCGGAAGATTTCTTTCGTACCTGAGAATAAACATGCTTTAAAGTGTCAACCAAAAGATTGGTGAGTTCATTAGTTTATCATAAAGAATCATTCCATAATTTTAATAGACCACAAGATTTCATACTTCCATTTCTCATAATCATACGTCCCATGCATAGAGACAAAAATATCATTCATATGGATTGAACACCTGGTAACCGACATTAACAATATGCATATAAGAATATCCCCATCATTCCGGGATCCTTCTTCGGACATGATATAAATTTCGAAGTACTAAAGCATCCGGTACTTTGGATGGGGCTTGTTGGGCCCGATAGATCTATCTTTAAAATTCGCGTCAATTAGGGTGTCTGTTCCCTAATTCTTAGATTACCAGACCTAATAAAAAGGGGAATATTCGATTTTGATCATTCAACCATATAATATAGTTTCGATTACTCGTGTCTATTTCGTAAAACAGTTATAAAAATAGTGCATGTATTCTCAGTCCCAAAAATATATATTGCAAAAGCATTTAAAAAGGTATATATATATATATATATATATATATATATATATATATATATATATATATATATATATATATATATATATATATATATATATATATATATATATATATAATTAATGAAACTCACGCATATAAATATTGTAAAACAGTTAATAAAGCATTTGCATGTATTCTCAGCCCAAAAACATAAAGAGTGAAAAGGGAGCAAATGAAACTCACCTAATGCATTTTTGTAGTAAAAAATACATATGACGATATTGAACAAAAGTAGGGTTGGCCTCGGATTCATGAACCTATATCAATTATATATGTCAAATAATATCATAAAACTATAAAACAATTATGATATAACATTTTTAGGTTAGTAGTATTTTTTGTGATTTCAAATGTTATATATTTATATTTTTTTTTATACTTTTATATATGTTATATAAACATTTTGTTTATAAATTTTATATACCTAAGTATTATATTTATATTATATATTAAATTATCTTAGTTATTACTATAGTAAATATTCTTTAAAATATTTTTAGTAACTAATTTATAATTGTTATATAATTATAATATATGTCATTTATTTTAATATCTTAGTATTATTAAATATAATTTATATAATACTGTTTAATTTTGTTGTATAATGTATTAAATAATTATATTAATATTTCCATTTTATTTTATATCAATGTCTTAATATATTTTATAGTATAACTATATAAATATATCTATGTGATATATATATTGTAATACTATTATGTATAAATATAATATAAATATTTTAAAATATAATAATATGTAATGTAAATATAATTATAGTATTATGTGTAGTAAATACATTCTTATATCAATAATATTTATTTAATGGTAATAATAATAATTTTAATAATAATAATAATAATAATAATAATAATAATAATAATAATTGGAGTAATATATTATTAATATATTAATAATAATATTAATTATAATTATTATTATACTTAAATAAAAGTTACGCGTTTGTTGACATCTCCCAAAACAGATCTAACTTAGCAGAAGCAATTCGCAGAGAGGATTTTCGTTCATTCAATCAACAATCTTCTTCATCATCAATGGGTCAATTGATCAAACTCCAATCATCGATGATTTATTATCATTACCGTTCATTCATCCTCAACAGCCCTAATTCTCATCGTTCATCAATTAACAGAGAAATTGTAATTGTAATTGGTGTCCGTTCGATTGGGAAGGAAATCAATAATCCCAGTAGCGTATAATTTCAGGTACTTCATCAAATTTTTTTTTATCATCATCGATTATCATTATCACTATCACTATATCAGCAGAGAACAGTATCATGTGTTCTTTTTATTTATTTACTTAATTATTTATATAAATATATTTTTATTATCCAATCTGGTTCACCGTAAATTGTTAACTTAATTCATTCACATTTAATGAAATGTAATCTTCCTGTTTGTTTCGTATATAAAAGATTTGAATATTTGTTTGTTTGTTTTTATTTTATTTTATTTTATTTTGCTAATTTGTAAACTGGTTTGATTTGATTTGTGTAAAAATATTTTGATGGTGTTTTGTTTGTTTGATGAGATTAAATGAGTGTGCAGCAGCAGTTTTTAATGAGTTTGTTATGTTATTTGGTTCGTCAACAGTAAACGATTTAGATATAAAACAACCGTATGTATTGGTGTTTGTTTAACAGAAGAAAACAGAAAGATAGCATAGCAGCAGCTAGTGGCGGCTTACATGAGTGGTCTTGGTGGAGATTTGGACAGGAACAGGGATAATAACAGCGGTCATCCAACTGCAGTTATGGTAGCGATGAAGTGGTGTTGGCTTATCAAGTGATTGTTGTGGTGCAAAGGTGATTGTTGGAACATAAGTGACAATACCTGTTGATTGTGGTTTGATAGTGTTGCAAACCAAAAAGTGAAGGTAGCGGTTTGGGTTTGAATAGCACAAGAGGGGATGAAGATGACTCTCGGTGTATACAAGTGTGGTGATGATATGGGTCTTGTGGACTCTTGATTTGGATTAGAACAGGAGCAACAACACAGATGCAGCAATAATAAAAGAAAGAAAGCTATTTAAATGGGTTTCAGTTTATATGGTTTCAATGGGTGTGGGTGTTCCGATCGTAAAGGCTGCAGTAGTAGACTTTGATGATAGAGAGGTTTTGTTTGAAGTTTTAAGAATGATGATGGTTTCGAAATGGAAAGAAAACAGAAACAGGAATAGCGAGTAATAATTTATGCTGTTTGTTCGAAATAGACAGGAAACAGGTGACGGGTGTGATCAAAGTAGGTTAAAAGATGGATGAGACTTAAATCGTCTGTGTATGTATATTTATATACACTATAATTTGAAGTGGGTTTCATGGTTACGAACTTGAAACAATCAGAAGTTAAAAGTAGTGATGAAGGTTGAAGATGAAGGTTAGGTTCTCGGTAATGGTTCAATGGAATGGAGAATTCGAATGCGTTTATCCATTATGAAAGAATCCTTTTATGTAGAGAATGAAGATGAGATAGATCGATGATAATTATGAAAATGTTTGATGATGAATGTTTGATAAGAGGGAGAGAGAGATGAGATCATGGTTTTTGGTGATGGAATGTAAAAGTATTAGATATAATATGTACATGTTTTCCATCGATTGGTCATAGAAAAAAAAATGCTTTTGTCAATTTAACTTGTCGAGCAAAATCACTAGTATGAGCTTCCACTTGGTGTTCACATGCATGTATGTTGGG
The DNA here is from genome assembly GCF_046630445.1 of Rutidosis leptorrhynchoides. Lineage (NCBI taxonomy): Eukaryota > Viridiplantae > Streptophyta > Magnoliopsida > Asterales > Asteraceae > Rutidosis > Rutidosis leptorrhynchoides. The sequence continues at coordinate 385,939,315 of NC_092334.1, forward strand.
AAGAAAACAAATCACAATATATACAAAGATATGAAATGGACAGGTTATAATATAATAATATATATAATTGTAAATATGATTCCAATCATCAATAATAATAATTTAATAATAATTATAATACTATTAGAATTAAAAACGTGTGAGAAAGTTAGCCGTCACCATTCACGGAATGAATTTCGTACTCCGATGTTAAACAGTGGCGGATATCTTCAGACTTTGTTTAATGAGGATTGAATGTCTTGGATGTTTATTTTAAATGAGAATGTGAAATTCATATCCGGGTACCATTTTTGATAATTGTAACCAAAACTATGTAAATTTAAAATACCCTATATATCTGATTACTTTTTAAATAACAAAACCTTATTATATCATAAATTATTAAGATAAGTAGTTCTAACTACTAATCATAATATTTTATTAATGTATGTAAAGTTATTATATATTTATATATTTATATATTTATACATACATATAACAATTTATTTATAATTAATTTTTCGTGAATCGTCGGAATTGGTCGAACGGTAATTGATTACATGAACATCGTTTCAAAATTTTCTTGACTCAACATTACATACTTTGCTTATCGTATCGAAATCATATAAAGATTAAGTTTAAATTTAGTCGGAAATTCCCGGGTCGTCACAGATTAAATATACTTTTAATAGATTTCAAGTTTTTAACGTTTGTTGGTGCAACGTGATATAACGTCTAAAGGTTAGATAAACATATAAAATCATTTTAATGTAAAACGTTAATTTACTTAACTTGTCGATATCCATCTTCTAAGTTATCTATATTCTACAATTTTACTTTCACGTTAATTAATATACAAGTTTAATAGTTTATCTTATCAAAAGTCACGAGACAATTATTGTAAAGCATAAATTAAAAAATCAAACGGGAATCTCCACTAACCCTTGTCTAGTTCCCGTTAATTGACACTTTTGTTCTTTCTAATAAATCACTTTACCAATTATTCCGAATACCGTTAAAAAGAAAATGTTTTCCAAATTAAAGTGGACCTCCTAACAGATACTCGTAATCGTAATTCAATGTATCTAATAATTCAATCATTTGATATCATCTTTTAATTCCATTGATAACTATTAGAATATATTTTGAAACAAATACGTTTATATAAAGTATTATACATCTAATACTTTGTTAATGTTTTCAAGTTATAATATATACACATGTACATATATAATCATGTTCGTTCATATAATGGTTCGTGAATCATTGGAATTTGGTCGAGGTTAAATGAGTGTATGAACACAGTTTAAAATTCTTGAGATTCAACTTACAAACTTTGCTTATCGTGTCAGGAATATATAAAGATTAAAGTTTAAATTTGGTCAGAAATTTCCGGGTTGTCACATCGGGAGCCTACGTAATCATGCACTTTTATATAAGTGGATATGGCGCTTAAATGTGTGTATATGGGCACAAGTGGTGAAGTCGATTCACGGTGAATCTGCAGGTATAGGAGGTCTTATGTTAACTTACAAAGGTACTTGGTCGAATCTAATTGAATCATTTCATAAAGCTATTCGTCATGGCCTAATTCCCCCTGATGTTAGTCGTGCTAATATGGCTGATAGCCAATCTATTTGTTTTTGACATGATAATTGGTTGGATGACGGTACATTGAAGGATAAATATCGCCGACTTTATCATTTTGAGTCGAACAAAGAATGCATTCTTGCAGATAGATTGGTGAATGGAAATGGTCCTCGTCCTGGTCATGGCGTCGATCAAATATTGGGGATAGAAATGCTGCTGCACTAGACGAGATGGTTACAACTATAGGTATTATAAGTTTAACTCAAAATCAAGATTCATGAAAATGGTCTTTGGGAGACGATATGATATACTCGGTTGCATATACTAAAGTGCATATTGATGATTTCCAGTTACCTTCAACTGACCAGTTTTCTAGATGGATGAAATATGTCCTAAGAAAAATCAACATTTTCATCTGGAGAGTAGCTAGAGATAGATTACCAACCAGTCAAAATTTTTCGCGAAGTACATAGAGATAGAGCAGTTTGGGTGCGGTTCGTGTGGACATGGTCTAGAATCAATCAACCATGTTTTGTTTGATTGTCATATTGCCAGAGATTTATGAAGATGTCTACGAGTTTGGGTGGATGTGTCAATACCGAAGTACAATGAATGGTCAGAGTGGATCGTATGGTTCGATAGTTGGCGTGAAAATCGGTCACCAAGAAAATGCTATATTCTATTGTGGTGTCGCTTATTTGGCACATATGGAGGTATAGAAACAGTGTTTTGTTCCCAGTCGATGAAAAAATTTGTTATTTGATTCGATTTGTAGAAATAAAATTGATGTAAATTGAAACTATTGACTTACAAAGCCGTTGTATTTGGCCTATTCCTAGCTCCTTGCTAGGTAGGTTCTTTTTTTTATAAGATTGAGTTGTTTAAAAAATAAAAATAAATCTCATGATACAATTTAAAATCTCTAACAGAAAAAAAAAACCTACTCCATATCGTATAATCGTACAAACACAAAACAGGTACTCGTAACATCTATAGTTAATATTAAAATTCTATAATGATGATGTCATTATTAGGCTAATTCCTTTGTTAAGAGAAAATTAAAAAGAAAAAGAAAAAAAATCTAAGCATGGTGAGTGATGTTATTAATCTAAATATTTTGAATTAAAATTAAATCTTATTAATTAATTATTAATTATTATTATTATTAAATCTTATTAATAATTATTTTAATTATTAAATTAATTAATTTTGAATTATTTTAATTGAATTGAGTACGGGAAGATATAAAAGCTATGCAGAAGGAAACCAATTATAAATTTATATTTTAATTTACACTTTTAAAATAAAATGACAATCGATATTATCTCTTATGATTGGATGTGAATTGTTTAATATGCATTTTAGGTCTTTGATGAAATGTTCAGCTGACGAGTTTTTTAGTCGGACTCTGTGATTCCACGGGTCATTAAACTAAATAACTTTAGCATTTACGTTTACTTAATACTTAAAACATATCATTAAATCGTTTCGTTTAAACAAACTCGTGGTTCCACGGGTCATTTCACTAGTTTAACATTAAATTAAATTATATAATAAAAAATTAAAAAAAAAATATTTAAGTGGTGGTAACAACATAAGATTATTATCGTAAATGGCTTGTCCTTGCATCTTTGTCATCATAAATATACGTTGGACCCATTAACGCGTCGCAGTTATACCTTTGATTCAATGGGGTCACAATGAGTGTATAATCATACATATTTAACATGCTGGATCTATTATTATCATTCTACCTAATCTATTTCTTGTACATATATATTCAAATCAAATAAATAAAATATTATTATAATTATATACGACGACCCAAAAATAAGTACGGAGTACTATCAATAAATCAATCAATCCAAATATATATATCAGTAATGTCGATTCTTTAGAATTTGTCAATATGATAATAATGTACAAAAACAATATGATAAATTAATAATGCATGTTATTCCGAGTACTTTAGTGTTCCTAAACTTTAAACTTAAACCTTTAATATCGAGCTGTGCCAGATTTTTATTTTTAAAACCTCAAAGCTTACGATAACTTTTTGCGTCTTTGGACATAGGCAAGATAGACGATCGCCTAGGGCCCAAAATTTTTAATATATATATATATATATATATATATATATATATATATATATATATATGGGCAGGATCAATGGGGAAGTAACCAATCGGGGGGAAGCAAAAAAAATCTTTTTTCGTTTTTTTAATTTTTTTTTTCCGGAATCAAGATCACACGAAAATATGAACATTTAGAAGAGACACTTGGTGATGAATGTTATTATTTGGGCGGGAAAACGATCGACAAAAATAACATTCAAGATAATATTGTTCGTGAAGAATATGAACGTTTTTTTTTTTTTTTCATGTTTTGTGAAGTAAAATTTAGCCCGATTTAGAGTTTAGGGTTTAGGGTTTAGGGTTTGGTGTTTTGGGTTTATTCCATAAACCCAAAACAACAAATCCTAAACCCTAAACCCTAAACTCTAAACCGTTCGTGTTAAAAACTCAATCTAAATCCTAAATCTAAACCCTAAATCTAAACCCTAAACCCTAAATTTCTAAACCCTAATATCTAAACCCTATAAACCCTAATATCTAAACCCTAATATCTAAACCCCAATAGCTAAAACCTCAAAATACGCTCGAAAAACACGATAATTGTTATATATTATTTCTTCGAGCGTTTTCCCGCCAAAATAAAAACATTTATCACAAAGTGTCTCTACTAAATGTTCATATTTTCATCTCATCTATAATGTTCGTGAACAAAGTTTTTTCAAAAAACGAAGAAAAAAAAAATTTGCTTCCCCCCGAATGGTTACTTCCCTCTTGATCCTATATATATATATATATATATATATATATATATATATATATATATATATATATATATATATATATATATATATATATAAAGAAAAAGTTTTTCTTGATTTGTGGTTGAAAGTTATTTATAGATGTTTATACATACTACATACATGTACGTAATATGTACGTAATATGTATATGTATATATATATATATATATATATATATATATATATATATATATATATATATATATATATATACATATATACATATATATACACACATATATATATATATATATATATATATATATATATATATATATATATATATATATATATATATATATATATATATATATATATATATTAATTTATTTATAGATACATACTACATACATGTACGTAATATGCATGTGTATATGTATATTATTTAGATAAGATATTATTATGTTTAGATATAAAAAATTTTAACAGATTTATCTTTCTGTTCGCCGCGAGTTAGGTTCCACCGCCATCAACAATCAACTCGAAATAATTTTACGAATAAAACGCAATAAATTGTATTCGAAACGGAGCGTCGATGCACTACCAGTGAAGCATTTCTTTTTAGCAATAAATATGGAAGTGATTTAGATTTACAGTTTAAGTTCTTAAAATATTTATAAACACACAAATATAACTATTATAATATTAATTATACATGACGACTCCCTCGAATACCATTATTTTGCTGAAATGACTAACAACTTTTCTTAAATTAAAACTAACGGGTTACACTTTTATTCAAAATATTATTGTATATAATAATTTTGAAATAATATAATTTATACTTTATTAATGTTACGTTCCATGACAAATTTACAATGTACTCTAAATATTACGTAGTATATTATTTATATATTAAAAAGATATTAATTGTGAGAAAAAAATTGTAGACATTAAGTTACTAACACCACTCAAAACCACTTTTAAATTTGTCAACACCACGAGATCTTAAACTCAAAAGAACCTTGAAATTCGTCAACACCACGAGCTCTTAAACTCAAAAGAAATTTTTTAAGTTTATCAACACTACGGGATCTTAAACTCAAAAGACTTTTTAAAATTTGTCAACACCACGGGCTCTTAAATAATTCTTATACTTTTCATATCTTTTTAGTGTGCTATTTAAATACCAATATGAACTGCAAATTTCATTTTTTGCACGGTTATTTACACACCCGTGCAACGCATGGGCTCAAAAACCTAGTATATATATATATATATATATATATATATATATATATATATATATATATATATATATATATATATATATATATATATATATATATATATAGTTAAGTAAATAAAAATATTGTGTTCAATAAATTTAATTAAAAAAAATAATAAGTTAACTTATGAGTATATTAGTCTATATAATTTTAGGGCCTCTTTTTTCCCTCTCTTCAAGTTCAGTTTTGATGCCCACACATCTTTACTCATGTTTATGGGATTTTCGTGTACAATGATCTATTTTCATTTTTGCCTTGGGCCTATTTTCATTTTCGCTTGGGCCTTCGAATTGTTGAGACGGCCCTTCGATAACCGTGTTGGATTCGGATACATGGTGAAAAGTAAAAAGAAATTAAATTGATAAAATAATAAACAACTAGCTGAATATTATCCGGACTACCAGACGCGGCTTGCCCGGATCACTATGTGATTAATTATTTTTTATGGTCATTTCAAGATATGACCAGTGAAATTTAAACTTAGACACCTTTTGTGAGAGGCAAAGATTCCAAATAAGATGGGATAGTTTGAACGATAAAATAAAAAAGTAGTTTTTTTTCTTCTTCTAATATATAGAAATTAAATAAAACTAGAGTAGAAAGATCGAAACGTATTGAAATTGAGTAAGACTAGATGAGGTCTTTTTTTTTTCGAAAAAACATAAATTTGTATTATAATAGATTAGAAAAATCTGTTTGTCTTACAATACACCCTACATCATCTAAAATTAAAGATTTAACTATCTCAATAAGATCAAATAACCTAGACCCTATTACAACCAAATTGGCTTGAAGCCAATACACAATATACAAGCAGTAACAACTGAAATAAATTTAATCAAACGATGTACATTTATTGAAAAAACAACATTTATAGCACACATATAGATTCCTAAGCTTCTAACACTATCATAGCCAACTTCCCATCAACAAACGAGGACCCAAAAAATTCGAAGAAAACGGATGAAACCTAAACAACGACAACACACACTACACCAACTTGGTCAATGAGTCACCCCGGGCTACACCTAAACAAACCCAGCAACCCACACCAGAAGAAAGATGCCCGAAAACAAAACACCTCTATCGGAAATTACACAAACAAAGCAGATGCCACAACATCCTTGACAACTCACAAAACAAGCACAATCAAGAGAAGTAAAGAGTCACGATACAACTTCCTGATAAAGGGAAATGACCAAGTGAGAGGATAGCGACACAAAGGGAAACCTCCTTAGGTGGGTCTACTGCGAGGGTATCGGAAAGTGAAAACGGCGAAAAAAACGAGGACCCAAAAAAAGTGTATGGTTTGTTTTTTTTTTTTGGAACAACAAATTTATGTAGTAATAACCAACCTACTCCCCGCTAAAATGGAAAGGACAAACCTGCAAGTTAACCTCAAGTTCAGATAAAAACGCTAAATTCGACGACCTTAAGTTGTCGGTTAACTCTGATGTCTCGTACAACGGAGGAAATCTTGTGACCCCCTAAACAAACAACATCGCAACAACCATCAACTCAAACCGCTCCATAAAGGTCCTAAACGGTCAAGGAAAGTAGGCACGACACGTGTAAAGGTAAGCCCAGGAGTGTCGCTGGAAAAACACAAAACAACGAAGTGAGTGAAAGAAATCTGTTGACAGAGAGGGAGAACCGAAAAACTCACGCCAAAACCACAAAAAACACCCCCAAATACACAAATGTATCCTTCGCCTGAGTGTAAGAGCGGTGGCCGGTGAAACACGTAGGATCTCAAACCTCGATGAAACCGGTTAACGATGAAATAGCTATTATACTGTTTTTTTTACCGATGTATTTAGATAAAAAGGAAATGTAAACACCGACTAGTAATGTACTGCCGACACCAACGAAACAAGATCTAAAATCTGCATTATGGGGGCCCACGCCCAGCGTAACACCCCTTCCTTTTATTCTGTCTAGTTTTTGAACCTTTAAATCCATTCATATTCACACACTCTCATACCATTTTTCTGTATAATAACACAACTCAACAGATCCAAGATCCATTAACACTTTTCATTCATCAAAGGTTTGTACTTTATCAAATTGCACTACTATTTCTTCCAATTCAATCTTAATATCAAATCAACTACTCTTCTATAAATATGTATGTTAGTTATATGATCTTATCATGTTCATGGGTTTTCTAAATCTTGAATTTTTCATTCAATCTGACACTAGTTATGGAGATTCATGTCCAATATGTTGTCTTTCCATTTGGGGAAAGTACTAATTATAGCTTTTTTCAATCAAATGAATTTTATCTAGTCAAACAGGAAAAAAGTTCCCTTTTTTATATGTAATTTCATGTATCAGGTGTATACAGTAATCTAAGCAATAATGTGATATAAGTTGCCTTTTTCTATTTATCCTTACATACCCTCTTGAATCTTGATAGATTTTGTCCCTGATTCATAATCATTAAGAAACATAAGTTAATGAAATTTTAGTGCTGGGCCTGCAGACCTAAATTGTTCTTGCATCAACATGTAATGTACTCCTTAGGTTATGATATTGTATTATATATAACATTTTGGGATGATAACATTAAAAAATTTCAAATCTGAATCTGAAAAGTACCAAACTAAACCTACGTTTGATTCTTTCTTCTTTATGATATTGTTTTTTGAAGCTAGAGTGTTACTAACTGTGCTTATTGTCTGTTTTTACTCATCTATAATGGCAGAGTGTAGAGCCTTTTTAGGTTGAATACTTTACAGTTGACACTAAAATAATCATGTCAAGAAGACCTGGAAACGGCACACGACGGTTGGTGGGTAGTGGGAGCAATCCACTAGGGGGAATTTTTCATTCGAAATCACAAGCGTCACCTCTGTTATCCATTGTTCTTGTATTACTTGTAAGTTTAATATTAATATTCTTCTTTATTTGATATTAGTACATTTCACAAACTAAACATAATTTGATTCGTGTGTTACAGGGAACAGTCCTTGTGATTGGCTATGTTTATAAGGGCTCAGGTTTGTACTAATCTGGTTACTAGTAGATTCTTGATCCTATAGGTTCATAATAGGTTAGCTTATATGTGTATATGTATACGGATAAGGCTTTCCAAAGATGAAACCTGTAAGGAATGATTCCATATTACAAATGTTGATACTTCATATTTGAAAAAGTTGCCTACTTAAAATTGATACTAAAGACCCCCTTTTTTTTTATTATTATCATAAGAAAGAGAAATATTATCTTTTTTTTATTCTGAATGGAATTGTCAATGAAATGATATAAAGTAAACAATAAAACGAGCTACCCGGTTAGGTGAGTGGGTCCCGTAAACGTTTCCGACCCGTTTTCTGGACACTTAAGATATGTTGCTAGTGAGGTTTGAGCCTGAGACCTCTTGTGAAATATCAGGACCCCAACCACTAGGCTATCTTGGATGGTTTATATGTGTATATATCTTGCTTCTTATATACTGTATATGATCTTGTAATGCAGGTGGATCTAGCGACTATAAAGCATTTAGCAAAATTGAAGGTAATGTCACAGGATTCTTATTACCATAAATGATCACACACTTGAACTTTTGTTTTTTTTGGGTTCCCTTTCGGGCATAAGTTTCTTACTCGCTTTGCGAGCAGACTAATCTCGAGGTGACAACCTACTTTGCACTTATATCAAGTGTTTCTTTAATATTAGACTTGGGTTTCAAATTTAATTTGTTTTCTTCACAATGCTTGTGTTATGGATTAGACCTACTAAAATTCTGTAAACTTATTCAGGAGACTTCAGTTGCACGTTTGATGTTCATAGAGCTATACCTATTTTAAAGAAAACGTACGGTGATAGCATGCACAAAGTATTGCATGTGGGGCCCGATACTTGCTCAGTTGTATCTGAGTTGACTAAAGACAAAGACACTGAAGCGTGGGGTGTGGAACCGTATGATATCGAGGAAACTGATGTTTCTTGCAGAAGTCTCGTGCGCAAGGGTCTTGTTCGGGTTGCTGACATCAAATTCCCTTTAGCATACAGGGCTAAATCGTTTTCTTTGATCATAGTTTCTGATTCAGTTGATTATTTATCTCCCAAGTATCTCAACAAAACCCTTCCAGATTTGGCAAGAGTTTCTGCTCAAAATCTTGTTATCTTTACAGGTAAGCTGCTATAACTTATAACTGTAATTGAAGTTATTTGTTTTGTAATCTTGTATAATGGGTACCATTTAAATCACTTGCAACATTGTGTTATTTCAGGTAAACCGAGTAGTTCAAAAGCTAAACTCTCTCAAGCATCAAGATTTGGACGCCCGGTAAGAAGCTGTTGAGATTAGAGGTGGCAATATGGGTGGGTTGGGTAATGGTATTGGGCTGAAATGGATCAAGTTTGAGTAAGGGTCAGAATGGGCTGGGCAAGCTTGAGTGCTCATGTTACCAATTTTTTGTTGGAAAATGAAAAGCATTAATAATAAATTTGGTATGGACGATTTAAAAAAAATGTTATTACAATAATATGATCTAATTATTAACGGATTTTTCTAACGACTGCCTTACAGTTGTTGTTAAGGTGCAAAAATGACTTGTACTTTTACTAACCGCCATATAAAAGTCAACATTAACCGCTTTGTACAACACACTAGTGCTCCTTAACGATAGCCCTAACGGTTATCGTTAGAAATATCTTTTTCCTAACGACAACCCTTAGGGTTGTCGTTGAAATGCAAAGAACACTTGTACTTTTTTCACCTCTTAGCGAACAGTGGGTGAGATCAATTTTAAACAGCTTTATGATGTATGAATGACAATTTAAATGTGAATTTATGAAGGCTAAAATGCGGAGTGCGACTTGGTGGGCCCGGTTTTTCGTCCAAACAAGCCTCGAAGAGAATGAATCGGCAGCTAAGAAGTTTGAGCAGGCTGCTGCCAAGAGCTCATACAAGCCAAAATGTCAAGTTTTCCACTTGAATTCGTACCACTAGCGATGAGATACTAACAACTCATAATTATATTCGCCAGCCTTTTTAGTCGGAGAAAGAATAGTCCGACTCACATATAGATAGATCTGCTGTTCTTGGATCGATTTGGTGGAAGATTTTGATTCGATCTCCACCTTTATGCTGTTATTTATACCAACTCTTTGTATTTTATGAACACGACTCAATAGCTTATAGCTTATAATTATTCATTTAAAAACAAATAACAAGTTCTATATACGTAATACTTTTGTTTGATGTTTGAATGAATTGTACTCTGGAATCATCATGCAACATACCAAAATTCATGTAGTCAAGTTGATTGATGATAGCATATGTTTTGGGTGAATAGGATCCAAGATAATATCCTCTTTAAGTTTATAGGTTGTGATACTATTCATTTTAATTATTAAGATTTTATAATCTTCAAATGTTGGATGCATACAACTAATACCCAAATCCGGTGATATGATTAAGGTGTACACAATCATATATCTACCTGAACGTAGAGAGACCGTGTCCATGAAGATTGAAGACATCCGGAAAACGCGTATGCATGAATTTTGTAGACATACATCCGGCAAATCTTTGTGTTAATTTTTTTTTGTTCTCAATAGGAATAAACTGATATGCTAGAATGTCTAGTTAATCTTCATAGTTTGACCCAAAGTTCATTATATACATATTCTTGTTGTTTCTCAAAAATTCAAATACAGAAACAATTGGATGATAAACACATAATTAGGGAATTACATAGCAAGGTTCATCCTAAATATGCAAGATTAGGAGCTACGAAGTTATGGCCGAGATTATCCTACTAGTTAAGTTGTTCATGATCAGGAAAGTAGATCAGATAATATCTTAAAGAAGTTGAATGCAGAACACGTTGATTTGTAGAAATATACAGAGTACTTAAAAATGCATATATGCACATAAATCCAACCCCTCCACTACTCAACACCCTTCTCCTGTAACCGGAGGTGCTGTTCCTTTTCAAGGTAATGTCCATTTCTCTCTCTAATAATACTCTGGTGGATGTGCTTAACAATGGTGGAGGTTCGGTTTGTGTGGATGCTACTAATACATCCTTGGAGTCACGTTGTGGTGACACCAACTTTATTGGAAGATTGGAGAGGATATCACATAACATGCTTGATGACGCATTCGGTAAAATCGGGCCAATTAAGGAAATTAAATCTTGGTCCTTACGACGATTTGCATTCATCTCGTTCATTGATCCTGCACACGCGTCTGTGGCGGTTCATTCGTCGAATGGATCGAAGGTTTTTGGACGACCTATTTATGTCAGATGGCCGATTAGGCGGAGTGAAGGTCATGTTGGGTTTGGGAGGGAATCTGTCCGATCTCGATCCTCTATTTCTCTTGTGCCGAATCGTGATGTGGTTGTGTCCCTAGATCGAAGTATCTTCCTGTTCGATTATGTCCCTTTATTGGAGGAGAAGGTGAAGAGTTTTCTTCTTGAGTGCAAGGTTGTGATTTCAAAGTATAGAAAATTGGGTACTTACGGATGTGTTGTAGTGTGTAACGATTCAGTTACGTATGCCAATGTCCTTGTCCATGCCTCGGATTCCAGTTTCATTTTGGTGGTGCCCTTTGCTTCTAAGTCTGATGAGTTCTTAAGGTTTGTGTGGGTCGAGCTGCGAGGCATTCCAGCCAAATTTGTTTCGGTTGAAAGTATCAAGAAGCTTGCTAGTCAGGTTGGCGTGGTCTTGAAGGTGGCGTTGATGTTATGCGAGGTGTATACGAAATAGTTTATATTTTACTAGGAAAAACTATTAAATACGATACAATTTTACACAAGATATTTATTTATTTATAGAATGGATATACTTAAACCTTGCTACAACACTTATAGGCAGTATACCTAATCGTACAGTAGTGTAGTTTTTAGTAAGTCCGGTTCGTTCCACAGGGAAATCTTTAAACAAAGCGTAACGCTATATTAGTTTACTTTTATAAAAATACAAACATATATATAAGTAATATTATTATTATAAAGGGGGGTTTTTACCGTTTAATGACCGGTTTGTCGATTTTAAAACTTTAGTCGCAGTTAAAACCTAATGTAAAATATTAAATAAATAAAAGACTTAATTTAAAGCGTAAAGTAAATAACGATAATGAAATTGCGAATAATAAAAGTGCGATAAAATAAACTTGCGATAATTAAAAAGTACGATAATTAAAAGTGCAATTAAATAACAATAAATAAAAGTGCGATAATTAGAAGTGCAATTAAATATAAAATAAAGGAAATTAAATATGAAATAAAAGAATTATGCTTATTTAAACTTCCGTAATCATGATGTTTGACGTGTTGATTTTAGTTTTATGCCCATGGGTTAATTGTCCTTTGTCCTGGATTATTTAATATGTCCGTCTGGTTTTTGTCCATAACAGTCCATCAGTCATAAATATAAAGTGCGAGTGTCCTCGTTAAATTATTATTATACCCGAAGTTAAATATTCCAACTAATTGGGGATTCGAATTGTAACAAGGTTTTAATACTTTGTTTAATGAATACACCAGGTTATCAACTGCGTGTAAACCAAGGTTTTACTACTTTGTTAACAATTACACCAATTACCCTTGAATGTAATTTCACCCCTGTTTTAATTATTCTAGTGGCTATTAATCCATTCCCGTGTCCGGTTAAATGAACAATTATTCGTACATATAAATACCCCGCCCATCGTGTCCGATCGAGTGTATATGGTAATTTATAAGGACGCCCAATTGTAAATCTTTATATTAACATTAACAAACTATCATTTAGTTAAACAAATATAAAGCCCATTAATAGCCCATAGTCTAATTTCCACAAGTGTCGTTCTTTTGTCCAAACCCCAATTATGGTACAAAGCCCAATTACCCAATTTTAGTAATTAGCCCAACATCATGATTACTTCGTTTTAAATAAGCATAATAATAACTTAGCTACGAGACATTAATGTAAAAAGGTTGAACATAACTTACAATGATTTAAAAATAGCGTAGCGTTACACGGACAGAATTTCGACTTACACCCTTACAATATTCGCTAACATACCCTTATTATTAGAATTATAATTATAATTAAAATTAAAATATAAATTATATATATATATATATATATATATATATATATATATATATATATCGTATATATGAGAGAAGAGAGAAAATAGATTGTGAATTGTGATCAGAATTCGGTTGCTTTTATAGGAAAAGTCGAAATTTGGGGCTCCGCGACTCGCGGTGAAAACCTCTTCAAACTCCGCGAGTCGCGGAGAATGAATTTACAGCTCAGTCCTTGGAGTCTTTCTCTGCCGACGGTTTTTATTTATAAATATAATATATATATAATTAATATAATTAATTATATATTATATTATATTTATATACCTAGTTAACTTGTAATTTTTAGTCCGTTGCGTCGAGCGTTGAGAGTTGACTCTGGTCCCGGTTCCGGATTTTCGAACGTCCTTGCGTACAATTTAATATCTTGTACTTTACGTTTTGAATCTTGTACTCTTGTAATTTCGAGACGTTTCTTATCAATAATTGGAACCTCTTTGATTGTCTTTTGTTCTTTTGAGCTTTTTGGTCGTTTGCGTCTTCAATTCGTCGAATCTGTCTTTTGTCTTCACCTTTTATTATTTAAACGAATATCACTTGTAAATAGAACAATTGCAACTAAAAGCTTGTCTTTCTTGAGGAATAATGCTATGAAATATATGTTCGTTTTTAGCATTATCAAATATTCCCACACTTGAGCGTTGCTTGTCCTCAAGCAATATCGTCTTGAAATACTAGAATCACTTCTTTATTCTTCACACTTTGTATATCAGTGATTTCTATACGGCGGTATAAACAATGGTAGTAACGATATGGTTTACAGTCCCACATGACTATAAAAATTTAAATCCATTAAGGAAATTGGATCTTTATGAAAACATTTGATCTTTTGAAAATTAAATCTAGTTTTTACCCTAGATAAGTTTTCCGAAATAACCCTTTACCGGTGTTTGCAAAATATTTTTGTGGGTTTGGTGGGTTTCAGATTTGAAAATTTTAGCTCAAAACTTGCGGTTTTGTGTCACCCACTTGCTAACCTTGTATTTGAAAAGCAACATGTCCAGTTTACTTGTCCCGTATATTACCTTTCGGTAAACTACCGTCCGGTTGTAAAGGAAAGCGTTGAACAAGCAACTGTTAAGGCAATGTCCCGTGACATGCTTTTGATTATGGTATATAATGTGTCGGACGCAATTACTATCCTTGGTAGGAGCAATAGTAAAGCTCACCCTTATAATTTTTCGGTCTGGCACAAGGTCCTGTCTTTGACCACTATGCAACCACCGTTCTTACGGTTGACACCCGATTTAGTTCAGGTGACCTAATGAATTCCAGGTGAATTCCTAGGATTTTACGTTCAATGGTAATGAACGCATTGAAAATAGGGTTTTCAGAAAACAAATCGGTTTGTAATTTTGATCAAAATATTTTCTCGTTTAAGCTCGAGTTTAGATATCATCGAATTCCATGAGTTTGTAATTCTCAATCTTTAAGGTCAATCTCTAGGATTGAGTAATATCAGTCTTAAAAGCTGATTTTTAATCTTTAAGGAGATTATCCTTTCTGGGGATCTGATTCATTAGTCTTATCCAGCTAATTTGCATGGTGCCCCCCCCCCCATTGTACGAGATAAATCCTTCTCATAGTTAGGATAAATCTGACCACTTGACGACCCTGTTTAATGCTGAGGTCCGTGGATTTCCTGCTGATTTTAGTGATGACTTTTCTAGATTTTTCGTCAACCTACAGCTGGTCTGGACGACAACTTCATGACCTAAATCAAGAAGCGCGTTTCTTTTTCGGAAGACTTTACTTCCTTTTAATGATGGAATTGATTCATCGTGTAGATCCATCTCTTCTTTTCTTTCATTGGGTAAAACAGTTTAGTTTAGTTCAAAGCAAAAGTATTTTCAGTTATTTGTTACAGATATATGTGACATATGTTTAAAATAACTTGGTAAATTTTCCCACACTTGGCTTTTATTTTCCTTTTTATCGTCCTCTATTCCATTTTAAATGAATTTTAACATTTTAGTTTGTTTCTCAATTTATGTCCTTTCCGAGGTAACAATAATTTCGGTGTTAAAACCTAGTTTTATCGTTCATAAATATGTATAAACATAATTTGAATTCATTTAATTGAAAATTTTGAAAAATTTTACTAGAATTGGGTAGTCAGTATATAAGACTAGGGCTGTTCTTTTTTATCAGAGAGCACTAGATTCTAATACAACTACTGCTTTACTAGTATTTTTAATGGTAACCAAGTGTTAAAATCCGAAAGAATTTAACCCCTTTCCACACTTAAGATCTTGCAATGCCCTCATTTGCAAGAAATCAGTAACAATTTAAATTATTGAGGGTGATTTGTGTGAAAATGATTAAATTTTACCAAAGTTTCCAAATATATTGGCTTTTGTTTGCTGAATGATAAATGGTGCACATCATTTGTTCATTCCGTCTTGTTGTTATTTCACATATATTTTGTATCTTGTCGTCAAAATTAGTTGCTTTTGCTGAACTTAATGCCAGTCTTTGAAAATGCGTTGTTTTACCCTGTTGTGTACATAAGATAAACTGCAAACATATATACATATTTTTTTGAAGTTTGGTATATTACCCCACATTCAAAAAATTATTAAAATCTAAGAATAAAAGTTAGATAATTATAAAAATGATTACAATATTAACAAAAATATTAAATGTATCAATAATTACAAATTACAAAATAAAAAAAAATAATAAGTAAACTAAGGATGATATTGGTACCAATAGGGGTTCCAGGCATAACCATAAGTGCTATAGAATGCTTCGGCAGGGTCATACGTAGGATATGGTGGCTGCATCTCTATAGACCAAGGAGGGAAGATGGGTTTCGGTGTAGGAATATAGTTTCTACCTATATGTTGGCAATGAGCTATGATTTGGTTCTGATGAACTTGCCAATCTTCAAATGCTCTCTGTCTAGCATTTTCGTATTCCTGAGAAGCTATAAACCTATGCATTTCTTGCATCTCATTCCCCCCTCCTACATTACCTTGCTGCTGGTTTCTCTCCACCTGTGGATGTCTACCATGGTATCGTACTGCGGCGTTATTTCGCCTCTTCAAAACTTTCGCACCATGGTATACATTTAAACCTATAGTATCGCGGGGTTCTGGTTCTTCTACTAATAATCCCCCCCGACTTATATCCACACCGAGATATTCATCAATCAAAGTAATAAAAATACCACCTCCTATTATGCTATGCGGTCGCATCCCCCGAACCATAGCTGATAAATAATAACCCACACAATATGGTATACTTACAGCGCTTTGTGGGTCTCGAATACACATATGGTAAAACAAATCTTGTTCATTTACTTTTTCCTTGTTCTTACCCCTTTGTGTAATCGAATTAGCTAAAAACCTATGTATCACTCTTAATTCGGCTCTATCTATATCCAAATAAGAGTAATTTCCTCCTTTGAAACGGTGATGGCTTGTCATTTGACTCCACACACCGTGTGTATCAAAATTTTCATCTATCTTTCTACCGTTTAGTATCAATCCTCTACAATCGGCAGACGCTAACTCCTCAGGCGTATATATACGTAAAGCCTGAGCCATGTCCAGTAAAGACATGTGGCGCATCGAACCGCCTAACAAAAATCTAATAAAAGAACGATCGGTTAAACTAGCTACCCGATCATTCAACTCTATACTACATAACAATTCTTCACACCATACTTTATATACAGGTCTACGTATGGTGAATAAACATACCCAGTCATTAAAAGAAGAATTACCATACCTCTGTACAAGTAATTTCCTAATTGGCCCGGCCAATTCTACAGCTTCTAAGGGTCCCCATTCTATGACCCTCGGTACCTCAACAACCTTAGAATGAAGAGTATGCAAACCCCTTTGATATTTTGGATAATCTATCCAAAGTCTGTCAAATCTCAAGTTCGGGTGCAACTCTTCCAAGTGCATATCAGAGAAGGTCATGACTGGATGAGGTATATCCTGCTTGTAGTAGTTATCCACCTCCTGTTGTTCCAAATTCTCAGCAGGAGCATTGCGGGCTTGGGATGAAGATTCACCCCTTTCATTCTGCAAAACACATCAAACACAAATTTTGTGCATCCAAATATGCATTAGTGTCAGCAAAATCATCAATCAAAATAATTACAATGACATTATCAATTTATATCAAACTTAAGCTCATTTTCACATTTTTATCAAATCTACACTTTTTCAAATAAGCATATACGAAAATGTTCGCCAAGTTCATAAGCATTCAACTCAAATAATATGTCAAAATAATCATTACTAGCAATTAAACAAGTCTCAAATGGCATTATCTTTCAAAAATCAAGTTCATGAATTTTAGACTTGAAAAAGTCCACTTTAATTCTCAAAATCATGTTTAGGCTCAAAGTTTGGATCATTTAACTACCTAAACATGTTACACTACTTAATTTAGCAACAATTCATGACAAAAATCGGCCATAACCTGTTTATATCAAAAAGCCCCAAATTGCTCAAGAACACAAACCCTAGATTATTCAAAATTTGAAGTTTAAGGCTTCTAATCATGTTAAACAGCATCAATCTAGGTTATACAAGCATAATACATAAACAATTTAAGCATAATTACACTAAAAAGCATCAAAATCAAATTGGAAAAAAAATGACTCAAGAACACCAAATTTCGGATTAAATGGTGTTTAGGTGTAGAAATTTACCGTTTTTCTTGAGTAATTCTTAGATAGCATCCTTCTCAACATGATTTTAACAAAAGATTTGGTGATTAACGGTTAAAAATTGGGATTTTTGGGGTGTTTTTGGGTGTATTTTCGGGGTTTTTTCGTGCAGAATTCGCAGTATGTTTTTGGTTTGGGTTGGGGACTGATCTGTTCTGCGAGTATATTTTTTTTCTGATTTTTAGACCCTCCGCGAGTCGCGGTGAAATACTCTTCAAACTCCGCGACTCGCGGAGTTTGTTTTTTTTTTTTTTTTTTTTTTTTTTTATAATCATTAACTTTTGAAAACAATTAAGAAATTAATTTTAAAATTTTGTTTCCCTTGTTATTTAGGACGAGGTCGTTTCGGATCGATGTCCTAGTCCGTCTCTCGACAAAATTTTAAAATTTGTCTTTTTGTAGCGATTATTTTAAAAGCTAAAATTTTTGGGTTTTTTAATGTTTTTGGCATACTTTAAATCAAAAAGATTAAAAATAATGATAATAAAAGTTCTCGTCCCTCCCTTGGGTAAAGCAATTTCGGTTCAAAGACCTAGTCTTCAACTTACGACGAATTTTAAAAATCATATTCTTAACTTAATGAGATAAAGTAAATTTTTGTTTTTAAATTCACACAACTTAAATATGAAATTCAAAATTAATATTAAAAATTCACACCAAACTTAAAATTTGAAATGCATAAAATTAAAAATTTATATTTTAAAAATTAAAAATTCACACCAAACTTAATTTAAAAATTTATAAATTCATATCAAACTTATATTAATTTTTCAAATATTTACAATTTTAAAAATATTGATATTACAAAGTTTACAATATTTATAAAGGGTTCAAATATTAATTTTAAAAAAAAAACATGGTAAAAATAAAATTAAAAATCTTTTTGTCTTTTTATCCCACTTTAATCAATCAAATATTATCAAAAATATGCGCCCCTCTTTTCGGTAAAGTAATTTCGGTTCCAAGACCTAATTTAACTCATGACGAATTTTTGAAATATTTTGTGTTGATTGATTAAAGATATTTATACCTTAAGAATAAACGTTAAATTTCGCAGTGATGTAATAAATTTTTTTGAATGATATCAATAATTTCGGTCGCCAAACCTAATTTTATTTAATACCAATTTAATACTTTTTAGCGAACAAATTAGCGTTTATTATCAAAAGGTTAAAAATAAAAATAAAAATAAAAACTGTACAGACATACCTGTGAAATAGATTTCTTAGTTATATGATCTATCCCATTCATAAGATAGTCGATTTAATTGGTTTTCCATGGCTGCATAGGCGTAACCTCGAGCATTCAGTGTCTTTTCTTCTAAACATATGAACGGTCCGTCTCTGCATAAAGTAACAAATTCGGTATTTGAATAGGTTTGATTATTTGAACATTTACCTCCATGTGACCATTTTCCACATTTTTGACATCTTTCTAGGTGTCGTGCTCTTCTTTTCGCTGCGGATTTTGATTTTCCTTTACCAAATTGTAACTTATTATCTTCGCATCTGGATTCTTTTCTAACTCCGTCCATTCTTTCTCTGATTACTGATACTAATTCGCTCGGTAGTATGTCATTATTACGTTTAGTGATCAAAGCGTGTAGCATTAGACCATGGTTTAGTTCACAGGCAGTCTTCATTTTGTAAAAACCTAAAAAAAATAAAAATTCAGAATGGGGGGAGAAGACTAGTTCTTTAGGGTCTGCTAGGGAAAGACCATTCGGGTTCCATTTTCGAGAACTACACGAAAACAGACAATCTAACTCTAACAGAAATACATATTATCCTTTAAAGACTTGATTCTCCCCACACTTAGTTAGCTGTGGTGTCGAAATTGTGATTAACTTCGTTGTCGACTTCCATCGGACCATGTATGTAATGTTTAACTCTGTGACCATTAACTTTAAATTCAATCCCATTTGAATTTATTAATTCTATCGTTCCGTATGGGAAAACTCTTTTGACTATGAATGGTCCAGACCATCTTGATTTCAATTTTCCAGGAAATAGCTTGAATCGTGAATTGAAAAGAAGAACTCTGTCTCCTTCTTTAAATTCTTTTGAACTTCTAATTCTTTTATCATGCCATTTCTTCGTTCTTTCCTTATAGATTAATGAATTTTCGTATGCTTTATGTCTTAATTCTTCTAATTCGTTTAGTTGACTTAATCGTAGACGTCCAGCTTCATGTAAATCAAGATTACATGTTTTCAAAGCCCAAAATGCTTTGTGTTCAATTTCTACTGGAAGATGACATGCTTTTCCATAAACAAGTCTAAAAGGTGTGGTTCTAATTGGAGTTTTGTAGGCTGTTCTAAAAGCCCAGAGTGCATCCTCCAATTTAATGGACCATTCCTTCGGATTTGATCCTACGGTTTTCTCTAGAATACGTTTTAAAGCTCGGTTGGTATTTTCAACTTGTCCACTTGTTTGTGGATGATATGCGGTGGAGATTTTATGAGTTACTCCATATCTTTTAAGAACTTTCTCAAGTTGATTATTACAGAAATGAGTACCCCGATCACTTATTAAAGCTTTCGGTGTTCCAAACCTTGCAAAAAGACGTTTTAAAAAGTTGACTACAACTCGTGCATCGTTAGTTGGGAGAGCTTGTGCTTCCGCCCATTTAGATACATAATCAATGGCTACGAGTATATATAGATTATTATGAGATTTTGGAAATGGACCCATAAAGTCAATACCCCAAATGTCAAATACTTCACATACTTGGATGACATTTTGTGGCATTTCATCACGTTGACTGATTTTTCCGGTCCTTTGACATGCATCACAAGATTTGCAAAGAAGGTGTGCGTCTTTGTAAATTGTAGGCCAATAGAATCCAGCTTCATAAACTTTTCTTGCTGTTAGTTGAGGCCCATAATGCCCTCCTGTTGGTCCTGTGTGACAATGGTTTAAAATTTTACTAGCTTCATCTCTAAATACACATCGGCGTATTATTCCATCGGGACAACTTTTAAACAGATGTGGATCTTCCCAAAAATAGTGTTTTATATCACTGAAGAATTTCTTTCGTCTTTGGTACGATAATCCTTTTTCAAGGAATCCACAAACTAAGTAGTTTGCATAGTCTGCAAACCATGGGATTTCTTTATAATCTATCTTCAATAGATATTCATCAGGAAAGTTGTCTTGTATGGCTGATTCATTTAGAACTTCTAATTCGGGATTTTCAAGACGAGAAAGATGATCAGCGGCGAGATTTTCTGCTCCTCTTTTATCTCGGATTTCAATATCAAACTCTTGTAAGAGTAAGATCCAACGGATTAATCTTGGTTTAGCATCTTGTTTTGAAAATAGGTATCTAAGAGCAGAATGGTCGGTATAGACCACCGTTTTTGCTAGAACGAGATATGATCGAAATTTGTCAAAAGCAAATACAATAGCAAGGACTTCTTTTTCAGTAGTTGTATAGTTCGTTTGTGCTCCTTGTAATGTCTTACTAGCATAATATATAGGTTGAAATCGTTTTTCAATCCTTTGTCCTAAAACGGCTCCCATTGCAAAATCACTTGCATCGCACGTTAGTTCAAATGGTAGATTCCAATTTGGTGTTATCATGATCGGTGCATTAGTGAGTTTCTCTTTAAGAATATTAAAAGATTTGATACACTCATCTGAAAAGATGAATGGAGCATCCTTTTCTAGGAGTTTATTCATGGGAGTGGCAATTTTAGAAAAATCTTTTATGAAACGTCGGTAAAAACCGGCATGCCCTAGAAAACTCCTAACTCCTCTAACATTGGTGGGATGTGGAAGTTTAGCAATTACATCTACTTTAGCTCTATCCACTTCAATTCCTTCTTTTGAAATTTTATGTCCAAGAACGATGCCTTCTTTAACCATGAAATGGCATTTCTCCCAATTAAGTACTAGATTTGATTGTTCGCATCTAATTAGCATTCGTTCCAGATTAACTAGACATGATTTAAATGTATCACCGAAGACTGAAAAGTCATCCATGAATACTTCCATGCATTCTTCTATCATGTCATGAAAAATTGCCATCATGCATCTTTGAAAGGTTGCAGGGGCGTTACAAAGTCCAAATGGCATGCGTTTGTAAGCAAAAGTACCATAAGGGCACGTGAATGTGGTTTTCTCTTGGTCTTCGGGTGCTATTGGAATTTGAAAATATCCGGAAAATCCATCTAGAAAACAATAGTAACTATTTCCGGCTAATCTTTCCAACATTTGATCTATGAAAGGTAAGGGAAAGTGATCTTTTCTAGTGGCATCATTTAATTTTCTATAATCAATACATACACGCCATCCTGTTACAGTCCTAGTAGGAATAAGCTCATTTTTCTCATTTGTAATGACAGTCATGCCACCCTTCTTAGGTACGCATTGAACTGGGCTTACCCATAGACTATCAGAAATTGGATATATCAAACCTGCATCTAGCAGTTTAATAATCTCCTTCTTAACTACATCTTGCATATTAGGATTTAGTCTTCGTTGGCGTTGCACATACGTTTTATGACCTTCTTCCATAAGAATTTTATGTGTGCAATACGAAGGACTTATTCCTTTAATATCATGAATCTTCCATGCAATGGCTGGTTTATGAGCTTTCAACACAGAAATGAGTTGTGATTTCTCATTTTCAGTAAGAGAAGACGATATTATTACAGGTAATTCAGATTCACCATATAAATAAGCGTATTCCAAATGGTTTGGAAGTGGCTTTAACTCTAATTTCGGAGGTTCTTCTATCAATGATTTATATCGATATCTGTCTTCTTCTTTTAGCATTTGAATTTCTTCTGTTGTTGGTTCATATCCATTAGCTATAAGTGTAGCTAACATTTCAGCTTCATCAATTGGTTCATTACCTTCTCCTAAAGAACATTCTCCTGTTCCTTGTAATTCTGGAAATTCTTCTAATAATTCTGCATGTGCATCTATAGTTTGAATATAATAACATGTATCATCTGCAGATTGTGGTTGTTGCATTGCTCTATCAACTGAAAAGGTAACACTCTCGTCCTCTATACTTAGGGTCAATTTCTTACCGAACACGTCTATCATTGCTTTAGCCGTGTTTAAGAATGGTCTTCCTAATATGAGAGGAACTTGAGAATCTTCTTCCATGTCCAAAACAACAAAATCTACTGGAAATACTAAAGTACCAACTTTAACTAGCATGTTCTCCATTATCCCTCTAGGATATTTTATTGATCTATCGGCTAGTTGTATGCTTATTCTGGTTGGTTTCAATTCTCCAAGGTCTAGTTTAGCGTATAGTGAATACGGCATTAGATTTATACTAGCACCTAAGTCTGCCAATGCTTCTATTGAACTAAGACTACCCAGAAAACATGGAATTGTGAAACTTCCTGGATCAGATAATTTTTCTGGTATCTTATTCAACAGCACTGCTGAACAATTAGCATTCATAGTAACAGCCGAGAGTTCTTCCATTTTCTTTCTATTTGAGATTAGATCTTTCAAGAATTTAGCATATCTTGGCATTCCTGAAATCACATCAATGAAAGGAAGATTTACATTTATCTGTTTAAACATATCCAAAAATTTGGATTGCTCGGCTTCAAGTTTTTCTTTCTTCATTTTACTCGGGTAAGGAAGTGGTGGTTGGTATGGTTTAACATAAGGTTTATCCTTAACTTTGTTATCTTCATTAACCTTCTCAACTACCGGTTCTTTTTTCTTATCTTGATCAGGTTGTGGTTCTTGTGGAGTAGGAATAGTTTCATCAGAAGTTACAGGTATTTCAGGTGGTTTAAGTGTTGTACCACTTCTTGTGGTAATAGCTTTAGCTGTTTCATTCCGGGGGTTAGCATTTGTATCACTAGGTAGACTTCCCGGTTTTCTTTCACCTATTAACCTTGCTAGGTTACTTACTTCTTGTTCCAGATTTTGAATAGAAGCTTGTTGATTTCTAAATGCTTGAGCATTTTGTTCATTTGTTTGTTTCTGAGATGTGAAAAACTGCGTTTGAGTTTCAACTAGCTTCGTCATCATATCTTCTAAATTCGGCTTTTTATCATCGGTTTGTTGTGGTGGTTTGTTTTGAAAATTAGGTCTTTGCTGATTATAAGTATTATTGGATACTTGTTGATTGCTAGGACCTTGTTGGTTGTTGTATGGAATATTTCGGTTATAATTCTAGTTTTGATTGTAAATCGGTCTTGGCGGTTGATAATTATTCTGATAATTATTTCCAGGCCTTTGGTTTATGTATGAAATATTCTCTCTTTGTTCCATTGTTAATTCAATACTGAGACAATCTTTTGTCAAATGTGGTCCTCCACACTGCTCACAACTAATTCGTATTGAGTGAATATCTTTAGTCATCTTTTCCATTCGTCTCTCCACAGCATCTATCTTTGCGGAAATGGAATCTAAGTCATGGCTAGAATCGGCTCTAGCTGCTTTAGATGATCTAATGATATCTTTTTCTTGGTGCCACTCATGTGAGTGGGAAGCAGTATTATCAATAATTTTGTAAGCATCAGTTTCGGTTTTCTTCATAATAGAACCACCAGCTGCTATATCTATGTCTTTTCTTGTAG
The DNA here is from genome assembly GCF_046630445.1 of Rutidosis leptorrhynchoides. Taxonomy (NCBI): domain Eukaryota; kingdom Viridiplantae; phylum Streptophyta; class Magnoliopsida; order Asterales; family Asteraceae; genus Rutidosis; species Rutidosis leptorrhynchoides. Next base: position 385,964,333 of record NC_092334.1, read on the forward strand.
TGATGTCGCATCCTTGGTAGAATATTTGTACTATTTGACAGGTGTCTAAACCATGTTGCGGACATCCTCTTAACAACTTTCCATATCTTGTCCACGCCTCATATAGAGTTTCATTTGGTTTCTGTGTGAACGTAACAATTTCTGCTTGAAGTCTTACGGCTTTAGATGCAGGAAAGAATTGTTTAAGAAATTTGTCAACTAAAACGTCCCATGTATCAATCGCCCCTTCAGGTAACGATTCCAACCAATCTTTGGCTTCTCCCTTTAAAGTCCAGGGAAATAACATGAGATATATCTGTTCATCCTCCACTTCTCGGATTTTAAATAGTGTGCAGATCCTATTAAAGGTACGTAGATGTTCATTTGGATCTTCCTTCGGCGTACCACTAAATTGGCATTGATTAGTCACCATGTGTAGAATTTATCCTTTGATTTCATAATCTGGCGCATTAATGTCTGGATAAGTAATTGCGTGACCTTGGCCAGTGCGTTTAGCTCTCATTCGGTCTTCCATACTTAAAGGTTCCAGATTCTCCATAATTGAATTTGTTGAATCGGTATCACTAGATGATTCTGATTTAATGGTTCGTTCCTCAACAATCTCTGTTTGAATGATTGGTGGCTCCGGAGGAAAGTTTAATGGTTCAGGATCTACGAACCGTTCCTGAATATTCTCCGGATTCTCAATTGTGAGGTCGGGTTCAAAAAATGGATTATCAGAAATTTGAACTGAAGTACTTGGTCTACTGGATGACGATTCTAAAGAAAAATCAACGGCGGTTATATTTGCTAAATGTCTTGATCTAGTTACAGGTGGTGAACGTACAAAAGGTGATGAACGTCTTGCTCGGTGCATTCACTGAATATCCTATTAGTTTTTAAAAGGAAAGAAAAATTATAATAAGTTATCCAATTAATAGACTTTTCTGATTTTGCCCACGTTTCGAATAGCCAAAAGATGCAGCAGAGGGGCAGGATTCGTTTGGTCTCAATATAATTGAGGACTGTTTGGCTTCAATAACCCGGTCCACGTACAAATCCAACTATTACTACGAACCAGAAAATTTTGATGTCTATTAATTTAACCACTTAAAATAAATTTTCGTAATTTTAAGAAATTTAGATAAGAAGTAGAATAAAAATCTATGTCCTAAAACTAGAATAGCGAGAAATAAGAGAGAAAAAGAGTTCGTCGCAAAAGGTAGAAAAAGAAAAAATGGTTGAAAAATAAAAGGTGACGGAAAAATAAAAGAAACTTATAAAAACTTAAAAATACTTGACTAACCTAACCTTATTACTACAACTAACTTAAAATTATAATCGCAAATTGAAATTACTAATTGGAATGATAATTGGTACATAGTAAAAGGTCTAAAAATATTAAAGCTTACAGGAAAAACTAAATCCCAAATGGAAATAACTTAAAAAGAAACTAAAACTTAAAAAGGCGTCGCAAAATTCTAAAGCACCTAAATCTTAGTCTAAAGAAAAAGCACTTAAGGAATTCTACGGCAAAGGCTAAAAATCTAGGAGTAAAAATAACTATAGCAAAAACTAAGTTTAAAATTAAATATGAGCTAAAAATACAAATATTACGCTACAACGATTAAAAAGGAACAAAATATAAAAATATACAAAAAGTTGTAAAAGTACAATTTTTATAAAAATATTATTTTTATATTATTTATTTTATTAAACTATTAATTTTACAATTTAACTAAACTAATTTAACTAAAATATATAAATTAAATAAAAAGTAAAAGTAATAATAATAATAATAATTAGTTAGGGTTTAATAATAATCAATTAATAATTACCGTAATAAATGCTGAATTAGGGCTTCTGTCCGTGTGTCAGGTACCCTCCGCGAGTCGCGGTAATTTAATAAGAAAACCCCGCGAGTCGCGGGGATCCAGAATTCAGATCTGGAGCAGTTTGAAATTTTACGCGTTTTTTTTTTATTTATTTTTTTTTTTTCTGTTTTTAATTTTTTCTGTTTATAAAAAAAATAATATGTGTATAAATAAAACCTATATTTAAAACTTAAATAAAAATAGAATCACTTTATAATTTTATAAATAAAAATCTTAAAACTAGATTTATATATATATTTTTTATGTTTTTAAATAAAAACAAAATACTTAAATAAAACTTATGTTTTTATAAACTAAAAATAAAGAAACTTTATAAAACTTAAATATTTAACAAAATCTTAAAAATACTTAAATTTTTGTTTTTCTTTTTATATTTTTGAATAATTAAAACGTATTTTTACAAAAGCGACTTTTAATAGAAGTAAACTAAATTTTTTTTTTTTTTTATTAGCGTTGCGCTTCCGGCGTTTAGAAAGTTCCCCGGCAGCGGCGCCAAAAATACTTGATGTTATGCGAGGTGTATACGAAATAGTTTATATTTTACTAGGAAAAACTATTAAATACGATACAATTTTACACAAGATATTTATTTATTTATAGAATGGATATACTTAAACCTTGCTACAACACTTATAGGCAGTGTACCTAATCGTACAGTAGTGTAGTTTTTAGTAAGTCCGGTTCGTTCCACAGGGAAATCTTTAAACAAAGCGTAACGCTATATTAGTTTACTTTTATAAAAATACAAACATATATATAAGTAATATTATTATTATAAAGGGGGTTTTTACCGTTTAATGACCGGTTTGTCGATTTTAAAACTTTAGTCGCAGTTAAAACCTAATGTAAAATATTAAATAAATAAAAGACTTAATTTAAAGCGTAAAGTAAATAACGATAATGAAATTGCGAATAATAAAAGTGCGATAAAATAAACTTGCGATAATTAAAAAGTACGATAATTAAAAGTGCAATTAAATAACAATAAATAAAAGTGCGATAATTAGAAGTGCAATTAAATATAAAATAAAGGAAATTAAATATGAAATAAAAGAATTATGCTTATTTAAACTTCCGTAATCATGATGTTTGACGTGTTGATTTTAGTTTTATGCCCATGGGTTAATTGTCCTTTGTCCTGGATTATTTAATATGTTCGTCTGGTTTTTGTCCATAACAGTCCATCAGTCATAAATATAAAGTGCGAGTGTCCTCGTCAAATTATTATTATACCCGAAGTAAAATATTCCAACTAATTGGGGATTCGAATTGTAACAAGGTTTTAATACTTTGTTTAATGAATACACCAGGTTATCAACTGCGTGTAAACCAAGGTTTTACTACTTTGTTAACAATTACACCAATTACCCTTGAATGTAATTTCACCCCTGTTTTAATTATTCTAGTGGCTATTAATCCATTCCCGTGTCCGGTTAAATGAACAATTATTCGTACATATAAATACCCCGCCCGTCGTGTCTGATCGAGTGTATATGGTAATTTATAAGGACGCCCAATTGTAAATCTTTATATTAACATTAACAAACTATCATTTAGTTAAACAAATATAAAGCCCATTAATAGCCCATAATCTAATTTCCACAAGTGTCGTTCTTTTGTCCAAACCCCAATTATGGTACAAAGCCCAATTACCCAATTTTAGTAATTAGCCCAACATCATGATTACTTCGTTTTAAATAAGCATAATAATAACTTAGCTACGAGACATTAATGTAAAAAGGTTGAACATAACTTACAATGATTTAAAAATAGCGTAGCGTTACACGGACAGAATTTCGACTTACACCCTTACAATATTCGCTAACATACCCTTATTATTAGAATTATAATTATAATTAAAATTAAAATATAAATTATATATATATATATATCGTATATATGAGAGAAGAGAGAAAATAGATTGTGAATTGTGATCAGAATTCGGTTGCTTTTATAGGAAAAGTCGAAATTTGGGGCTCCGCGACTCGCGGTGAAAACCTCTTCAAACTCCGCGAGTCGCGGAGAATGAATTTACAGCTCAGTCCTTGGAGTCTTTCTCTGCCGACGGTTTTTATTTATAAATATAATATATATATAATTAATATAATTAATTATATATTATATTATATTTATATACCTAGTTAACTTGTAATTTTTAGTCCGTTGCGTCGAGCGTTGAGAGTTGACTCTGGTCCCGGTTCCGGATTTTCGAACGTCCTTGCGTACAATTTAATATCTTGTACTTTACGTTTTGAATCTTGTACTCTTGTAATTTCGAGACGTTTCTTATCAATAATTGGAACCTCTTTGATTGTCTTTTGTTCTTTTGAGCTTTTTGGTCGTTTGCGTCTTCAATTCGTCGAATCTGTCTTTTGTCTTCACCTTTTATTATTTAAACGAATATCACTTGTAAATAGAACAATTGCAACTAAAAGCTTGTCTTTCTTGAGGAATAATGCTATGAAATATATGTTCGTTTTTAGCATTATCAGGCGTGTTCGTCGGCTAATCTTTTAAGTTCCGGTTCCTAGTTTGCGTTCGTCGAGACCAAATGGGTGAAACACTTGCACGAGAGTGTTCCAGCCGATTTGATCTCTACTTCCATTATGAAAAACGCACATTTGGGTTAATAAAGTTGTGGATGCGGTGATTAGTGAGAGATTGAAGGAGGATGTGTTTTCATCAGATTTTGTTTTGTCTTCCAATGAATCGGTCTTGGGCGTGTTAGACAATGATGAGGTTAATGTTGTTAGGGTGGAGCCGATTGTTACATCTGCTATTGTTACGACTCCGGTTAAAGCTTCGGTTGCTCCGGTCTATAGCCATTTATCTACTTATCAAAATCGGATTGGGTGGATTCGGTTTTAAAGTTGGAGAGATTGATGTTGGGATTGCGACTAAGGTAAGTCATGATCAGGAGGTGGCTGACGGAAGCGATTTAAACCCTTCTGGTGTCAACTTTCCCTTTTCCAGTGTGAAGTCATGCCTTCCCGGCAGCTCCAGAGGTGTTACCGAGTTATCTTCGTCGGTTGGGGTGCTAGAATTGAATTGGATAATAATTTGGGCTTGTTGGATACAAATGTTGTTGATGGGCATGTTCTAGAGGATATTGATGGGACGGTGGAGTTTGATCATGGTAGGTTAATATGTATTTTGTCGGGTTCTTGTCTTTTTGTGAAAAATGTTATTGATGGTTCTTCTTCGCACAATAATGATAACTTTTTTGAGGGTCTACAAAGGATTTCAATCACATTCAGGTAGAAGGTAAACGGATAAACTCCGAGTATGGCACCGAAACAAAAACAAAACAATAAGCCTAGGTACTGAAAGGTTCACGGGGAGGGGTTGAGGAAATGTAACGTTGAAGGGATTTGAAGGGTTGTGAGATATCGGTTGAGGTTTCATTGCTTTGTTTTTGTTAATCTTTTGCTATTGTAATGTCTTATTATTCTTTCTTGGTCTTTAACGTTTTTACGTTAGGAACGTTAAGGGTTTGGGTTGTTCTAGTGATGGTGTAGTGACTCTCGTCGTTTTTTTAAGTTTGGCCTTATTGCCTCAGTGTGGTAATCGTTTCGAGGTATCATCCTTTTGATAAATGCCCTCGACTTGTATAAAGTTCCAGTTTTTTTGAAGAAAAAAAAAGATCCGACAGTTACTAATAGACAATACATAGACATCTGATTTAGGAACAATATAATAATTAATAAATAATAATAATAATAATAAATTTTCTTACAACATTTTTTAGTACAATCGTTAACACGCACAAAAGGCTTGTATAATTCAATAACTGTCACGAAGGTTGCAAAATTCGTAATTCGGGGATTAATCGGTCGGGACTTTGAAAGGAGTAATCGGCAATTCGGGAATTAAACGGGGATTAATCGGATTCTACTTGGTAAATTAAAATATTAAATCTTAAAAATTATATGTGTAAATATAGAAGAAAATTATAAATATAAACTTCGACATCTATAGTTTCTATTAAAATTCTAAAATGATGATGTAATAAATAGTCCATTGTTAAGTAAAAAAAAAATTTTAAAAATAAAAAGAAAAAAATCTAAGCCATATTGATAATGTCATTAACATTAATTAATTAATTAAATAAAGATTATTATTATTATATTAACTCTTTAATAAAATACGGAGTATAAAATTCAAAAAAAATTTAAATCCATCATTTTTAACTCTTCGTTTTCCAATTAAACCCTAATACTCACACCAGAGATCTTAAACACAATTCCTTTTACGCATGACCTTAATACTCACGCCAAGCATGCGTTGCAATTTCCAAAATAAATTGAAGAGGCATTTATTCAACCAGGAATTGAAGATAACTTACATAGCGCACAGATTTAAATTATAAAGTGTTTCTCTTCCAATGTTTCCATTCTTCCTTTGATTGTTATTGTTATTCTATGAGTATTTTTTCCTAGGTATAATTTTGTTACATAAGTACATTTTATATAGATTAAAGATAAAGATGAAATTTGCAAGGTTTGATTCTTAATTTAGGCTTTGGATTTGTTATGTTATGGGTTAATAATTGACTGAATTAGGGTTTTTGTTTTGCCTTAACTTTGGAGGCAGATAATAAATATATACATGATTATGTCAATTTCAATTTTAAGATTTTGTCATTGTACTAAGTAAATTTAACCAGGAATTGAAGATAACTTTCATAGCGCACAGATTTAAATTATAAAGTGTTTCTCTTCCAATGTTTCCATTCTTCCTTTGATTGTTATTCTATGAGTATTTTTTCCCAGGTATAATTTTGTTACTTAAGTACATTTTATATAGATTAAAGATAAAGATTGAAATGTGCAAGGTTTGATTCTTAATTTAGGCTTTGGATTTGTTATGTAAAAGGTTAATAATTGACTGAATTGGGGTTTTTTTTGCCTTGGCTTTGGAGGCAGATAATAAATATATACATGATTATGTCGATTTCTATTTTAAGGTTTTGTCATTGTACTAAGTAATATTTATATTTTGTGCATGTAGATGGAAGCAAGGGAAGTTAAACACTTAACATGACACACATTTTTGATGACCAACTCTTTAGTGGTAGTATAGCTACTTTTACATACCCAACTCTGGTGCACACCAACTGTTTGATGAAAGTCCATAATGAAATTTCCCTTATGATGACAAATATATATGATAGAGGTATAGATTTGTACAATATTGTAACTTTAATCTGCAATTATCACTAATACTGCGTGTTAATTCAAAAATCAAACATCAAAATCATTCTTCGGTCCATTCTCTTGACATTTTCAGTTAGGGTTTTAAACCATCTTCTAGATGAAGGTTTACAATGTAAGTATGTTGTTTACAATTAAATTTCATAGTTTATATCACTACACTGTATTAGCTGTGTATTGTCATTTTATCATTGAATATCATAGTTATTGGTTTATCATATGCTCTTGTGATCTTCATGATTGTTGGTTACATTGGTTTTAACGAAGATATGAAAGGTATTGATCAAATGCATATGCCTAAAAATAAAAGTTGTTTGATGATTAACCAGAGAAGTATGATATATAACCAGTCTGTCTTTTTAATTTAATTTTTTTATATTTGTTTTTTAAATATACACTACGGAACCAGATGGTGTGTAAATATTGATGGATCTTGAATAACCATTAGTTATATTGTTATAACTAATGTGAGTGAAGTATTGAAACTTATGTATACGGTTTGAAGCAAGTGAAAATTTTAGAGACCCGGTCTTTCTATCAATTCATGAAGAGGAAACTTTCGTGAAGTTCGCCTTCAAACGACATAAAAGAAAAATGATGAAATTTCCAAGGTATGTGTCATATCTAATTCTCTCAGTATAAGTTCTGATCTTCTGTGGGTTTTCATGCGTTAATTCAACACAATCAATGTTATTTGAGCTCCATTGTTGTTTGAAAGAATTTTGTGTAGAAAAATAGAGAATAAAACAAAAGAGTAAGACAAGGCACTTACATATGGGTTCTCGGTTGTGAAAGTTGAAAGGTTATCTTAATTACAATTTTCTAATGTTTGATGGTGCTTATGGTGAAACAAGTGTTGTTTTGTCTGTATTAGATTGTATGTACGATGTCCGTGAAAGTTTGTATTTGTGTCTCTTGAAATGTCGGCCTGTTTTTATGTTCGTTTTTAAATTTGATTTATAATTTATATATGGTTATCAATGCTTCTCAATTTATTCTTCGTTCCATTTTATTATGGTGGATCTTATTAATCTCTTACATTTAATTGTTTTATATAAAGGATGTTTATGGTGCTCAGGAGCATAGCCCTGCATTGGAACACCCGGATACAACTCCTAAAATGCAGTTCATCGGCTATTTAGGTAACTTTGCTTTGTGATCATCATGCACAAGTTATAGAGGGTGGTGCAATAGTGGATGGAATTGGTGTTGGGTTTGGTTCAAAATGAGTTTTTTTAAATTGTATAGTAACTATCATGTCAATTTTATGAGCAATTTTCGTTTTATATTTTTTTTAGTAATTTATATCTGGCAATTGTCTTTCTGTTTAGTATGTTTCGATTTGATGAACACATATTACAATATAGTTGATCCGTAATGAGATGAAAATATGTTATATAGTATTCGTATTTCTTATTTCGTTTGTTACAACCTTAATATATTACTAACTTTGTGTTTTACACATTATTCTTAAAAGGTCAATCTTTACCCATTTAACTACATTTTCCATAATGAACTGAATGGAGCTAGGCATGTTAATGTGTAATTTACATGTTGTCATGGCATAGTATAGTCCATTCAAAATGTCATATAAAAGTTTACTCCTATTTAATATTAGTCATGAATAAGGCTACAAATTCTATCTAATAAAAGTAAAGATGTGGCATACCAATAAGGCTTCAGGAAGTAATGCTATCTTCAACTATACAAGTATGAATAAAGATGTGGAAACTCTTCATTAAGTATATGTATCGAATGTATTATAGGTCATATTTTTACATGTATTTGTAGTGTATTTGTTTGTAAGAATCGGACAATCATCAAATATTTTATATAAACATCCTCTAACAAACGCTTCCTTTTCAAGTATTCTGTTCAACATTGATGTTTTCTATTTCATAGAACTTGATGAATTATGTTATTTTATCTACATGTTGATTATATAACATATCATTCAAACATATAAAAAAATAGTACATAAAAGATGTGAGTATGAACATAATGCACACAACCTAGCAGACTATGTACAGCTCAAATAATCTCTAAAAGGAAACTATGTACACAATTTTCAATACATGTTATTTTATCTACATGTCTCTATATGTTTGTAAAAACGACAAGTTTCTTAGTCGAAATATGTGATTTTACGGGTCATTAAACCAAATGACTCTAGCATTTACATTCACTTAACACCTAAAACATATCAGTAAACTATTTCGTTTAAACAAACCGTAATTTTACGGGTCATATCAATAGTAATTGTCTAAAATTGTTCCTCAAAAACTCCAAAGTTTAGTTTAAACTCATGTTAAATTGTTGATCAATTTTGACTTTGACCGATTTTAATTATCAAATTCGATTTTGACTCATCAATCGATGTTGACGGACTAATTAAACGGATTTTGAAAATCGGAACGGGCTGCTTTTAAAAATAGTAATCGGGGATTAATCAGGGGTACAAAAAGTAAAATTATTATTTTAATTAAAAAATTTAATCAAACTTCACCCAAATTTTCAATAGGACATATCTTCCCGGTCGCCACGCGTTAAAGCAACTCCCAACTTCTAAAAACGCTAAATACCTCGGACTATCTATACGCGAAACGGATACTTATAAAAAAACGCTAAATACCTCGAACTATCTTCAATACATATACATACACCTATAATAAACAACCCAAACTACCTACATCATATCAATGGTTAAACACATAGGCCATTATGTATACTATGTACTAACTACGTGTATCCAAAAACACTCGCAGTAAAGCGTTTTTACTTCTATAAATACATAACGCTGCGTTAACTATTAATAGGCAACTCGAAAGGCTTCGCGGCATCGCGCGGGCCATTTTTACTAGTTATTATTATTATAAATATAAATATAATTAAAATTAAATATAAATATAAATAATTATTAAATACTAAAACCTGGAAAGTAGATCAGATCTATATCTACCTATTTTCAACAAGAAAACGACTTTGTGCTACTGTTGCTGCTAGGAATTTGGAACAACAAGAGCCTACTACGACTTCATTTGATTTGCAGGTCAATTTCATTAAAATCTTCAACCTTTTATCTAACTACAGGTAAAGCATCTTCAATCTCATGTTTCCACTTCCGTTAAAGTCCTTTCTTTTAGTAAAAATAAAAAATAAAAAATGTAAACTTGTATATTTATATCTTCAATATTCAAACTGTCATTTTACACTTAAGCCACTTCATTTTATTTGATCGCGTTTTTCAATTTGTTCATTTGCTTATTGAATCGATATATTAATGTTATTGATGATTAATTTGCTCATACAAGATTAACTGATGATTGATTGTTCGATTGCAACTTATTATTAATTGGTTACTTCATTTCACTTTCTAGGGTTTCACTCTTATTATCTATTGGTTTTGGTGTTTATAATCTTATCCTAGATACTGTAATATAGATCTGTAGATACTTGTTTACGGCCAATAGTTTCAACTAATTTGATCAACAATTTACTATAGCATCTTATTAGATTAATAATTACTATTGCTTATTGTTGATATTAATGTACTAATGTTGTTAACTTATTAGATCAACGATTTACTTTTGCTTAATGTTGATATTAATGTACTAATTTTATCAACTTATTAGATCAACGGTTTACTTATGCTTATTGTTGATGTTAAAATTAAAACTTCTCTGTGTTAGAGCACACGGTATCCCGTGGTCAATTTCACCGTCCAAAACCGCTGGTGACAAAAAATGGATACTGGCTCAGTGTCGGGGGTCCTTGGTCACCGTCACTCTTCCGACGGTGGGAATCAACTATTTTTTTTTTTTAAATTATTCTATTTTCTTATTGGTCCACGACTAAAATCGACCCTGAAATGGACACCGAACGATACCCCACTTTAATCAATTTCAAGGTCCATTTTCGACACCGAAATAGACCTTGGCAAAGAGACACAGACACCTAGTGCTCTTAATGAGTTAGTTGAGATTGATTTATTATCTGTTTAATAATATAAAGTTTAAATTCTCACAGAAATTGGATATTTGTTGGGATACAGCCATGTTTAGGCAATCGCCACGTAGGAACGGTCGAAATAAAGGATTGAAGATCAAGCATGTATTGCAGATCTGTGTTTTGCTTGGTGTGAGTGTATGGTTGCTTTACCAGCTCCAACACTCGGGTAGTAAAAAATCGGTTTCTGCGATATCTGAGAAGTTAGGGGATGATGGTCATGAGGTAACGTTAGGGAGAAAAGGGCTGATTAATCCTAAAGAAGTGGAGGATGGAAATCAAGAAGATGTTAATGAAAATACGTCTCAAGAGCTTGTGCGGGATCATGATAATGATAGTAGTGAGGAAGATGAAGGTAATGAACAGGATAAGGTTGAAGAAGAGAATAGTGGAACGAGTAGTGAAGAAGACGAGAGTGGAGATGGTAAAGATGACGGAGACGAGAAGAGCGATGAGAAGGAGGACGGGATTGAAAAGATGAACAAGACGGAAAACGGAAGTGATGAATCGGATAAGAAAGAAGGAAGTGAGAATGAAGATAATGACGTAAAGCCGGATGAAAATGAAGAGACCGAAACGGAACGAGTGAAGGAAGTGGAAAATGGTGATGAAGGTCATGATAATATCGAGAATTTAGGGTCATCGGGTGGTCAAAGGAGTGATGGAAATGATCAGAGGGTGAGAGAGGAGAACAAAAAAGGAGATGATGCATCAAGTGAGGTGGTTGATGAATCGCAAAAGGCGGTGTTTACGGACTCGACGAACATAAGTTCAGACCCGAACTCAGGTCAAAGTGAGTCAACGCAGACAGAGTCTACTGAAGGAACGGACTCTACCAACAACGGAGCTAGTGCAGATGCGAATCCAGCACAAGGTGGTGAATCCACTGATGAGCAAAAAACTGGAAATACAGACTCTAACTCCAACGGGGCAGCAGTGACTGAGTCAACTCAGAGAGAGGCCAACGAGCAAACTGATAATGGTGGCAACAATGAAGCAAACTCGGAGTCAACGACACAACAAAATGATTCGAGACAGACAGAGTCCAAGGAGCAAGTTGAAAGTACAGACTCTGCGAATCAGGGTGCAAGTTCAGATGTGAATTTAACACAAGCTGAGACTACACAAACAGAGTCTAAGGAGCAAAGTCAAAGTACAGACAATGAAGCACAAAACGAGTCAACACAGACCGAATCTAAGGATCAAAGTGTGGGCGCTGACTCTACCAATAATGGAGCAACTTCAGATTCAAATCCATCGCAGAACGAGACAATACAGACAGAGTTCAAGGAGCAAACTCCAAGTAAAGACTCTAACAACAATGGAGCAAGCTCGGATTCGAACTGGCCTCATAACGAGTCAAGTCAGACAGAGTTGAAGGAGCAGACAGACACTAGCAACAATGGAGCGAATTCAGATTCAAACCAAGCACAAAATGAGTCAACCCCCAATGAGAAAACTCAAAGCACTAATGCTAACGAAAATGGAGAAAATTCAGAGTCAAAGTCAGCACAAGATGAGTCAAACCCCATTGAGCAAACTCAAAGCACCGACTCTAACAACAATGGAGCAACTTCAGATTCAAACTCCGCACAAAACGAGTCAACCCAGACACAATCCAATGAGCAAACTCAAAGTACATACTCGAGTAACAACGGGGCAAGTTCAGATAACAACTCAGCACAAAACGAGTCAACCCGGACAGAATCCAATGAGCAAACTCAAAGTACAGACTCGAGTAATAACGGAGCAAGTTCAGATAACAACTCAGCACAAAACGAGTCAACACCCAATGAACAAAGTCAACAAAGTGCAGATTCTGCTGGAGCACAAAACGAGTTAACCCAGACAGAGTCCAAGGAGCAAAACCAAGGTTCAGACACTAACAACAATGAAGGAGCCACCGAGTCCGAGAATACAAACTCAGTAACAGATTCTGTTAACTCAACTGGAAATGAAAATGGATCACAAGAAAATGATCAAGCCTCAAATGAAAATAACAATACGGGTGGGTCAGATCAGAGTGATGAATCTTCAAGTGTGTCAATACCACAAGATGAAAAAGATGCTGCGACAGACTTGGGAACATTGCCAGTTGGAAATGAAGGAAACAGCAGCCATGATACTGCAGCTGCAGAATAGAGTAATCTGCTACGAGTTATTTTTTCTTTTTTTACGCTTATTATAGAGTCCATCAACGTTCCGTTCTATTCTTTTGTGTACTTCCAGTTCTACTGCAAAGCTAATGTGATGTATGTAGATGTTACATTTAGTCATATATGTAATGATAATGTCACTTGATACGGTTTTATATTAGAAATCATTTATTTATATAATTGAAAACATGTTTAACGTTATGTGAAAAAACGTACTTTGCAGAGCATTCACAATCTTTTACGTAATAAAGATAACCACTTGTGTCAAGATAAACCGTCGTAGCATAGTGGTTGAGGTCATGATATCATGACAAATGGTCTAGACTACAAGTACGTGCTATGCAACTATAATGAGTAGGGATGATATTAGTGGAGACAAACGGGTTGTGACCCAAACATTTGAGTTATTAGTGTAATATTTACGACAGAGTGAACCCAAAATTATAGTGATAAATCATATTATACTGTTCGTCCCTAATAAAAAACTTGAAGATCGGCCTCTGAACAGAAGCAGAGAGATTTATCGAATGATAGAAAAAATTATTTAACCTGTTTATCACACAGAATTATAAATGTGAAAACGAGTTAGCCTCTACAAATTCTGTGATCACCTAAATCAAACGGCAACTCAACTAATTTAAGAGAGAATGTTCTTTTATAAAAAATAAAATAAAAGTAAAAACGGTAACGTCGAGAATTCACATGTTTATATTTCACTTAATAATGACAATAGATCGGATATAAATTGAGAATTCACATGTTTATATTTCACTTAATAATGACAATAGATCGGATATAAATTGTGTGACTCATATCCACATTCATATTCATTTAACTTTTTCAATCCATCTCAATGATTTTAATTTATCCATTCAAATTCATTTAATTTTTTCAATCCCTCTCAATGATTTTAATTTATCCCATATCCATCACTTTGTAAAATAAGAAATTGTGTTCTTTTACGATCTAAAGTCATATTTATAATACTTTATACAATCGAAAGTCACATTTCTTACTAATTTCTACGATCAAAAGTCACTAGGTAGCTTGATAAGTTTTCAAATCGTCGATCGCATGCTCGTTGTTCACTTTGTTGGTTACATAGGATCACATTTTCACTACGAAATTTTCATCTTATACATAAACGTTTGACATTAACATCATATGATGATACATATTTAAGTGATATTTTTACATGAGTTTTCTAATATTTGACATTAAAGATAATAACACTAACGCTATTGAAATGATTATCTTTGAAGTAATTAAATAGAAAGATAAAAATATTTAATGTAATAACACGATGTAGGTGACATAAGTACTAATGATATACTCTCTATGGATATAAGTAATTATTTTGGGTCGGATGAATATATCAATCGACACAAATACTAACTTTATACTCTCTATGGATATATATCAATTGGATCGGATGTTAAGTCATTCATATTCACTATTAATGGATCTATTCAGATGAATATCTGTCATATCAAATGTTAACTAACATCTCTAATTCCACTAGCTATGATAATTTGATATGAACGTATGTGTTTATTATGAAGCAAATCGTATTCTTGAGATTTGTTTCTAACAGAAAAGAAAATGAGAAAAACAAGTAAGAGGAGAAAGAAAAAAAAAAGATGAAAATAAATTTAATATCAGATGGTTTGTGTACTTTGCATATGAACGAACTTAAAGAACCACATATTGGAGTTCAGTATCAAACGGAGCTCAATTTGTTAAAAATATACCAAGTTCTATAAGAATCTTTTTTTTTTTTTTTTTGAAAGGCAAGTTCTATAAGAATCTTTACCAAATGATTTAAATGTATATTCGAATTTTAAGAAAAGTAAAAAGAACAATCACTTCATATTTCAAATTTCAAATTTGAACTAAAAAATAACAATTAAAAGGGTCCACTTAATTTAATTTGCCATATTTTTCAACTTCAACTTTAGCAAACACTTTAATATTATTTGTCAATACTCGCTTGTGGTTGTGTATCATTAACATTTTTTGTAACAAACATTATTTAGCTTTATCGTTTATCATTTGTTCGCGTGAAAAACAAAAATAAAAAAAAATCACACATTTCTTTTTTACCCATGATTTAATCTAAAGTTACGAAGTAATAAAATTTTATTATTAAACAATCGTATGACTTAAATAAAACATGTGTATAATAAGTAAAAATACAATAACATAAAGATCCTAAAACCAGATTAAAAAAAAAAAGTACACTAATAATCAACAAGTTTTACAAAAAATTAAATACTTTCACAAAATTAGTTGACAATTGATATATACCAGTCAAATCACTTTGTTTATTCTTGCATACTTCTCACTCTCCGTTTTATGGTAGATGTCATTTTATAAACTTTATTTATAAACGTTTCGCGAACTTATTATTCTCTAAACCAATCTTTTTATCATTCATTTTAACTTTTATGTACCAATCGTCAAATTTTTAATGTTGAATGGGTAGCTTTCTTTCAAATATCTATACTTTGTTTGATATTGAAACAAACCAAATATCTGCCAAATGTAAAGATCTAATATAGGAAAATAGTAGCGAAGACATGATAGGTTTTTAAAAATTATCAGAAAGATAGAACTAAGATAGAGCAGTCAAATGCTGCTTACCAACAATATGTTTGCGACTACAACACAAATGAAAACAGTGTCATAAAGGTAAAGCTGCCTGAAATAACAAGTACTAAAAACACAACACGGTAACATTAAAACAAAGGATGAAAGGTCGATCAGAACTCATCTCTTCAGTATTCCTCTTCATCATCATCTTCACCCTCACCAGACTCGAGACCAACTTCTTCATAATCTTTCTCCAACGCAGCCAAATCCTCACGAGCTTCAGAGAACTCACCTTCTTCCATACCCTCACCAACATACCAATGAACAAAAGCCCTCTTCGCATACATGAGATCAAACTTATGGTCAATGCGAGAGAACACTTCAGCAACACTGGTAGAGTTGGAAATCATGCACACAGCCCTCTGCACTTTAGCAAGATCACCACCTGGAACCACAGTTGGAGACTGGTAGTTGATACCGCATTTGAAACCAGTTGGGCACCAGTCCACAAACTGAATGGTTCGTTTGGTCTTGATGGTTCCAACAGCTGCATTCACGTCCTTGGGTGCAACGTCTCCCCTGTACATCAGACAGCATGCCATGTACTTACCATGACGAGGGTCACACTTGGCCATCATAGATGACGGCTCAAACGCAGTGTTGGTGATCTCAGCAACTGACAGCTGCTCATGGTATGCTTTTTCAGCTGAGATAACAGGGGCATATGACGAAAGCATAAAGTGGATCCTCGGGTACGGCACAAGATTTGTTTGGAACTCAGTCACATCCACATTCAAAGCTCCATCGAACCTCAGTGAGGTAGTCAAAGAAGAAATCACCTGTGCCGAATGAAAACATAATTAGTTTCATTACACATTACACATAATAACAAAAAGAATTATATGACGTAAATGTAATTGGTACCTGAGAAACCAACCGGTTAAGATTGGTGTAAGTGGGACGTTCGATATCGAGAGAGCGCCTGCAGATATCATAGATGGCCTCGTTGTCGAGCAAAACAGAGACATCAGTATGCTCCAACAGGGAGTGAGTGGAAAGCACACTGTTGTATGGCTCTACAACTGAGGTTGAAACCTGGGGTGACGGGTAGACAGTGAATCCCAGCTTAGACTTCTTTCCATAGTCAACTGACAAACGCTCCAAAAGAAGGGAACCGAGACCAGAACCGGTTCCTCCACCTACAGCATTGAACACCAAGAAACCCTGAAGACCAGTGCAGTTATCAGCAAGCTTTCGGATACGGTCAAGGCATAGGTCAACAATCTCCTTTCCAACTGCAACATAACAGTATTACTTGTTAAAAAACAACACATTGATGTGTAACAATCATATAAATAGTTAAATAGACTGGAGAATATGACAGGGTACTAACTAGTGTAGTGACCACGAGCAAAGTTGTTAGCGGCGTCTTCTTTCCCGCTGATGAGTTGCTCAGGGTGAAAAAGCTGACGGTACGTCCCAGTCCTCACTTCATCAATAACAGTGGGCTCCAGATCTACAAATATGGCACGTGGAACGTGCTTCCCAGCGCCTGTTTCACTGAAGAAAGTGTTGAAGGCGTCATCACCTCCTCCAACAGTCTTATCACTTGGCATCTGACCATCAGGCTGTCAAAAAAATAAAAATGATGTTAAGATCTGAAATTAACCATACAGAGGCGTATGATGCAACCTATGTTTTCTAAATCAAAAAGCAAATCATCACAACCACGTCTACAGCCCTATCATGCTTAAAAACCCTAAAATTTGATGCATAACAAGAAAAATGACTCATAAAGAAGTTAATCATCCTCCCACACACAAAACAAATGCAACGACTTGCAAGATTAGCACATAAAAACCTTATATAATCATAGTTCATTCGTATGCACATACTCAGATACGAACATTCATACATATACATATCATACAAACACAGATACAGAAAAAATACATACATACACAAATATTTCAAAATTTGAGATCTGAAACTGCAGATCTACATAACAGATGCAACGATTTCCGAATCGTCAGTATAAAAAACAGTAACCGTCACATAAAAACCTCATATAATCGGAGTTTATTCATATACACAAACTCGGATACATGCATTCATATATATACATACATAACAAAGAGATACAGTAAATGAAATGAATATATATACATAGATATTTCTGAAATAGAGATCTGAAGCCGCAGATCTAAATATCTACATACAATAAAATCGGAAATATTTCACGTCATACCATCATTACATTCAAATTATCGTTTCACAAATAATATTGAATATTAACCGCTACACAAATGAGATATATTCAATATTCAACACAGATCTGAAGAAACCGAACAGATCTGATACATACATACAATAGAAGATAAAATAAAAGCAAAATCATCAAATCTAACGCCGTATAATCATAAATCAATGAAATCACAAACAAAAATTAATAGATCTGGTCATTATTCAATAAAAAAAAATAAGTAAAAAACGAATAATACCGAAATGCCGTGCTCGAGACAGTAGAGTTCCCAACAAGCATTACCGACTTGAATACCGGCCTGACCGATGTGAACAGAAATGCATTCTCTCATTTTCGATTGATTTTTTTTGGAAATGAAATCGTAGATCTAGGGTTTGGTTGAGATAAAATTGGCTATTCGAAGGGCGTTTATTAAGACGCTCCTCTCAAATGGATTTCAAATTTTTCATATATGTGCCGCTTCATTTCAGAAGCTTGGCTTATATAGTGGGTGTAGTGTAGGGATAGTGGGGTTTTTTCGTCGGTTGCCAACAAAAAAGTTGCAAATAACACCCCTATACTTTTCACTATTTGCTAGATTTGTGACTGTATTTTGGTTGGATTTAGGCTTTCATTTTTGAACCGAGTGGCGCCATGTGCCTTAGAGGGGTGTCGGTGACCTAATTAGTTTGTAACTAGTCCGGACCCGGCCCGCGCGATGCGGCGGGGGCTTTCGGCATGTGTATTCATATTTTACCTAGCGTTTTTTATTTACAGAAGGGAAAACGGCTCATGTCTTAAGCGCCGTTTTTTTTTTTTTTTTTTGATTTACCTGGGTTTCCTCCACGCTATGCGAGTCGACTATATCCCAGGGCGACTACCCGCTTTGCGGGCAGCCCAGAGTCATCGCGGGTGAACCTCTTAAGCGCCGTTTTAAATGTCATTGTCTTAAGCGATTTTCAAAAAGTGTCCGTTTCGAACGTAGTTAATTTCTTTTGTTCATAAAATTTTTTCGAGTGTAACGGTGCTGTCGGAAAAATTTAACTTGCGGCGAACAAAAAGATACGGGCTGTCGTTGTGTTAAGCGTTTTTTAAAAAGTGTCCGTTTCGCGTATAGTTAGTCCCGTTGGGTTCGTGAGACTTTTTCGAGTTGAACGATGGGCTCGAAAAAATTTAACTCGCACCGAGCGAGAAGATAGGGCCCGTTATAAATTCGGGGGAATTAGTTTATTTCATTTTAATAAAATTATATGTTTACACTTTCTACACCTGAGAAAGTGTAAACCCGAGGGGTTATTGTGTAAATTGAGCCGAAGTTGAGGGACTGATTGTTGTGTGAACGCAAACTCAAAACTACAATCCTAAACAACTAAAACTACACTTTTTGGCATGACAGTTAGTGTATAGGGGGTAATAATTTTCATTACAAAATTTACAAAATGCCTTACCATCTATCTATCTATATCTATATAAATATATTATTAAATACTAGTTCAGTGACCCATAAATTTACGGGTTTAGTAAAAACATGTATTTCATAATAATTTGATAAATTAAGTACAGAAGATTCATAGTTAATCGACAGTAAATTTACGCGTCCATGTATTTTAAGTTGCCAATATCGATATGCATGGTAGAATTTAAGAGAATTTATAGTACAAAAGATGATATATGTAGTGACCCGAACTTTTCCATGTTTATATATATTAATTGAGATTGATATTTACATGATTAAATATTTCCAACATGTTAAGCAATCAAACTTGTTAAGACTTGATTAATTGAAATATGTTTCATATAGACAATTGACCACCCAAGTTGACCGGCGATTCACGAACGTTAAAACTTGTAAAAACGACATGACGATATATATATGGATATACATATGGTTAACATGAGATTATGATAAGTAAGTATTTCCATAAGTATATTAACAATGAGTTATATACATATAAACAAGACTACTAACTTAAGGATTTCGAAACGAGACATATATGTAACGATTATAGTTGTAACGACATTTAAATGTATATATATCATATTAAGTTATATTAATGTATCATAAAATCATGATAATATAATAATTTAACATCTCATTAGATATAATAAACAATGGGTTAACAACATTAATTGAGATCGTTAACTTAAAGGTTTCAAAACAACACTTACATGTAACGACTAACGATGACTTAACGACTCAGTTAAAATGTATATACATGTAGTGTATTTAGATGTATTAAAATACTTTTGGAAGACTTCAAGACATATATCAAAACACTCATACTTAACGAAAATGGTTACAGTTACTTTCCCATTCTTTTCTTTCATCAAGAATTCTAGTCGTATTCTTACCCGTATTATACACAGCTTCAAAACGTACTTACTATGGGTATATACCAATAGGAACTAGCATGGGATTCCACTCTTGATTATGTCATGTATGACTAATCAATTTTAACTTCTACCATGAGCTAGTCAACTAACTAGAACTCCTTTTAACCCCACTCACCACTCACCAATTACCACTCATCATTCACTCCATTTCACTTCCAATTCTCTTTCTAATTCTCTCTCAACACACACACACTATTATGAACGTATTTTTTCAGTAGTTAATCATCATCTTCATCAAAAATCACTTCAAGAATCAAGCTATAATCATCATAGGAAGAACACTTCAAGAACACTTCAAAAATCCCTTCAAGTTTACTAATTTACTTCCAAGCTTTCTAATCCATTCCAAGTAATCATCTAAGATCAAAAAACCTTTGTTATATACAGTAGGTTATCTTTCTTATTCAAGGTAATATTCATATTCAAACTTTGATTCAATTTCTATAACTATAAACTATCTTAATTCGAGTAAAAATCTTACTTGAACTTGTTTTTGTGTCATGATCCTACTTCAAGAACTTTCAAGCCATACAAGATCCTTTGAAGCTAGATCATTTCTTGTCACTTCCAGTAGGTTTACCTACTAAACTTGAGGTAGTAATGATGTTCATAACATCATTCGATTCATATATATAAAACTATCTTATTCGAAGGTTTAAACTCGTAATCACTAGAACATAGTTTAGTTAATTCTAAACTTGTTCGCAAACAAAAGTTAATCCTTCTAACTTGACTTTTAAAATTAACTAAACACATGTTCTATATCTATATGATATGCTAACTTAATGATTTAAAACCTGAAAATACGAAAAACACCGTAAAACCGGATTTACCCTGTCGTAGTAACACCGCGGGCTGTTTTGGGTTAGTTAATTAAAAACTATGATAAACTTTGATTTAAAAGTTGTTATTCTGAGAAAATGATTTTTATTATGAACATGAAACTATATCCAAAAATTATGATTAAACTCAAAGTGGAAGTATGTTTTCTAAAATGGTCATCTAGACGTCGTTCTTTCGACTGAAATGACTACCTTTACAAAAATGACTTGTAACTTATTTTTCCGACTATAAACCTATACTTTTTCTATTTAGATTCATAAAATAGAGTTCAATATGAAACCATAGCAATTTGATTCACTCAAAACGGATTTAAAATGAAGAAGTTATGGGTAAAACAAGATTGGATAATTTTTCTCATTTTAGCTACGTGAAAATTGGTAATAAATCTATTTCAACCATAACTTAATCAACTTGTATTGTATATTATGTAATCTTGAGATACCATAGACACGTATACAATGTTTCGACCTATCATGTCGACACATCTATATATATTTCGGAACAACCATAGACACCCTATATGTGAATGTTGGAGTTAGCTATACAGGGTTGAGGTTGATTCCAAAATAAATATAGTTTGAGTTGTGATCAATATTGAGATACGTATACACTGGGTCGTGGATTGATTCAAGATAATATTTATCGATTTATTTCTGTACATCTAACTGTGGACAACTAGTTGTAGGTTACTAACGAGGACAGCTGACTTAATAAACTTAAAACATCAAAATATATTAAAAGTGTTGTAAATATATTTTGAACATACTTTAATATATATATGTATATATTGTTATAGGTTCGTGAATCAGCAGTGGCCAAGTCTTACTTCTCGACGAAGTAAAAATCTGTGAAAGTGAGTTATAGTCCCACTTTTAAAATCTAATATTTTTGGGATGAGAATACATGCAGGTTTTATAAATGATTTACAAAATAGACACAAGTACGTGAAACTACATTATATGGTTGAATTATCGAAATCGAATATGCCCCTTTTTATTAAGTCTGGTAATCTAAGAATTAGGGAACAGACACCCTAATTGACGCGAATCCTAAAGATAGATCTATTGGGCCTAACAAACCCCATCCAAAGTACCGGATGCTTTAGTACTTCGAAATTTATATCATATCCGAAGGGTGTCCCGAAATGATGGGGATATTCTTATATATACATCTTGTTAATGTCGGTTACCAGGTGTTCACCATATGAATGATTTTTATCTCTATGTATGGGATGTGTATTGAAATATGAAATCTTGTGGTCTATTGTTACGATTTGATATATATAGGTTAAACCTATAACTCACCAATATTTTTGTTGACGTTTAAAGCATGTTTATTCTCAGGTGAATATTAAGAGCTTCCGCTGTTGCATACTAAAATAAGGACAAGATTTGGAGTCCATGTTTGTATGATATTGTGTAAAAACTGCATTCAAGAAACTGATTTCGATGTAACATATTTGTATTGTAAACCATTATGTAATGGTCGTGTGTAAACAGGATATTTTAGATTATCATTATTTGATAATCTACGTAAAGCTTTTTAAACATTTATTTATGAAATAAAGGTTATGGTTTGTTTTAAAAATGAATGCAGTCTTTGAAAAACGTCTCATATAGAGGTCAAAACCTCGCAACGAAATCAATTAATATGGAACGTTTTTAATCAATAAGAACGGGACATTTCAGTTGGTATCCGAGCGTTGGTCTTAAAGAACCAGAATTTTGCATTAGTGTGTCTTATCGAGTTTGTTAGGATGCATTAGTGAGTCTGGACTTCGACCGTGTTTACTTGAAAAATGATTGCTTAACAAATTTTGTTGGAAACTATATATTTTTAACATGTGAATATTATGTGATATATTAATCTCTTAACGCGTTTGATATTATGTGATAGATGTCTACCTCTAGAACAAGTCCCATTGACTCACCTAATAATAATGAAGAGTCAAATGTAAATTGGAATGATTCGTGGACTGATTCACAAGTTCCCGAAGAGGAACCGAAAGAAGAGTCGGAACCAGAAGAAGAATCGGAACCGGAAGAAGAATCGGAACCGGATGAAGAAATAGAATCGGTGGGGGAAATAATAAAACGGTTAAGTAAAAGAAAATCCTCAACCAACCGACCAAGGTTAATTATGGTCAATGGTGTTTCCGCTAAGGAAGCAAAATATTGGGAGGATTACCAATTCTCTGATGAATCGGATTCTGACGAGAATTCCGATGATGTTATAGAAATTACCCCAACTGAATTTAAAAAGGCAAAAGAAAATAATAAGGGAAAGGGCATAAAAATAGAGAAATCTAATTCCAACCCCGATGAACTTTATATGTATCGTCAACCCCCGAAGTCCTTAAGTTGTAACAATGACCCGGGAACCTCTACACCACCAGGTTTTTCTAAACCAATGTGGAAAACGACGGCTCGTATTAGGGGAACATCATATATCCCTAGAAACTTGGCAAAACGAACCAAAACCGAAGAAGAAGAAACAAGCGAGTCGGAATAAGATAGTTGTATTCGTGTGGTGTAATATATGTAATATAGTGTGCTTATGCTTAATGATATATGTAAAAATTGCTTGTATTAATAAGTATTTTTTTTTATGAATCTAACTCTTGTCTATTTTACAGTATAAAAACACAAAATGGATAGACAACCCAATATTTTAAGAGACCTACCCGGAGACAAGATTGATGAAATCTTGTCTAGAGTCGGTCAGAATTCTTCGGCACAACTATTTAAGGCGAGATCAGTTTGTAAGACATTCGAAGAACGTTCCAAGAATGCCTTGGTTTATAAAAGGCTTTCGTTCGAAAGATGGGGGATATCACATTGGGAAATCCATAAGTTACGATGTGTTTACTTTGACGCATATATTGCGGGGAACCCAAATGCTATTTTACGCAATGGGTTAAGAAATTATTTTGACTCAATATATCCGAATATTGGACTTCGTGATTTAGAAAAAGCGGCTAACATGCAACATAAAGAAGCATGTTATGCTTACGGATTAGTAATGTTCGCTTCTCACCAAAGTGAGAACAAGAACATCGGCCTACAACTATTAAACAAAACGTTCCCACAAGTGACGGAGTCGGTAATTGGGGTAAGAAATGAGGTTTTTAGATTGTTATGGGACTGTTGGACATTACGTAACCCTCGTCCATTTGACGACGTTACAACACGCTGTCTTATCAATGGCCATAACGGTTATGTTCCACAAGACCAAGGATGGGAAGTAGTCCTAGTAAAACCAGAATGCATGACTTGTTTCTGGACGTATGAATTACGTGTCTTTATTGCCTTTGCTGAACGACTTGTGTACTAGCTAGAATTATCTTCACAACTATCTTGTATCAAAGTTATTGTGTGCTATATTTCATGCTTTATGTAAAATAAGCGGTATTGTAAGTTTGTAAAATATTATATAAAAGTTTGAACGCGAAATATTATTATAATCAGTTTTTCATATAGAATTGTAGTAGTTGAATTGTATATTAGCTACTAAGTATGAACTTAACGGGTAGGTACTACCCGAATTTAAACTTATAAAACGCTAATATGAAGAAAAAGCTTTTATAAATGAGTTCATATTATGCTACGAAATACTATTAACTACTCTTAATATTCTGTATGATTAACTTGTTCCATTTGACTATTTTGAAGGAAATGGCACCGACTACTCGACACACCGTGAATATGAATGAAGAGGAATTCCGTACTTTTCTAGCTTCAAACATAGCCGCAGTACAGGCTGCGCTACATACCAACAATAACCATGGATCTGGCAGTACAGGAAATCGTGTAGGATGCACCTACAAAGAATTCACTGCCTGCAAACCTTTGGAATTTGATGGAACCGAAGGACCGATCGGATTGAAACGGTGGACCGAGAAGGTCGAATCGGTGTTTGCCATAAGTAAGTGTACTGAAGAGGACAAAGTAAAGTACGCTACGCATACCTTCACAGGTTCTGCGTTAACATGGTGGAATACCTATCTAGAGCAAGTGGGACAAGACGATGCGTACGCACTACCGTGGTCAGCATTCAAGCACTTGATGAACGAGAAGTACCGTCCCAGAACCGAGGTCAATAAGCTCAAGACAGAACTTAGAGGGTTACGAACCCAAGGATTTGATATTACCACATACGAAAGACGATTCACAGAATTATGCCTATTGTGTCCGGGAGCATTCGAAGATGAGGAAGAGAAGATCAACGCGTTTGTGAAAGGATTACCGGAAAGAATCCAAGAAGATATAAGTTCACACGAGCCCGCCTCCATACAACAGGCATGTAGAATGGCTCACAAACTAGTGAACCAGATTGAAGAAAGAATTAAAGAACAGACTGCTGAAGAGGCCAATGTGAAGCAAGTCAAAAGAAAGTGGGAAGAAAACGGTGATAAGAATCACCAATACAACAACAACAGCAATTACAACAATAATCGCAACAATTATCCCAACAATCGCAACATCAATCGCAACTACAACAAACGGCCCAACAACAACAACAACAACAACAACAACAACAACGGCAACTACAACAATCATCCCAACAACAATAATAACCGCAACAACAACAACAATCAGAAGCAGCTATGCCAAAGGTGTGAAAAGTATCACTCGGGGTTCTGCACCAAATTTTGCAACAAGTGTAAAAGAAATGGTCATAGCGCGGTAAAGTGTGAGGTCTACGGACCAGGGGTTAATAGAACGAAAGGAACAAATGGTGTCGGAACGAGTAATGGCGGAGCAAGTAGTGTCGGAGCAAGTTATGCCAATGTAGTTTGTTATAAATGTGGAAAACCGGGCCACATTATTAGAAATTGCCCGAACCAGGAGAACACGAATGGACAAGGCCGCGGAAGAGTTTTCAATATTAATGCGGCAGAGGCACAGGAAGACCCGGAGCTTGTTACGGGTACGTTTCTTATTGACAATAAATCTGCTTACGTTTTATTTGATTCGGGTGCGGATAGAAGCTATATGAGTAGAGATTTTTGTGCTAAATTAAGTTGTCCATTGATGCCTTTGGATAGTAAATTTTTACTCGAATTAGCAAATGGTAAATTAATTTCAGCAGATAATATATGTCGGAATCGAGAAATTAAACTGGTTAGCGAAACATTTAAGATTGACTTGATACCAGTAGAGTTAGGGAGTTTTGATGTGATAATCGGTATGGACTGGTTGAAAGAAGTGAAAGCAGAGATCGTTTGTTACAAAAATGCAATTCGCATTATACGAGAAAAAGGAAAACCCTTAATGGTGTACGGAGAAAAGGGCAACACGAAGCTACATCTTATTAGTAATTTGAAGGCACAAAAACTAATAAGAAAAGGTTGCTATGCTGTTCTAGCACACGTCGAGAAAGTACAAACTGAAGAAAAGAGCATCAATGATGTTCCCGTCGCAAAAGAATTTCCCGATGTATTTCTGAAAGAATTACCGGGATTACCCCCACATCGATCCGTTGAATTTCAAATAGATCTTGTACCAGGAGCTGCACCAATAGCTCGTGCTCCTTACAGACTCGCACCAAGCGAGATGAAAGAACTGCAAAGCCAATTACAAGAACTTTTTGAGCGTGGTTTCATTCGACCAAGCACATCACCGTGGGGAGCTCCTGTTTTGTTTGTCAAGAAGAAAGATGGTACATTCAGGTTGTGTATCGACTACCGAGAGTTGAACAAACTTACCATCAAGAACCGCTACCCACTACCGAGAATCGACGACTTATTTGATCAACTACAAGGCTCGTCTGTTTATTCAAAGATTGACTTACGTTCCGGGTATCATCAAATGCGGGTGAAAGAAGATGATATTCCAAAGACTGCTTTCAGAACACGTTACGGTCATTACGAGTTTATGGTTATGCCATTTGGTTTAACTAATGCACCAGCTGTGTTCATGGACCTTATGAACCGTGTGTGTGGACCATACCTTGACAAGTTTGTCATTGTTTTCATTGATGACATACTTATTTACTCAAAGAATGACCAAGAACACGGTGAACATTTGAGAAAGGTGTTAGAAGTATTGAGGAAGGAAGAATTGTACGCTAAATTTTCAAAGTGTGCATTTTGGTTGGAAGAAGTTCAATTCCTCGGTCACATAGTGAACAAAAAAGGTATTAAGGTGGATCCGGCAAAGATAGAAACTGTTGAAAAGTGGGAAACCCCGAAAACTCCGAAACACATACGCCAGTTTTTAGGACTAGCTGGTTACTACAGAAGGTTCATCCAAGACTTTTCCAGAATAGCAAAACCCTTGACTGCATTAACGCATAAAGGGAAGAAATTTGAATGCGTTTCAGTTATTGAAGAAAAAGCTAACTACGGCACCTATATTGTCATTGCCTGAAGGGAATGATGATTTTGTGATTTATTGTGACGCATCAAAGCAAGGTCTCGGTTGTGTATTAATGCAACGAACGAAGGTGATTGCTTATGCGTCTAGACAATTGAAGATTCACGAGCAAAATTATACGACGCATGATTTGGAATTAGGCGCGGTTGTTTTTGCATTAAAGACTTGGAGGCACTACTTATATGGGGTCAAAAGTATTATATATACCGACCACAAAAGTCTTCAACACATATTTAATCAGAAACAACTGAATATGAGGCAGCGTAGGTGGATTGAATTATTGAATGATTACGACTTTGAGATTCGTTACCACCCGGGGAAGGCAAATGTGGTAGCCGATGCCTTGAGCAGGAAGGACAGAGAACCCATTCGAGTAAAATCTATGAATATAATGATTCATAATAACCTTACTACTCAAATAAAGGAGGCGCAACAAGGAGTTTTAAAAGAAGAAAATTTAAAGGATGAAATACCCAAAGGATCGGAGCAGCATCTTAATATTCGGGAAGACGAAACCCGGTATAGGGCTGAAAGGATTTGGGTACCAAAATTTGGAGATATGAGAGAAATGGTACTTAGAGAATCTCATAAAACCGGATACTCAATACATCCTGGAACGGGGAAGATGTACAAGGATCTCAAGAAACATTTTTGGTGGCCGGGTATGAAAGCTGATGTTGCTAAATACGTAGGAGAATGTTTGACGTGTTCTAAGGTCAAAGCTGAGCATCAGAAACCATCAGGTCTACTTCAACAACCCGAAATCCCAGAATGGAAATGGGAAAACATTACCATGGATTTCATCACTAAATTGCCAAGGACTGCAAGTGGTTTTGATACTATTTGGGTAATAGTTGATCGTCTCACCAAATCAGCACACTTCCTGCCAATAAGAGAAGATGACAAGATGGAGAAGTTAGCACGACTGTATTTGAAGGAAGTCGTCTCCATACATGGAATACCAATCTCTATTATCTCTGATAGGGATGGCAGATTTATTTCAAGATTCTGGCAGACATTACAGCAAGCATTAGGAACTCGTCTAGACATGAGTACTGCCTATCATCCACAAACTGATGGGCAGAGCGAAAGGACGATACAAACGCTTGAAGACATGCTACGAGCATGTGTTATTGATTTCGGAAACAGTTGGGATCGACATCTACCGTTAGCAGAATTTTCCTACAACAACAGCTACCATTCAAGCATTGAGATGGCGCCGTTTGAAGCACTTTATGGTAGAAAGTGCAGGTCTCCGATTTGTTGGAGTGAAGTGGGGGATAGACAGATTACGGGTCCGGAGATTATACAAGAAACTACCGAGAAGATCATCCAAATTCAACAACGGTTGAAAACCGCCCAAAGTCGACAAAAGAGCTACGCTGACATTAAAAGAAAAGAAATAGAATTTGAAATTGGAGAGATGGTCATGCTTAAAGTTGCACCTTGGAAAGGCGTTGTTCGATTTGGTAAACGAGGGAAATTAAATCCAAGGTATATTGGACCATTCAAGATTATTGATCGTGTCGGACCAGTAGCTTACCGACTTGAGTTACCTCAACAACTCGCTGCTGTACATAACACTTTCCACGTCTCGAATTTGAAAAAATGTTTTGCTAAAGAAATCTCACTATTCCGTTAGATGAAATCCAAATCAACGAAAAACTCCAATTCATCGAAGAACCCGTCGAAATAATGGATCGTGAGGTTAAAAGACTTAAGCAAAACAAGATACCAATTGTTAAGGTTCGATGGAATGCTCGTAGAGGACCCGAGTTCACCTGGGAGTGTGAAGATCAGATGAATAAGAAATACCCGCATCTATTTCCAGAAGATTCGTCAACACCTTCAACAGCTTAAAATTTCGGGACGAAATTTATTTAACGGGTAGGTACTGTAGTGACCCGAACTTTTCCATGTTTATATATATTAATTGAGATTGATATTTACATGATTAAATGTTTCCAACATGTTAAGCAATCAAACTTGTTAAGACTTGATTAATTGAAATATGTTTCATATAGACAATTGACCACCCAAGTTGACCGGCGATTCACGAACGTTAAAACTTGTAAAAACGACATGACGATATATATATGGATATACATATGGTTAACATGAGATTATGATAAGTAAGTATCTCCATAAGTATATTAACAATGAGTTATATACATATAAACAAGACTACTAACTTAAGGATTTCGAAACGAGACATATATGTAACGATTATAGTTGTAACGACATTTAAATGTATATATATCATATCAAGTTATATTAATGTATCATAAAATCATGATAATATAATAATTTAACATCTCATTAGATATAATAAACAATGGGTTAACAACATTAATTGAGATCGTTAACTTAAAGGTTTCAAAACAACACTTACATGTAACGACTAACGATGACTTAACGACTCAGTTAAAATGTATATACATGTAGTGTATTTAGATGTATTAAAATACTTTTGGAAGACTTCAAGACATATATCAAAACACTCATACTTAACGAAAATGGTTACAGTTACTTTCCCATTCTTTTCTTTCATCAAGAATTCTAGTCGTATTCTTACCCGTATTATACACAGCTTCAAAACGTACTTACTATGGGTATATACCAATAGGAACTAGCATGGGATTCCACTCTTGATTATGTCATGTATGACTAATCAATTTTAACTTCTACCATGAGCTAGTCAACTAACTAGAACTCCTTTTAACCCCACTCACCACTCACCAATTACCACTCATCATTCACTCCATTTCACTTCCAATTCTCTTTCTAATTCTCTCTCAACACACACACACTATTATGAACGTATTTTTCCAGTAGTTAATCATCATCTTCATCAAAAATCACTTCAAGAATCAAGCTATAATCATCATAGGAAGAACACTTCAAGAACACTTCAAAAATCCCTTCAAGTTTACTAATTTACTTCCAAGCTTTCTAATCCATTCCAAGTAATCATCTAAGATCAAGAAACCTTTGTTATATACAGTAGGTTATCTTTCTTATTCAAGGTAATATTCATATTCAAACTTTGATTCAATTTCTATAACTATAAACTATCTTAATTCGAGTAAAAATCTTACTTGAACTTGTTTTTGTGTCATGATC
The DNA here is from genome assembly GCF_046630445.1 of Rutidosis leptorrhynchoides. Taxonomy (NCBI): domain Eukaryota; kingdom Viridiplantae; phylum Streptophyta; class Magnoliopsida; order Asterales; family Asteraceae; genus Rutidosis; species Rutidosis leptorrhynchoides. The sequence continues at coordinate 385,995,152 of NC_092334.1, forward strand.
CTACTTCAAGAACTTTCAAGCCATCCAAGATCCTTTGAAGCTAGATCATTTCTTGTCACTTCCAGTAGGTTTACCTACTAAACTTGAGGTAGTAATGATGTTCATAACATCATTCGATTCATATATATAAAACTATCTTATCCGAAGGTTTAAACTCGTAATCACTAGAACATAGTTTAGTTAATTCTAAACTTGTTCGCAAACAAAAGTTAATCCTTCTAACTTGACTTTTAAAATTAACTAAACACATGTTCTATATCTATATGATATGCTAACTTAATGATTTAAAACCTGGAAACACGAAAAACACCGTAAAACCGGATTTACGCCGTCGTAGTAACACCGCGGGCTGTTTTGGGTTAGTTAATTAAAAACTATGATAAACTTTGATTTAAAAGTTGTTATTCTGAGAAAATGATTTTTATTATGAACATGAAACTATATCCAAAAATTATGGTTAAACTCAAAGTGGAAGTATGTTTTCTAAAATGGTCATCTAGACGTCGTTCTTTCGACTGAAATGACTACCTTTACAAAAACGACTTATAACTTATTTTTCCGACTATAAACCTATACTTTTTCTGTTTAGATTCATAAAATATAGTTCAATGTGAAACCATAGCAATTTGATTCACTCAAAACGGATTTAAAATGAAGAAGTTATGGGTAAAACAAGATTGGATAATTTTTCTCATTTTAGCTACGTGAAAATTGGTAACAAATCTATTCCAACCATAACTTAATCAACTTGTATTGTATATTATGTAATCTTGAGATACCATAGACACGTATACAATGTTTCGACCTATCATGTCGACACATCTATATATATTTCGGAACAACCATAGACACTCTATATGTGAATGTTGGAGTTAGCTATACAGGGTTGAGGTTGATTCCAAAATATATATAGTTTGAGTTGTGATCAATACTGAGATACGTATACACTGGGTCGTGGATTGATTCAAGATAATATTTATCGATTTTTTTCTGTACATCTAACTGTGGACAACTAGTTGTAGGTTACTAACGAGGACAGCTGACTTAATAAACTTAAAACATCAAAATATATTAAAAGTGTTGTAAATATATTTTGAACATACTTTAATATATATGTATATATTGTTATAGGTTCGTGAATCAGCAGTGGCCAAGTCTTACTTCTCGACGAAGTAAAAATCTGTGAAAGTGAGTTATAGTCCCACTTTTAAAATCTAATATTTTTGGGATGAGAATACATGCAGGTTTTATAAATGATTTACAAAATAGACACAAGTACGTGAAACTACATTCTATGGTTGAATTATCGAAATCGAATATGCCCCTTTTTATTAAGTCTGGTAATCTAAGAATTAGGGAACAGACACCCTAATTGACGCGAATCCTAAAGATAGATCTATTGGGCCTAACAAACCCCATCCAAAGTACCGGATGCTTTAATACTTCGAAATTTATATCATATCCGAAGGGTGTCCCGGAATGATGGGGATATTCTTATATATGCATCTTGTTAATGTCGGTTACCAGGTGTTCACCATATGAATGATTTTTATCTCTATGTATGGGATGTGTATTGAAATATGAAATCTTGTGGTCTATTGTTACGATTTGATATATATAGGTTAAACCTATAACTCACCAACATTTTTGTTGACGTTTAAAGCATGTTTATTCTCAGGTGAATATTAAGAGCTTCCGCTGTTGCATACTAAAATAAGGACAAGATTTGGAGTCCATGTTTGTATGATATTGTGTAAAAACTGCATTCAAGAAACTGATTTCGATGTAACATATTTGTATTGTAAACCATTATGTAATGGTCGTGTGTAAACAGGATATTTTAGATTATCATTATTTGATAATCTACGTAAAGCTTTTTAAACCTTTATTTATGAAATAAAGGTTATGGTTTGTTTTAAAAATGAATGCAGTCTTTGAAAAACGTCTCATATAGAGGTCAAAACCTCGCAACGAAATCAATTAATATGGAACGTTTTTAATCAATAAGAACGGGACATTTCAATATATACGCATCAAGAGAAAGGAAAAGAAAATTAAATAAATGTCTTCTATCATTCATATTCATATACAAACTGAATTAAGAATCAAAACTCAACATTATAACTCAATAACTATCAAACCATACAACAACATAGCAACATAACAAAAAAAAAGAGAGAGAGAGAGAGAGATTATAACTTATAACTATTAATAACTCTATTATTTAATGCTATAAGTTACAACAATAACAACATAAAACAAAGCAAAACAGAGATGGCTAATCCCATCAAACTTTTAAAAATGAGTACATGACCCCGAACAGATAACCATCATACAATTATCAAGTTGACAATATAATCTTACTACAACTCCTTAGGTCACTCCCTATCATAACTAAACTATTCATCATTTTAATCTTCCACATCAGCGCCACATCAACACCAAAATCTATAACTAACTCATAACTAAACACTCCCTATCATTGTTAAAACAATACTCCACTTTATATACAATGTACAAGTAATAAAGCATCAAGTCCAATAATAAAAAATAGTTGGGACCCACAATTGCTATAACTAAGTTCATGCTTTCGTTAAATTGATGGTGAGTGTTGGATAATGAAGCCTATAACTAATTGGTGCCTATGGCATTATGCGGATAATGAATGCCACATAAGCTATGGTGACGGTAATGAAGGGTAATGAAGCTCATAGGGAGTGGTCTTAGTATTACACAAACAACAACACCAAAACCTTCTAATGAAATCTGAATAACAACTAAGATAAGCACCTTGTTGGATTCAAATTCCATGCATTCACCTCATTAAGCAATTTTCAAAGACATTGTGCCTGATATGTTCAAAGTGGTAGGCGAAAAGTTATTAAGATTCCAAATAAGCACCTTGTTGGATTCAAATTCCATACATCCACCATTAGGACTACCGATCTTAGTGGTCACAAAATATGTTCCAGCATCATAACACCTACATCATCAAGCATAATGCAATCATCGATAACACACATAACCATGTTAAAGTATTCCAAAACAACAATATGTTCACCTTAAGTCAACCAATTTACAAAAAGGAATGCAACCATTAGGATTATCAGTATTAGTGTTTGCATCAGATGTCCCCACCAAGTTCATGCGCATATCAACAACCCTACACAAATATTCGAAAAAATAAAGCTTGTAGCCTTAATTATTCGATTCAAGTTAAAAAGACAACCAACTACTCCCAAGTTGCAGTCAGTGTAATTAAATAGATAACGGCTTCTGATGAAATGATTTTAAATTTCCAATAGCATTAACCCACAAAAACTTGGTAAATTTAACTGAACTTACACCATAAATATTTACAGCCAACAACATAAATGCACATTCCATGAACTTCATCCAAATTAAAAATGCAGTAAGTAGATATTGTTACCTTGAAAGTATATGAACCTATCCTTCATAACCCATATCTCAAAATCATGAAAGTTGGTCATTGAATAAGAAATTAAAAATCAAACTCATAATTTATCATATTATTTAATCTTTTTGTCCAAAACCACAGTAGTAGGATTTCACTAACGCCAATTCTCAGACTCGCCCAAATTGGAACATGACCCGAACCTTAATAAAAAAAATATTTCTACTTTGCTACAGCTACTGAAAGTGTCAATAGCTTCATATGCCTAATGATATTCTCTTATGGCTCATCTATATGCTGTACACACAGGACTCAATAAATCATACCACATTGTGTATAATCAAACTATATATTTAGAAACTAAATTCAATAGCACTTATAAAACAGGTGCAAGACCCTGACTGTTTATAAGTAACCAAGAATTAGGTTAAATTGCACCACTCCTTTAATTCATTTTATACAAAAAACTACTATTTGTAAGTTATCGATGGATAGGACCTTCACCTAATGGCATACACACACAAATGATCAAATACACGTATATCAGTTATTTGAGCATACCCGAAATTATATGAATAATTATTTCAAATCCATAATACTCTTCCAGACTAAACATGACAAGTTGCATGTAATAAAGAAATTAACAATAATCTATAGCAAACCAGAAAAGTTGCACATGATGGTTTTATGTGACTTGGTATCTACACAACACTTTCAGTGACATCAACCTTTTTTACTCGTTAAACGATTTTTTTTTTTTTTTTTTGCAAACCTTTTGATTTTAGCTATGTTCTGGTGTGTTTGACCATTGTCATAAAATTAAAAGATAAGATATATGATTTTAAAACATAACATCTTACGTTCAGCTTGTGACATGAACTATGCAAAGTATAAGAAAACAAAAACTGTGCAATCTAAACGACAATGAAACATGTTGTTTGGGCATTACCACAATATGTTTTGAATTTGATGAAGAAGTACCACTAACATTTGAGCTTTTGTGCTACTTGTTATTAACCACCCCAACAACCACACTGCCATTAAGTTTGGATTGATAAATATGATTGGATCTATACAATGGGCAAGAACATCCAAAATCTCAGAATCTTAGAAACAATTGAAAAACATAAAACTATTTGTTCATTAATTTATAGATTAATCAAGTTTTAGTGAAGCAAACACAGTAGGTGTAAAGAAAATCTGAACATTAGTAAACACCTTTCAAAACAATCTAATGCTTCCTAGCTATCTACACAAGAATGAACACCATACCCATGACAAAACATCCTAAATCAATTTGAGAACACAATACCTATGATAAACTCTCCCAATTTATTCACATGAAATCAACATAATAATCACTTTAGTGTTTTCATGTTCCATTTCATTTAGGCATTTGATCAAACACATGGTGGTCATATAAAATCTACAACTATAAGTCTTTAACTCAATGTTTCCAAAAAAAAAAAAAAAAAAAAAGCTTGCAAAGATAAAGAAACCAACATAAAAAACAGCTTATACATTTTAAGTGGTACACCTCACACTTACCATGAAGCAGAATAGGAATTATAGATTGAAGAGCCGATCCAGTCAAGCATAAAAGTAGAAACCTGATGTAGAAAATGAGAGAAAAAGCTTAACATGTTGAATCTAAGAAGAATACATATCTGTAAGCAAAATACATAACATATTATAAGTAAGATAATTCATTAAAGAACATGATAAAACCTAAAAGTTGGTGAGATGAAAAAACACTAATTATGCGTTGATAAATCATATATATGAAATCAAGATGCACAAACATAAAAATAAAACTCAAAATCAAACACTATTATCTATTTTTGAGAATCGTAACAACACGTTATCATCATAAATCGATATAATAGCATACGGCAATTCATAATTCATTTGACAACATCTCTAGCAGGATGGATGAATGATGAAAAAGATGAAAGAATTACTGTATAAGAACCTCAAATAAATTGATGAAATAGTAGAAGGGGATGGAATGAGAAGAAAATAGAAAAGAACAGAGAGATTTTTAAAATTTAAAATTTAATGAGACGTTAGAATGAAAATTCAATGAAAAGATTAAAAGACATAGGTAGGGCTGTTAACGAACCGAACTCGAGTCGAGCAGCAAGAAGTTGAGCTCAGCTCGTTCGTTTTTTACTATGTTCGAACTCGACTCTAGCTCGATAATAAATTTCAGTATTTGAAGTTCGAGCTCGAATATTTTTTCTATGCTCGAACTCGAATTCGATATTCGTTTACATTTTTAAGTTTGATGATCATAAGTTAACTCAAACTCGAACTCAATTAGGCTCGAACTCGAATTTGATTTACGAGCTTGATTAAATTCAAACTCGAATTCATTTATTATCACTTATGATTATTAATTTATAACTAAAAACTAGTTATATAATATAATATACAATATTATACATTATACATTATAACGTATAACTAAAAACTTTGAACTTAATTATATTGAACAAAAGCATACTATTAAAGAATGCACCTTCAATTCTTAAAAAGAGAGCTTTGCTTATCATTTGTATTTTATACTTGAGTACACCTTTCTAACTTTCTTCTTCCAACCAATGTGGGATGAAGTTTCTTTGTTTCTTACAAAATTTTCAAGTTTTAACTAAATTTTCTTGTGTTAATATAATTTTGACCAAATTGCTCAAATTATCCCTGTGTTTTTTGTTTTTAGCCCAAATAGTCCCTGTGTTACGAAAACTGCTTAAATGATCCTTAATTGCCAAAAAGAGTCCCAAATAAGTCCCTGTGATAACGTCTGTTAAACAGTCCGTTAGTAGCATGTTCAGCTGATTCTGTTTTCAAGTAGGTTTCCATGATCTTGGTTTTGGAGCTCCTTTTTCTTTTAGAATACACAACACAACTGTGCCGGTGCTACTACTGCTATTAATAAAACTATTTAAATGAGAAGAATCTGAATGAATGGATATGTTTGAAAACAAAGCATGTATGGTTGACTATTTTTATTTATTTTTTAAATAGACCAAGACAATGTAATGATAAAACCAGAACATATGCAAACTGTAGCAGTTTTTATAACAATCAAATACGATATGTCCCTTAGACAGTTTCACAATCAAGATCATGCTATTTACATTTACACTACTAAAAAGAACATTATCAAAACACACAAAAAAGTTCAACAACTAAAACTACAACCTTATGCAAAATGTACCTACGCCACTCTGCAACTCATCTTCCTCGTCAACAATCTTCACTTCTTGTGTTTCTAAATCTGCCAGGTCATTATCACCACCATCATTACTAGAGTTTTCGTTCTCCATTGGAGCCTTCCCCTTTGATTCTATCTTCTCAACTACTTCATTACTAATTACACCTTTCTCTGAAGAAGTATCGTCACTAATAATATTATTTTTATCAGAAAGTGGAATTAGTGATGTTGATGGTGGGCTTGTTGCATCTCTTCCTAAACTATAAGTAGTCAAAAGCTTTCTCTCAACGTTTTCTTGCACCATATCGCCAATTTTTTCTATCATTGCATTCGTTTATGGTCACTCTACAGCTTTTTCTCTCGAGCTGAGTGATTGTTCTATCATTTAACTTCTTCTGAAGCCGCAGAGAAGACTACAAAAAAACAAACACTGGTTTAGCAACACTTTACAAAAAGATGAAAGCAAAATATGAAGAATGAAAAAAAAAAAAAAACAATCGGCTAATTTAACTTACTCTCTTTTCAAGAAACTTTCCAAGATTGGGGTTATGGAATCTTGATTTGAGGAATTTTGGCTATGGAACAAAAACGATGGAATAAGGGTTCTATTTTAACCCTAATCTGATTCAGATATATCAAAGGGTTTTTTACTATCACGTGACTTGCACATGACATGCTACTAACGGACCTGTTTAACAGACGTTATCACAGGGACTTATTTGGGACTTATTTTAGCAATTAAGGATCATTTAAGCAGTTTTCGTAACACAGGGACTATTTGAGCTAAAAACAAAAAATACAGGGACGATTTGAGTAATTTTGTCTATAATTTTTCATCTCTGTATCTCTTGCAAATATACTTTTTGTTAAAATAATTCAAATTTAAAATTTGAATTCATTACGTGAATTGGTATTAGTATTGATTGATTACATTGTATCATTTGGAGAGTCTATACATTGTTTAGTTATAAAAGAACCAAATATAGATTTGGGTGGAAAAGCTAAATACAAATTACATACAAAAAATCATAATATTAATTTATGGTTTTGCTAATTATATTTGTTATTAACAACATAAATACAATACAGAATGAAGGTAAGTTAAAATTGCAATTTTAGTTTATAAATTATAAGAGGTGCCAGCCAGTGGTGGATCCAGGAAATTTTTTCACAGGGGGCGAAATTTTTTTCTAAAACGTAAAGATTTTTTTGGGAAAATATGGAGGTTTTGGGGCAAAATATAGAGTTTTTTGAGCAAAATTTAGAGATTTTTGGGCAAAATACGAAGGTTTTGGGGCAAAATATGGAGGTTTTGGGACAAAATATGAAGGGTTTGGGGCAAAATTTTTTTTTCCACCGGGGACAAAATCGAAAAACCGAAAAAATTTACACTAAAAATTGGAAATCCACTGGGGGCGGGCGACCCACCCTGACCCTTCATAGGTCCGCCCCTGGTGGCAGCTCAGGAAAAAAGCTAAGAGGTGGTGTAATACGTGAAACGATGAAAGGATAAGAAGAAACAAAAACGTGGAATAATTGGCTCAGTGGCAGAACTAAGATTTTTTTATCGGGGACAAAAAAAAAAAAATATAACCGTAGCAATTTTTTTGGACAAACTATGAAGGTTTTGGGGAAAAAAAATTGAGATTTTTAGGCAAATTATGAAGGTTTTTGGGCAAAAGTTGAAGGTTTTTTGGACAAAATTTGAAGGTTTCGGGGCAATAGTTGAAGAATTTTGGGCAAAATTTGAAGGTTTTGGTGCAAAATATGTAGGTTTGGGGTAAAATATGTAGGTTTTGGGGTCAAAAAAAATTTCAACGGGGCAAAGTCGAAAAACTCAAAATTTTACACTGAAAAAAATCCATTGGGGGCGAGCGCCCCCTGCCCCCCATGTAGTTTCGCCCCTGAGGGTGGTGTTGTAAAATTAGGGATGACAATGTCACCCGATCTACTGGATATCCATCCGATCCACCTATTTGTGATGGATATGGATGGAGCTACATGGATATGGAACGGATATGGACATGGATGAAAAGTTTCATCCATGAAAATATCCATTTACACCCGAAATACATACAAATACATATATAGATATATACTTACATACTTACTATTACATATATAGATATATGATATCCATTAACCCGCTTAATCCAGTGGATATGTATATGGATGAACAAAAATTAAATGAGGAGTGGTACTGAGTCGGGTGGTGGTGGTGGTGGTGGTGGCGGCATCGAATAACTCGTTCAAAGTACGGTTCATTAACGAATAATGTTTTTGAAAGTAGTACAATTAGTCAACTATGATTGTACTATTGTTAGTCTTTTTTGTTAGTTAGTCTCTTAAAATTTTATTCATTTATATATTTATATTTATTTGACAATTTTTAAAGTTAAAATAAAGATTGTCTTAGTAAAAAATATGATAAAATTAGATTATAAACAAATATTACAAAAATAAATTTTAATACAAATTATACTAACCGAGGACTTTTACTCGCTAAATTAATTAGTAACAAATAAATTATATCAATTTTTATATTTAAACTAAACAATCATAAATTAATACGAAGTACTAGCTATTTTTAAGTACAAAGTATCAAGCTTACATCAAAATCATCTTCAGCCATGGTGGTAAGCACATAGTAATGTGTAAAAGAGGTCATGAGTTCAAATCTTGCAGGGATCATTATTCCATTTTTCTACCTAAACGAGCATAAACGAGCTTACGAATTATTCGAGCTACGTATGTTCGATTATTCGTTCAACTTTTAAATGAGTCGAGCTATATATGTTCGATTACTCGTTCGACTATTAAACGAATTTTCAAGCGAGCCGAGTCGAATATTAAATTTTTCATACTCGGCTCATGAAACTAATCGAACAATATTTTTTGTTCGAACTCGCTAAGGCTCGAACTCGAAATAGATGAGCTCGAAATCGAGTAGTTCTTTAAAAGCTCGGTTCGTTAACAGCCTTAGATATAGGTGCGACCTTCAGAGAGATCTACACTTTCTCCCGTATATCATCTCAAAAGGTGAGACCTTCATACTCTTGTGATAACTGTTGTTGTACGAGAATTCTGTCAAGGGTAAGTGCCTATCCCATCCGTTCCCAATATCAATAACACATGCTTTCAAGATGTCCTCTAAAGTTTGGATGGTTCTTTTGCTTTGGCCAACTGTCTGTTGATGATACGCAGTACTCATATCAAGTCGAGTTCCCATTTCCTTTTGCAATGTTTGCCAATATCTCGATGTAAACCTGTGTCTCAGTTAGAAATAATAGATATCGGCACACCATGTCTGGAAATCACTTCCTTTAGGTAAACTTGTGCCAACTTTTACATCTTATCCGTGTCCTTAATTGGTAGAGAAGAGCTGATTTTGTGAGACGATCAACAATAACCCGAATGGTGTCGTAACCTCTCACAGTCTTGGGTAACTTAGTGATAAAGTCCACAACAATGCATTCCCATTTCCACTGGGAAATTTTTGGTTGTGTCAACAGTCCCGACAGTCTCTGATATTCTGTCTTGACTTTAGCACATGTCAAGCATTTACCAACATAAGTAGCAACATCAGCTTTCAGATTGGGCCACCAATATAGTGCCTTAAGATCTTGATACATTTTGTCAGACCCAGGGTGAATAGAGTATCTTGACTTGTGTGCCTCATCTTGCACCAGTTCTCTTAGTCCGCCAAATTTTGGTACCCAGGTTCTATTAGTAAAGTAAACAGTTCCATCATCTCTAATGACAAAATGTTTATCTAGGCCCTTAAGAGGTTCAACGGTAATATTATCTTGCGTCAAAGCCTCAAGTTGTGCATTGCGAATTTGAAAAGTAAGGTTCGTTCGGACAGTCATGTTCAGCACTCTAACTCGAAGAGGTTTAGCCTTCTCTTTCCTACTCAAGGCATCTGCAACAACATTAACCTTGCCAGGATGGTAGCGAATCTCACAGTCGTAGTCGTTCAGCAGTTCTACCGAATGTCTCTGTCTCATGTTCAGTTGCTTCTGATCGAAGATATGTTGCAAACTCTTGTGATCGGTGAAAATCGTAAACTCAGTACCATATAAGTAATGTCTCCACATTTTCAGTGCAAAGACCACGACACCATGTTCCAAACCATGCGTCATATAATTCTGTTCGTGGATCTTCAACTGTCGTGATCCATAAGCAATCACTTTCTTCATTTGCATCAACACGCAACCAAACCATTGTCGTGAAGCATCACAATAAATCATGAAATCCTTATTCCCTTCAGGTAAAGACAATATTGGAGCTGTAGTCAATTTCTGTTTTAATAACTGAAATGCAGACTCATGTTGCTCAGTCCACTCATACTTTTTACCTTTGTGAGTCAACGCTGTTAACGATTGGGCAAAAGTAGAAAATTCCTCAATGATTCTCCTGTAATAACCGGCGAGATCTAAGAATTGCCGAATCTGTGTTGGCGACTTAGGAGTCTCCCACTTCTTAACCATTTCTATCTTCGCAGGATCAACATGAATCCCATTGATACCTACAATATGACCCAAAAATTGAACTTCTCGTAGCCAGAAGTCACACTTCAAAAATTTAGCATACAACTGCTCTTTCCTGAGCATCTCAAGTATCAAACGGAGATGTTGTTCATGTTCAGCCTTGTTTCTTTAATATACCAAAATATCATCAATGAACACAATAACAAACTTGTCTAGGTATGGCTTACACACACGGTTCATGAGACCCATGAACACTGCTGGTGCGTTCGTCAAACTAAAGGGCATTACTGTAATTTCATGATGTGTGTAGCGTGTTCTAAACGTTGTCTTCGGTATATCAGTCTCTTTTACTCTCATCTGATGATAATCTGACCTCAAGTCAATCTTAGAGAAACATCCAGATCCTTGCAACTGATCAAACAGATCATCGATTATCAGTAACGGATATCTATTCTTGATATTCAGCTTATTTAGTTATCTGTAATCATTACAAAGTCTTATAGATCCATCATTCTTCTTAACAAAAAGAACCAGAGCTCAAACTCTGAACTCCTCTGCTTGGCATTCATAACCAACAACTATTGTAGCTCTGGAGGTGCAGGTCTATACGGTGCGCGAGCAACTGGGGCCGCTCCTGGCACTAGATCAATCTAAAATTCATCTTTCCGGTGAGGTGGAAGACCAGGTAAATCTTCTGGAAGGACCTTAAGGAAAATTTCTAACGGTTGGGACATCTTCGGGTCCCTTAATTATTGATTCAACTTTGCACACATGTGCCAGAATTGTGAGACATCCTTATCTCATGTACTTCTAGACCTTCGAGTAATTAATGTAACACAACGGTGTACTGATCTTCTCTCTGTACACTATCGCTAACGGTAAAAGGAATTCGAATAGCTTTCTGGTCGTAGCAGCCTCAGTTTTGTCGTCAGATAACCAGTCCGTTCCACCCACGAGGTCAAAACTTCCCAATTTAATAGTTCTATAGAGTATACGTTGTCTAAGGAAGATATTGGATTCTAAATGTTGTGACAGAATTCTCTAGCGATAAAGCTTCTATCAGCACCGGTGTCAGCATGATATAAACATTATGATTTATGAGTAAGAACAAACTCCTGATGAACTTCATTGAAGTTGATGTTGAAAGCAGTGTGAGTTATCAGAATTGTCCCACATCGGTGGGGGAGAAGAATGGAATACCCTTTATGAGGGAGGGTGTGAATACCTCTTCCGGTAGACTAGTATTGGAAAGTAATATCGTGAAACTGCGGGTGGCTGAATGATAGGTAAGTCGAAAGTCAAGTAGACAATATCTACTACGTATTGCGCGGGCTGTTACCAGGAATTCATCCTCTAAAGATATATAATGAGTTGTGATGCATAGTAGCTAGTAGTAAATCGTGGAGGTGCTAGTAGTGATGAGTAGTATTTAGTAGTGGTAAGTAGCAATGGGTAGCATTAAGTTGTAACTAGTAATGACAAGTAGTGAGAAGTAGTGATCGGTCGATACTAGCAGTGAGGGGCGGCGTTGAGTAGTAGTTAGCAACGATAAGTAGTAAGGAGTAGTGGTATGATATGATGAGTATGTTCCAAGCAGTGTAATGACAAGTAGTGATTGGTGGTGATGGATATTGTCGAGTAGTGACGAGTTGTGACGTGATTACGCGCTTCTTATAGGTGTTAATAACAATTAATTCGCACAGTGTAAATTTCTACTCATATTGGAGATTATACAGTTTATATTCTAAACGGTATTTATCCAAGTAACCTACTTGACTCGCTCCCAATTTCTTATTTTGCGATGTCGGAACTTCTATATGAGTTACCATAATGTAATCCCGGTCATTACATTATGCTATCTCATATTTCCATTCGACATTACTCCACAATTTCAAGATAGAGTAGTCAACTTAATTCAATTAAGTCTCGCGTCGTGTGTACGTATGCGATTCGTGATATAGTATATTTAGTCCAAGTACATATCAATATGGGTATAGGTGTGTATATGTACGTGATATATTATGTAGCCCTATATGTAGCATAATGAAGCAAATAGTGTAAGCATGTGGATAATAGTCATTCAGGGTATACGGCTATAGACTAGACCCACTAATGCGCCCTACGGTTAAACACACTAATGCATCCTAGTTCCCTACAGCCAAAGCTCTGATACCAACTTTAACACCCCGTTAAAATTCATTAACGGTAGTGTTAACTCTGGTCTCAGTGCTTGGCTTGACTTCTATGTAACAACAAAGTTCTACAGCGGAATCAATTAATACATGAGATAAAACATGCAAAATGGGTCAACATAAAGTTGAGTGAATCTACATGTTTAAGTAAATGGTTCATCATATGTTTCATAAAACAGTGTCCAAAATTCGTTCATTGAAAAATCAGTTATCAGAATTGTTTATCAGTAATCGGTATCCAAAAATTAGTATTTAGAAATTAGTAAACATTTATCATTATAAAACCACCAAAATTTAATGTTAAAAGTTTGCATACAGCAGATATCAAGTGTTAAACTGTTTGTAATCAGCGATGTCATGTTTCAACTGTGTGTGACATGAAAAAGGTTTGTTTCAAATGTTTGTAGACAATACCATGTCTAGTTTCAACATTGTAAATCCCAAGTTTAAGTAGCATAATGCAGAGTCTGAAATACAGTATTCAGAGTAATGATTTTTTATTTTTTAGACCACGAGATTTCTAGCATATAACCCAAGGGTTGCGAAAGATATACATCTGTTATGAGCACTTGAATATAAAGCTTTAACCCACGGATAACGATTGCGCTACATTTAACAACCCGTTCATATCGATTATAAACGAATTACAATAGTTGATTTCATTGCGAGGTATTGACCTCTAAATGGTACATTTTACAGACATTGCATTCGTTTCTAAAAGACAAACTTTCATTACATCAAAAGTTGACAGGCATGCATACCATTTCATAATACATCCAAACTAATAATGACTTAATAGTAATCTTGTTGAATTCAACGACTCGAATGCAACGTCTTTTGAAATATGCCATGAATAACTCCAAGTAATATCTCTAAATGAGCAAATGCACAGCGGAAGATTTCTTTAATACCTGAGAATAAACATGCTTTCAAGTGTCAACAAAAAGGTTGGTGAGTTCATTAGTTTATCATAAACATTCATTTTCTTCACTTTAATAGACCACAAGATTTCAGATATTTAATTGTACACGTAACCCGAGTACAAATTAGTACACATAACCTGCGAATTAAAAATCATTCATATGGTGAACACTTGGTAACCGACATTAACAAATACATCTAGAATATCCCTAAATATACAGGTACACTCATCTGCATATAAAATCGAAGTACTAAAGCATCCGTAACCCGGATGGGACGTGTCAAAGTCCATAGATCTATCTTCGGGATTCGCGTCAATTTAGGGTCTGTTCCCAAATTCTTAGGCTACCAAGCTAAAAGGGTGATATCCAGTATAATAATTTAACCATAGAATGTAGTTTCAAGTACTTGTGTCTATTTCGTAAAACAGTTATAAAAGCAGCGCATGTATTCCCAGTCCCAAAAACATATATAAAAAGGGAGTAATGAAACTCACGATACGATATTTTGTAGTGAAAATATGCATACGACGGAACTGAACAATGCAGGGTTGGCCTCGGATTCACGAACCTATATCAATTATATATCTATTAACACATATAATCGTAATCGAGCAAGTTTATGTATATATATATTATTATTAATAATATACTTGTTATATTATATGTTATTTAGATAAATTTAATATATTTAATTTATATATTTTATATAACTAATATTTATCGTTCTTTATAATATGTTAATAATAAAAATTTATATTAGGTTTTTTTTTAAAAAAACAAATATATATTTATATATTAATTGATACCTTTTATATATAGCTTAATTAATATCATATTAATAATAAAAATATAGTGATATGCAATATTAATATTATTGTAATGTATCTTTATATAAAAATATCTATTTTTAATAATAATGATAATGATCAGTGATAATAATAATAATGATATTCCATTTATAATTTTCTTGAAAACATTTATACTCATTTTTAAAATCTTTGTTTTTATACTTATAACTTTAACAACATTATTAAATCTTTTATTTTCATAATCATACTAATTTTAATAGTCATGATATTGATAATATTAATAATAATACTAGTAATAGTTTTTAACGTTAACAAAATGATAATGATAATAATGATAATAGTTTTTAATAATAACAATATTAATAATGATAATTATGTTAATAATAATACTTATGATAATATTAATAATAATACTTATGATAATAATAATGATAATAATAATTATAAATATGATAATAGTACTAAAATTAATGATAATAATAATAGATTGTATCATTTTCATAATAATGATAATAATGATCAAAATCATAATAATAATAATAATAATACTTATTGATAATACTCAGAAATAACAAAAATGATAATAATATTAATTATACTAATAATCTTATTACTAATATTGGTAATTGGTAATAATAATAATTACTTAATAACAACAATAATAAATAATAATGAAATAATACTAATAATAATAAAATTTATACCTTACAAGAGTAGGCTAAAAAATATAGTGCCGCTGCCTGGGCTCGAACCCGCAACCTCTCTCTAACAAGAAACACATTAAACCACTCGACTGTTACATACTTTTCTGATTTAATCCCATATTATAAAATATATAACCCGTATTTTGTTTTGGCCCAACAGCAATTTCCCCTCCATTTAGTTCATGTACGGCCCAATGTTTAATTAGCCCAACAGGCCCAAGCTTTTAACACAACCCATACAGCTTCTCTTGATAATTAAAAAAAATATTGTAGTGGCCTGGGTTCGAACCCAGAACCTCTCGTTTACTGACACCACACCAAACCATCCATCTGTCCATTCATTTCCTGATTTAATTGATACTTATATCTATACAAATCCTATTTCTGTTTCTCCATCTTCTTAAAAACCCATTTAATTTTCTTTAGCATCATCATCTAATAACCATCATCATCATGATCATTCGCATCATATCATCGAACCTTAATCATCTACTTATCATCATCAACATCATCATCAATGCTTATCATCATCGTCATCATGCATCTCATCATCTTAATCATCATCGTGACCCATCATCATCTCATCTTCATCATTAAGCATCATCATCATCACGATATCAACCATCATCATATCACTACAGCATCATCGTTACCATCAATATTCATCATCATCTTCGTTGTTTAATCACCATTTTAGCATCGTCACCATCATTTTTCACGTAGCATCATAAGTTGTAGGTGTGGTGTTTTATTCGGCCGGAAAACAGAAACATCGTAGTTTTATGGCAGCAGCAGTAGAGCAAAATCAGCAATTTATGTTGGTTGATAGTGGTGGTTGTTTAGGGTGTTGATTGATGGTGATTTACGGAGGTGGTGAGGTGGGTTTGATGGGGTTTGTTGTAGTGACCTGAACTTTTCCATGTTTATATATATTAATTGAGATTGATATTTACATGATTAAATGTTTCCAACATGTTAAGCAATCAAACTTGTTAAGACTTGATTAATTGAAATATGTTTCATATAGACAATTGACCACCCAAGTTGACCGGTGATTCACGAACGTTAAAACTTGTAAAAACTATATGATGACATATATATGGATATATATAGTTAACATGATACTATGATAAGTAAACATATCATTAAGTATATTAACAATGAACTACATATGTAAAAACAAGACTACTAACTTAATGATTTTTAAACGAGACATATATGTAACGATTATCGTTGTAAAGATATTTAATGTATATATATCATATTAAGAGATATTCATACATGATAATATCATGATAATATAATAATTTAAAATCTAATTTGATATTATAAACATTGGGTTAATAACATTTAACAAGATCGTTAACCTAAAGGTTTCAAAACAACGCTTACATGTAACGACTAACGATGACTTAACGACTCAGTTAAAATGTATATACATGTAGTGTTTTAATATGTATTTATACACTTTTGAAAGACTTCAATACACTTATCAAAATACTTCTACTTAACAAAAATGCTTACAATTACATCCTCGTTCAGTTTCATCAACAATTCTACTCGTATGCACCCGTATTCGTACTCGTACAATGCACAGCTTTTAGATGTATGTACTATTGGTATATACACTCCAATGATCAGATCTTAGCAGCCCATGTGAGTCACCTAACACATGTGGGAACCATCATTTGGCAACTAGCATGAAATATCTCATAAAATTACAAAAATATGAGTAATCATTCATGACTTACTTACATGAAAACAAAATTACATATCCTTTATATCTAATCCATACACCAACGACCAAAAACACCTACAAACACTTTCATTATTTAATTTTCTTCATCTAATTGATCTCTCTCAAGTTCTATCTTAAAGTTCTAAGTGTTCTTCATATATTCTACAAGTTCTAGTTACATAAAATCAAGAATACTTTCAAGTTTGCTAGCTCACTTCCAATTTTGTAAGGTGATCATCCAACCTCAAGAAATCTTTGTTTCTTACAGTAGGTTATCATTCTAATACAAGGTAATTATCATATTCAAACTTTGGTTCAATTTCTATAACTATAACAATCTTATTTCAAGTGATGATCTTACTTGAACTTGTTTTCGTGTCATGATTCTGCTTCAAGAACTTCGAGCCATCCAAGGATCCGTTGAA
Organism: Rutidosis leptorrhynchoides; assembly: GCF_046630445.1. NCBI lineage: Eukaryota > Viridiplantae > Streptophyta > Magnoliopsida > Asterales > Asteraceae > Rutidosis > Rutidosis leptorrhynchoides. Next base: position 386,013,065 of record NC_092334.1, read on the forward strand.
GCTAGATCCATTTTTATATTTTCCAGTAGGTTTATCCAAGGAACTTAAGGTAGTAATGATGTTCATAACATCATTCGATTCATACATATAAAGCTATCTTATTCGAAGGTTTAAACTTGTAATCACTAGAACATAGTTTAGTTAATTCTAAACTTGTTCGCAAACAAAAGTTAATCCTTCTAACTTGACTTTTAAAATCAACTAAACACATGTTCTATATCTATATGATATGCTAACTTAATGATTTAAAACCTGGAGACACGAAAAACACCGTAAAACCGGATTTACGCCGTCGTAGTAACACCGCGGGCTGTTTTGGGTTAGTTAATTAAAAACTATGATAAACTTTGATTTAAAAGTTGTTATTCTGAGAAAATGATTTTTATTATGAACATGAAACTATATCCAAAAATTATGGTTAAACTCAAAGTGGAAGTATGTTTTCTAAAATGGTCATCTAGACGTCGTTCTTTCGACTGAAATGACTACCTTTAGAAAAATGACTTGTAACTTATTTTTCCGACTATAAACCTATACTTTTTCTGTTTAGATTCATAAAATAGAGTTCAATATGAAACCATAGCAATTTTATTCACTCAAAACGGATTTAAAATGAAGAAGTTATGGGTAAAACAAGATTGGATAATTTTTCTCATTTTAGCTACGTGAAAATTGGTAACAAATCTATTCCAACCATAACTTAATCAACTTGTATTATATATTATGTAATCTTGAGATACCATAGACACGTATACAATGTTTCGACCTATCATGTCGACACATCTATATATATTTCGAAACAACCATAGACACTCTATATGTGAATGTTGGAGTTAGCTATACAGGGTTGAGGTTGGTTCCAAAATATATATAGTTTGAGTTGTGATCAATACCGAGATACGTATACACTGGGTCGTGGATTGATTCAAGATAATATTTATCGATTTATTTCTGTACATCTAACTGTGGACAACTAGTTGTAGGTTACTAACGAGGACAGTTGACTTAATAAACTTAAAACATCAAAATATATTAAAAGTGTTGTAAATATATTTTGAACATACTTTGATATATATGTATATATTGTTATAGGTTCGTGAATCAACCAGTGGCCAAGTCTTACTTCCCGACGAAGTAAAAATCTGTGAAAGTGAGTTATAGTCCCACTTTTAAAATCTAATATTTTTGGGATGAGAATACATGCAGGTTTTATAAAAGATTTACAAAATAGACACAAGTACGTGAAACTACATTCTATGGTTGAATTATCGAAATCGAATATGCCCCTTTTTATTAAGTCTGGTAATCTAAGTATTAGGGAACAGACACCCTAATTGACGCGAATCCTAAAGATAGATCTATTGGGCCTAACAAACCCCATTCAAAGTACCGGATGCTTTAGTACTTCGAATTTTATATCATATCCGAAGGGTGTCCCGGAATGATGGGGATATTCTTATATATGCATCTTGTTAATGTCGGTTACTAGGTGTTCACCATATGAATGATTTTTATCTCTATGTATGGGATGTGTATTGAAATATGAAATCTTGTGGTCTATTATTATGATTTGATATATATAGGTTAAACCTATAACTCACCAACATTTTTGTTGACGTTTTAAGCATGTTTATTCTCAGGTGATTATTAAGAGCTTCCGCTGTCGCATACTTAAATAAGGACGAGATTTGGAGTCCATGCTTGTATGATATTGTGTAAAAATTGCATTCAAGAAACTTATTTTGTTGTAACATATTTGTATTGTAAACCATTATGTAATGGTCGTGTGTAAACAGGATATTTTAGATTATCATTATTTGATAATCTACGTAAAGCTTTTTAAACCTTTATTAATGAAATAAAGGTTATGGTTTGTTTTAAAATGAATGCAGTCTTTGAAAAATGTCTCATATAGAGGTCAAAACCTCGCAATGAAATCAATTAATATGGAACGTTTTTAATCAATAAGAACGGGACATTTCAGTTGGTATCCGAGGGTTGGTCTTAGAGAACCAGAATTTTGCATTAGTGTGTCTTATCGAGTTTGTTAGGATGCATTAGTGAGTCTGGACTTCGACCGTGTTTACTTGAAAAATGATTGCTTAACAAATTTTGTTGGAAACTATATATTTTTAACATGTGAATATTATGTGATATATTAATCTCTTAACGCGTTTGATATTATGTGATAGATGTCTACCTCTAGAACAAGTCCCATTGACTCACCCAATAATAATAAAGAGTCAAATGTAAATTGGAATGATTCGTGGACTGATTCACAAGTTTCCGAAGAGGAACCGGAAGAAGAGTCGGAACCGGAAGAAGAATCGGAAACGGATGAAGAAATAGAACCGGTGGGGGAAATAATAAAATGGTTAAGTAAAAGAAAATCCTCAACCAACCGACCAAGGTTAATTATGGTCAATGGTGTTTCCGCCAAGGAAGCAAAATATTGGGAGGATTACCAATTCTCCGATGAATCGGATTCCGACGAGAATTCCGATGATGTTATAGAAATTACCCCAACTGAATTTAAAAAGACAAAAGAAAATAATAAGGGGAAGGGCATAAAAATAGAGAAATCTAATTCCAACCCCGATGAACTTTATATGTATCGTCAACCCCCGAAGTCCTTAAGTTGTAACAATGACCCGGGAACCTCTAAACCACCAAGTTTTTCTAAACCAATGTGGAAAACGAAGGCTCGTATTAGGGGAACATCATATATCCCTAGAAACTTGGCAAAACGAACCAAAACCGAAGAAGAAGAAACAAGCGAGTCGGAATAAGATAGTTGTATTCGTGTGGTGTAATATATGTAATATAGTGTGCTTATGCTTTATGATATATGTATAAATTGCTTGTATTAATAAGTATTTTTTTTTATGAATCTAACTCTTGTCTATTTTACAGTATAAAAACACAAAATGGATAGACAACCCAATATTTAAGAGACCTACCCGGAGACATGATTGATGAAATCTTGTCTAGAGTCGGTCAGAATTCTTCGGCACAACTATTTAAGGCGAGATCAGTTTGTAAGACATTCGAAGAACGTTCCGAGAATGCCTTGGTTTATAAAAGGCTTTCGTTCGAAAGATGGGGGATATCACATTGGGAAATCCATAAGTTACGATGTGTTTACTTTGACGCATATATTGCGGGGAACCCAAATGCTATTTTACGCAATGGGTTAAGAAATTATTTTGACTCAATATATCCGAATATTGGACTTCGTGATTTAGAAAAAGCGGCTAACATGCAACATAAAGAAGCATGTTATGCTTACGGATTAGTAATGTTCGCTTCTCACCAAAGTGAGAACAAGAACATCGGGCTACAACTATTAAACAAAACGTTCCCACAAGTGACGGAGTCGGTAATTGGGGTAAGAAATGAGGTTTTTAGATTGTTACGGGACTGTTGGACATTACGTAACCCTCGTCCCTTTGACGATGTTACAACACGATGTCTTATCAACGGCCATAACGGTTATGTTCCACAAGACCAAGGATGGGAAGTAATCCTAGTAAAACCAGAATGCATGACTTGTTTCTGGACGTATGAATTACGTGTCTTTATTGCCTTTGCTGAACGACTTGTGTACTAGCTAGAATTATCTTCACAACCATCTTGTATCAAATTTATTGTGTGCTATATTTCATGCTATATGTAAAATAAGCGGTATTGTAAGTTTGTAAAATATTGTGTAAAAGTTTGAACGCGAAATATTATTATAATCAGTTTTTCATATAGAATTGTAGTAGTTGAATTGTATATTAGCTACTAAGTATGAACTTAACGGGTAGGTACTACCCGAATTTAAACTTATAAAATGCTAATATGAAGAAAAAGCTTTTATAAATGAGTTCATATTATGCTACGAAATACTATTAACTACTCTTAATATTCTGTATGATTAACTTGTTCCATTTGACTATTTTGAAGGAAATGGCACCGACTACTCGACACACCGTGAATATGAATGAAGAGGAATTCCGTACTTTTCTAGCTTCAAACATAGCCGCAGTACAGGCTGCGCTACATACCAATAATAACCTTGGATCTAGCAGTACAGGAAATCGTGTAGGATGCACCTACAAAGAATTCACTGCCTGCAAACCTTTGGAATTTGATGGAACCGAAGGACCGATCGGATTGAAACGGTGGACCGAGAAGGTCGAATCGGTGTTTGCCATAAGTAAGTGTACTGAAAAGGACAAAGTAAAGTATGCTACGCATACCTTCACAGGTTCTGCGTTAACATGGTGGAATACCTATCTAGAGCAAGTGGGACAAGACGATGCGTACGCACTACCGTGGTCAGCACTCAAGCACTTGATGAACGAGAAGTACCGTCCCAGAACCTAGGTCAATAAGCTCAAGACAGAACTTAGAGGGTTACGAACCCAAGGATTTGATATTACCACGTACGAAAGATGATTCACAGAATTGTGCCTATTGTGTCCGGGAGCATTCGAAGATGAGGAAGAGAAGATCGACGCGTTTGTGAAAGGATTACCGGAAAGAATCCAAGAAGATATAAGTTCACACGAGCCCGCCTCCATACAACAGGCATGTAGAATGGCTCACAAACTAGTGAACCAGATTGAAGAAAGAATTAAAGAACAGACTGCTGAAGAGGCCAATGTGAAGCAAGTCAAAAGAAAGTGGGAGGAAAACGGTGATAAGAATCACCAATACAACAACAACATCAATTACAACAATAATCGCAACAATTATCCCAACAATCGCAACATCAATCGCAACTACAACAAATGGCCCAACAACAACAACAACAACAACAGCAACTACAACAATCATCCCAACAACAATAATAACCGCAACAACAACAACAATCAGAAGCAGCTATGCCAAAGGTGTGAAAAGTATCACTCGGGGTTCTGCACCAAATTTTGCAACAAGTGTAAAAGAAATGATCATAGCGCGACGAAGTGTGAGGTCTACGGACCAGGGGTTAATAGAACGAAAGGAACAAATGGTGTCGGAACGAGTAATGGCAGAGCAAGTAGTGTCGGAGCAAGTTATGCCAATGTAGTTTGTTATAAATGTGGAAAACCGGGCCACATTATTAGAAATTGCCCGAACCAGGAGAACACGAATGGACAAGGCCGCGGAAGAGTTTTCAATATTAATGCGGCAGAGGCACAGGAAGACCTGGAGCTTGTTACGGGTACGTTTCTTATTGACAATAAATCTGCTTACGTTTTATTTGATTCGGGTGCGGATAGAAGCTATATGAGTAGAGATTTTTGTGCTAAATTAAGTTGTCCATTGACGCCTTTGGATAGTAAATTTTTACTCGAATTAGCAAATGGTAAATTAATTTCAGCAGATAATATATGTCGAAATCGAGAAATTAAACTGGTTAGCGAAACATTTAAGATTGACTTGATACCAGTAGAGTTAGGGAGTTTTGATGTGATAATCGGTATGGACTGGTTGAAAGAAGTGAAAGCAGAGATCGTTTGTTACAAAAATGCAATTCGCATTATACGAGAAAAAGGAAAACCCTTAATGGTGTACGGAGAAAAGGGCAACACGAAGCTACATCTTATTAGTAATTTGAAGGCACAAAAACTAATAAGAAAAGGTTGCTATGCTGTTCTAGCACACGTCGAGAAAGTACAAACTGAAGAAAAGAGCATCAATGATGTTCCCGTTGCAAAAGAATTTCCCGATGTATTTTCGAAAGAATTACCGGGATTACCCCCACATCGATCCGTTGAATTTCAAATACATCTTGTACCAGGAGCTGCACCAATAGCTCGTGCTCCTTACAGACTCGCACCCAGCGAGATGAAAGAACTGCAAAGCCAATTACAAGAACTTTTAGAGCATGGTTTCATTCGACCAAGCACATCACCGTGGGGAGCTCCTATTTTGTTTGTCAAGAAGAAAGATGGTACATTCAGGTTGTGTATCGACTACCGAGAGTTGAACAAACTTACCATCAAGAACCGCTACCCACTACCGAGAATCGACGACTTATTTGATCAACTACAAGGCTCGTCTGTTTATTCAAAGATTGACTTACGTTTCGGGTATCATCAAATGCGGGTGAAAGAAGATGATATTCCAAAGACTGCTTTCAGAACACGTTACGGTCATTACGAGTTTATGGTCATGCCATTTGGTTTAACTAATGCACCAGCTGTGTTCATGGACCTTATGAAATGAGTGTGTGGACCATACCTTGACAAGTTTGTCATTGTTTTCATTGATGACATACTTATTTACTCAAAGAATGACCAAGAACACGGTGAACATTTGAGAAAGGTGTTAGAAGTATTGAGGAAGGAAGAATTGTACGCTAAATTTTTAAAGTGTGCATTTTGATTGGAAGAAGTTCAATTCCTCGGTCACATAGTGAACAAAAAAGGTATTAAGGTGGATCCGGCAAAGATAGAAACTGTTGAAAAGTGGGAAACCCCGAAAACTCCGAAACACATACGCCAGTTTTTAGGACTAGCTGGTTACTACAGAAGGTTCATCCAAGACTTTTCCAGAATAGCAAAACCCTTGACTGCATTAACGCATAAAGGGAAGAAATTTGAATGGAAGGATGAACAAGAGAAAGCGTTTCAGTTATTGAAGAAAAAGCTAACTACGGCACCTATATTATCATTGCCTGAAGGGAATGATGATTTTGTGATTTATTGTGACGCATCAAAGCAAGGTCTCGGTTGTGTATTAATGCAACGAACGAAGGTGATTGCTTATGCGTCTAGACAATTGAAGATTCACGAACAAAATTATACGACGCATGATTTGGAATTAGGCGTGGTTGTTTTTACATTAAAGACTTGGAGGCACTACTTATATGGGGTCAAAAGTATTATATATACTGACCACAAAAGTCTTCAACACATATTTAATCAGAAACAACTGAATATGAGGCAGCGTAGGTGGATTGAATTATTGAATGATTACGACTTTGAGATTCGTTACCACCCAGGGAAGGCAAATGTGGTAGCCGATGCCTTGAGCAGGAAGGACAGAGAACCCATTCGAGTAAAATCTATGAATATAATGATTCATAATAACCTTACTACTCAAATAAAGGAGGCGCAACAAGGAGTTTTAAAAGAAGGAAATTTAAAGGATGAAATACCCAAAGGATCGGAGCAGCATCTTAATATTCGGGAAGACGGAACCCGGTATAGGGCTGAAAGGATTTGGGTACCAAAATTTGGAGATATGAGAGAAATGGTACTTAGAGAAGCTCATAAAACCAGATACTCAATACATCCTGGAACGGGGAAGATGTACAAGGATCTCAAGAAACATTTTTGGTGGCCGGGTATGAAAGCCGATGTTGCTAAATACGTAGGAGAATGTTTGACGTGTTCTAAGGTCAAAGCTGAGCATCAGAAACCATCAGGTCTACTTCAACAACCCGAAATCCCAGAATGGAAATGGGAAAACATTACCATGGATTTCATCACTAAATTGCCAAGGACTGCAAGTGGTTTTGATACTATTTGGGTAATAGTTGATCGTCTCACCAAATCAGCACACTTCCTGCCAATAAGAGAAGATGACAAGATGGAGAAGTTAGCACGACTGTATTTGAAGGATGTCGTCTCCAGACATGGAATACCAATCTCTATTATCTCTAATAGGGATGGCAGATTTATTTCAAGATTTTGGCAGACATTACAGCAAGCGTTAGGAACTCGTCTAGACATGAGTACTGCCTATCATCCACAAACTGATGGGCAGAGCGAAAGGATGATACAAACGCTTGAAGACATGCTACGAGCATGTGTTATTGATTTCGGAAACAATTGGGATCGATATCTACCATTAGCAGAATTTTCCTACAACAACAGCTACCATTCAAGCATTGAGATGGCGCCGTTTGAAGCACTTTATGGTAGAAAGTGCAGGTCTCCGATTTGTTGGAGTGAAGTGGGGGATAGACAGATTACGGGTCCGGAGATTATACAAGAAACTACTGAGAAGATCATCCAAATTCAACAACGGTTGAAAACCGCCCAAAGTCGACAAAAGAGCTACGCTGACATTAAAAGAAAAGATATAGAATTTGAAATCAGAGAGATGGTCATGCTTAAAGTTGCACCTTGGAAAGGCGTTGTTCAATTTGGTAAACGAGGGAAATTAAATCCAAGGTATATTGGACCATTCAAGATTATTGATCGTGTCGAACCAGTAGCTTACCGACTTGAGTTACCTCAACAACTCGCGGCTATACATAACACTTTCCACGTCTCGAATTTGAAGAAATGTTTTGCTAAAGAAGATCTCACTATTCTGTTAGATGAAATCCAAATCAACGAAAAACTTCAATTCATCGAAGAACCCGTCGAAATAATGGATCGTGAGGTTAAAAGACTTAAGCAAAACAAGATACCAATTGTTAAGGTTCGATGGAATGCTCGTAGAGGACCCGAGTTCACCTGGGATCATGAAGATCAGATGAAGAAGAAATACCCGCATCTATTTCCAGAAAATTCGTCAACACCTTCAACAGCTTAAAATTTCGGGACGAAATTTATTTAACGGGTAGGTACTGTAGTGACCCGAACTTTTCCATGCTTATATATATTAATTGAGATTGATATTTACATGATTAAATGTTTCCAACATGTTAAGCAATCAAACTTGTTAAGACTTGATTAATTGAAATATGTTTCATATAGACAATTGACCACCCAAGTTGACCGGTGATTCACGAACGTTAAAACTTGTAAAAACTATATGATGACATATATATGGATATATATAGTTAACATGATACTATGATAAGTAAACATATCATTAAGTATATTAACAATGAACTACATATGTAAAAACAAGACTACTAACTTAATGATTTTTAAACGAGACATATATGTAACGATTATCGTTGTAAAGACATTTAATGTATATATATCATATTAAGAGATATTCATACATGATAATATCATGATAATATAATAATTTAAAATCTCATTTGATATTATAAACATTGGGTTAATAACATTTAACAAGATCGTTAACCTAAAGGTTTCAAAACAACGCTTACATGTAACGACTAACGATGACTTAACGACTCAGTTAAAATGTATATACATGTAGTGTTTTAATATGTATTTATACACTTTTGAAAGACTTCAATACACTTATCAAAATACTTCTACTTAACAAAAATGCTTACAATTACATCCTCGTTCAGTTTCATCAACAATTCTACTCGTATGCACCCGTATTCGTACTCGTACAATGCACAGCTTTTAGATGTATGTACTATTGGTATATACACTCCAATGATCAGATCTTAGCAGCCCATGTGAGTCACCTAACACATGTGGGAACCATCATTTGGCAAATAGCATGAAATATCTCATAAAATTATAAAAATATGAGTAATCATTCATGACTTATTTACATGAAAACAAAATTACATATCCTTTATATCTAATCCATACACCAACGACCAAAAACACCTACAAACACTTTCATTATTTAATTTTCTTCATCTAATTGATCTCTCTCAAGTTCTATCTTCAAGTTCTAAGTGTTCTTCATATATTCTACAAGTTCTAGTTACAATCTTATTTCTATAACTATAACAATCTTATTTCAAGTGATGATCTTACTTGAACTTGTTTTCGTGTCATGATTCTGCTTCAAGAACTTCGAGCCATCCAAGGATCCGTTGAAGCTAGATCCATTTTTCTCTTTTCCAGTAGGTTTATCCAAGGAACTTAAGGTAGTAATGATGTTCATAACATCATTCGATTCATACATATAAAGCTATCTTATTCGAAGGTTTAAACTTGTAATCACTAGAACATAGTTTAGTTAATTCTAAAATTGTTCGCAAACAAAAGTTAATCCTTCTAACTTGACTTTTAAAATCAACTAAACACATGTTCTATATCTATATGATATGCTAACTTAATGATTTAAAACCTGGAGACACGAAAAACACCGTAAAACCGGATTTACGCCTTCGTAGTAACACCGCGGGCTGTTTTGGGTTAGTTAATTAAAAACTATGATAAACTTTGATTTAAAATTTGTTATTCTGAGAAAATGATTTTTATTATGAACATGAAACTATATCCAAAAATTATGGTTAAACTCAAAGTGGAAGTATGTTTTCTAAAATGGTCATCTAGACGTCGTTCTTTCGACTGAAATGACTACCTTTACAAAAACAACTTGTAACTTATTTTTCCGACAATAAACCTATACTTTTTCTGTTTAGATTCATAAAATAGAGTTGAATATGAAACCATAGCAATTTGATTCACTCAAAACGGATTTAAAATGAAGAAGTTATGGGTAAAACAAGATTGGATAATTTTTCTCATTTTAGCTACGTGAAAATTGGTAACAAATATATTCCAACCATAACTTAATCAACTTGTATTATATATTATGTAATCTTGAGATACCATAGACACGTATACAATGTTTCGACCTATCATGTCGACACATCTATATATATTTCGGAACAACCATAGACACTCTATATGTGAATGTTGGAGTTAGCTATACAGGGTTGAGGTTGGTTCCAAAATATATATAGTTTGAGTTGTGATCAATACCGAGATACGTATACACTGGGTCGTGGATTGATTCAAGATAATATTTATCGATTTATTTCTGTACATCTAACTGTGGACAACTAGTTGTAGGTTACTAACGAGGACAGTTGACTTAATAAACTTAAAACATCAAAATATATTAAAAGTGTTGTAAATATATTTTGAACATACTTTGATATATATGTATATATTGTTATAGGTTCGTGAATCAACCAGTGGCCAAGTCTTACTTCCCGACGAAGTAAAAATCTGTGAAAGTGAGTTATAGTCCCACTTTTAAAATCTAATATTTTTGGGATGAGAATACATGCAGGTTTTATAAATGATTTACAAAATAGACACAAGTACGTGAAACTACATTCTATGGTTGAATTATCGAAATCGAATATGCCCCTTTTTATTAAGTCTGGTAATCTAAGAATTAGGGAACAAACAACCTAATTGACGCGAATCCTAAAGATAGATCTATTGGGCCTAACAAACCCCATCCAAAGTACCGGATGCTTTAGTACTTTGAAATTTATATCATATCCGAAGGGTGTCCCGGAATGATGTGAAATGACCCGTTCATATACATTATAAACGATTCACAATAGTTGATTACATCGCAAGGTATTTGACCTCTATATGATACATTTTACAAACATTGCATTCGTTTTTAAAAGACAAACTTTCTTTACAACGAAAGTTGACGGCATGCACACCATTTCATAATACATCTAACTATAATTGGCTTAATAATAATCTTGATGAACTCAATGACTCGAATGCAACATCTTTCAAAATATGCCATGAATGACTCCAAGTAATATCCTTAAAATGAGCTAATGTGTGATGCCCCGTACTAAATCGTCATGTACGGACCATCAACAACAGGATCATTACAAGGTTAAGTACTATATGCGATTTCAAAAAGGAGTTTGCATTCATATTAAAAGGTGACGTCATAACTAACGTCAAAAGTTTTACAACCCAAAAGCATGCTTCACTAAGTAGAAGCAAATAATAAGTGTATGTGACCCCAAATGGTCGTTACAAATCATAGTTCAAAAGTACTAAAGTTTGAATGCAAGATAAAGTAGTTCATGCAGTTGACAACTCTAGAGCAGCGGGTGTCTACAGCAAGACTAGCACAACAACGGAAGCAACCTTAAGCACCTGAGAAAAACATGCTTAAAAACGTCAACACAAAGGTTGGTGAGCTATAGTTTAAGTATAACAGTAATGTAAGTAGGCCACGAGATTTCAGTGCTACAAAGAGCGTTTCAAAACAGTAATCCAAATCCATATGTTTAAGTATATGCTCAACCGTGGGCACTCGGTAACTAACTTAACGTTTAATAATATAATACCCCCTGAAAGTACACTTGGCAAGTGCGTATGTTTACGAAGTATTAAACACTCGTTAAATGCTAGCGCGACTAGCCCGAGTGGGGATGTCAAACCCTATGGATCCATATCTAAGATTCGCGTTCACGGTTCAAAAACCAATGATTAAACGTTACCGAGCTAAAGGGAATGTTTATGCCGTTGTATAACCCACACATATATAAGTTTAAGTACTCGTGCCTAGTATGTAAAACATAAAATCCGCATGTATTCTCAGTTCCCAAAATAAGTTAAAGTAAAAAGGGAATGCTATAACTCACAGTGATAAAAGCGGTAAAGTCGGTAATGAAAGTACGCAAGTAGTAAGTCGGTCCGAAAGGTCGTCAACAAGCAATACTAGAAAGGAAAGAAAGAAAGAACAAGTGTGTGTGAAAACCAAATGAGCAAGTGATTTGAATGAGAGGTAAATGGCTAGTATTTATAAGCAAGGAATTTGACAAGGATTGATGACATGGACAAGGGCTAATATTTATAAGCAAGGAATTTGACAAGGATTGATGACATGGACAAGGGCTAGTATTTATAAGCAAGGAATTTGACAAGGATTGATGACATGGACAAGGGCTAGTATTTATAAGCAAGGAATTTGACAAGGATTGATGACATGGACAAGGGCTAATTAATTGGGTCACTAGCTAGAGTAGGGTGGGCTTGAGCCCAACAAGGTAGAAAGTCCAACAAGACTAACTATTGTGCATAATTAAATTACTACGCGTAATTAAGCATCCAAAAACCCAGGTAATTATTATTATAAAATAATAATTAATATTTCACAGTCATAATATTCCGATTATGACAAAAGTTAAACGTGCGCGCAAGTTCGCGGTTTATTCGAAACGTCAAATAACACTAACGGTTATAAAGGCTTCCAATGATCAAGTTATGTATCCTACGTACTCTAAGGCACGTTTTAATATATAAATGGAAGTAAACCACGTAAATCAAGTTTCCAGAGTATAAAGTAACACAGTACGCACAAATACGCAGTTTCGCAAAAACACAAGGCACAAAAGCAAGTCGAAAAAGCCGGGTCGTTACATTACCCACCTGTTAATGGAAATTTCGTCCCGAAATTTGAGGAGTGACAAAAAAAAAATGGTACCGTATTTAAATAAGAAGTAGCGTATCAAAGTTCCGAAAGATTCGTGGGCTAAAAAGTGAGCTATTTACCTTGAAAGGTACTCTGGCGTATAAAAGTAAGAATAGGTATATGCTATTAATTAAGTCTCTTAGGAGATCAACAAATTGATTTCGTTTCTGGTTAACATGAGTATGTTGTCTGAATATATCCACAAAAGAAAAGATGATGTTTTTAGCCTTACAGGCATCTTTAGTAAGCTGGATGCATGAAATACATCATGAATGTTACTAAACTCATCTAAAACATTGAGTGCTTATGTCGCAATACAAAGCTGACAGGTAGGATGGAAAACATGGTGATCATAACCATGCGATTTGATGTCTGGATAGTGTTAGCCACGGATTTTACTAACCCCTTGATTTCGGAAAGAGACCATAGGCATAAAGAACTCGATATTTAAGAACATTTCATTTGACTATATGAATTGAAACTTTTGCTGAAAGTGAATAATCGGACTTATATGCAATGCAAGCCATAATTATCTATAGTGCCTTCAGGACGGTCTGAACGAACAATGAAGGATATCACCCAGTTTACCATACTGCAGGTGAACTTATCCTTAGATGGAATGAAAGAACAGTTCCATAATGTAACTTTATCCTTTCAGTTACATGTTGAAGTTAGGGTTAACATTAACTAGAACAACATATAGTTGCAACCAATGAAGAAAGGAATGTGTAGAGTAACCATATCCGTATTACAGATGTTTTAAGCAGTCCCTTCCAAGAGGATAACAAGATTCATAGATTCCTAAAGTATGTTACTTTACATTTCCGAAAGAGAATCGCACGAAGGGTGTGATCTTTGAACCAGGGTGAACTCTTCGAGCGGTTTGTTCTGAATTTATCCTTATACTTAAGGAGATGCGCGGACAAGAAGATACGTGGACCCTTGGTCGTAAAGAACGGTTTACTCTAAGTGAAAAGAATCTCAAAACGATTCCTTGTACCTCAACCTACTAATTCATAGAGATGATTTTTACGAGGATGTTGCGATTAGCAGTGAAATATTGAGAATAGAAACCCACCTAGTGCCCTTCCTACAATGGGGTGACCATTGAGTGTACCTCAGAAAACTGATTTATCGGCCCGCGATTTTGCCATGTTTAACCTTAAAAGGAACATTTTTCGAGTACAAAGACTTCCTAACAAATTTTTTTTTATAAATCTGCCACCCAAAGTGGCTCAAGCGTTTTTAACAAGGATTTTAATAGTAAGCTTCATCCCTAACGGAGGGAGAGAAGAAGTGTGATCCCTATATGGTGTAGTCTAATACGGAAACCTTTAATAAAATCAACCGAGGAAGTTTTGAAAAACCTTTAAACGTTTGATGCGACAACATAAATGGAACGAAGTTCTTGGTAAATTTATAAGTATGTATAACGAGTACCATTTGCACAAAATTATTTGACTTAAAACAACTCAATAAAGGAGCGATTTTTAATCATCTTGAAGGTATAACTTAGTATGTACTAACCCAAAATAAGTAAGGGTAAATTTATACATATATGATTTTATAAATCGCGTAAGTGATAGAAAAGTTTTTAGTACTTCCATTTGTCCATAAATCTCGTGAGCACTGCACAAATAAGCAACGTGTAAATCAACGTGTAAAAATTTTGATAAACATAGTTTTTAGTATTTCAGAGGTTACGAGTTGAAAAAGGTCGAGTGAAAAATCTTTGAATCATCGGTTGACATGTTACTAGGTAATGAAAACTAATGAATTAAATGTAGTTTTGATGATTATCCGAACTTAAGTCTTTGGCCCAAAAATGTTTACGTGCGAAGCCGTTGCTAAAAAGTGAGGTATGAAGGATAGAGCATGAAGATGAGAAGTTAATCGCTTCTTGACTTTGCAGAATGCCACACAGGTTATGGCTAATATTAAATTCGGAATACTAATGATGTTAATATCGCTAGATGAGAATTTCCTTGGAATAGGTCAGGACTTTGAGTTATGTAAGATAGAGCATCGCTCCGACAGGTGTGAAGAATAAGATCCCTGGGGTAACGAAGTAATCTTGAATGGTTTAAGTGTTTGTGGATGCCCGAAGGCTCTGCATGACGTGGTAGTAAGTGCCTTCATCACATACACACACATGAATCTCTTAGTTTCGACAGTTTTCTGTCTTCATGATGACTTGGATACGAATAAGCAACGAAAATTTTTATATTGACAAGCAACGAAAATTTTATAGAATTCATTTAAGGTGACGATGTAAGAAAAGAAATTAAGTTCTTAGCAAACTAGGGTTATGTACAACACGTACCATTCAAGGTAAAATATCCTTTGAATAAAAGATTTGATTTGTAAAAGTGAAAGTAAAATTTCATATGTATTTGTCAAAAAGAAGTAATTATTTACTTTATTTTATATAACGTATACGATTTCAAAAATTTGCACGAATGGCAAATAAAATAAATTTATTTTTATTAAGTTTTGAGAGGATCGCACAGTAAAATAGTGTAAGTAAAATTTTGGCAAACAAAATTTTCATATTTCGGAGGTTACAAGTTGAAAAAAGATTGATGAGAATCGAGTAAAAGACTTTTGAAAATCTCGGGTGATATTTGAGCAAAAATGTTACGAGGTAATGAAAACTGTTGAATTTTAATGTGGTTGATGACTATTAGTAGGGCATAAGTCCTTCGACCAAAAATGCTTAAGTATAAAGTTGTTGCTTATAAGTGAGAAACGAAAGGAAGAGTATGAGGACGAGGATTAACTACCCATTGATTTTGGAAATTCCGAACTGGTATGACTAATATCGAAGTAAGAAGGGTGATGGTGTGATTATCATTGATTAAGAATTCTCTCGGAATAAGTTAGGATTCAGTGTCGCATAAGAATGAGTATCAAATATGATTCTTGGGTAGTATAGAATTTGAATTGCTGAAGTAACGGGATACAATTTCCTTTATGTATCGTTGTCCATTGTATCGGTTTCTTTCATGGCTAGAAAGTGAGCAGATTTGGTGAGGCGATCAACGATAACCCTGATAGTGTCATAACTGCCGATTGTTTTCGGTAGTTTCAGAATGAAATCCATCGTCATCCCTTCCCATTTCCATTATGGGATCTCGGGTTGTTGAAGTAATCCAGATGGCTTTTGGCTCACCATTCTCGCGAGGTATACGAATAATCTTCTTACTATAAATAACTTTCGCTTTCGTCCTTGAAAGTCAGTCCGTTCCAACTATTTCCTCAAAGCTTTCTAACTCGATGAGTATTAGGTTAATTTTAAGGTCCATTCCAACCAAATCTTATTATACTGCCGTGAAAATTTTTATCAACCTTCTCAAATAACATCTGCTTGTGCGCAGGTAACTAATCCTTTCCAACTACTACTATAAAACTTCCAAGTTTTGTTGGCATGAGGTCATCTCCAAATGACCCACCTGTTAATTTTTAAGGTACTATCTTAAATTACTCCTCTATCTCTGCCAACTTACCATTAGCTTGTCCTATAGAATACTTAACTCTCATGATTGTTAATGGCTTATTAGTCATCACATTAGGATTCTTAGATATAAGGTTTCTATCACTCTAGTATTAAACAATTCCGAGACGATAAATCGTTGTGAAGAAACGTACCCTAACTAAAATCAGGATCCAAGCGAGTCTCCATAGCTGAGATAACGATTGCTCTATCGTATGTGAGTCCAAAGTTTTTTTTTTTCCCTATTTGAGAACTTTTTCCTTAAGTATCCAGGGTGTCTATATCTATAAAAAAAAATTCGGGTTATCAATTCTGCAGTCCAGGCCCTTCTCGTACAGTATCTAGACCAAGTGGTTATTCCTGCCTTTATCAGACCATAATGCGTATACTCAAGTGGTTCCTACCAAAATTTCCTTTGAATCGCTTCATATTCCTTATGTAGTAACATTGGGACTTCTGCATGATTCACTTCAATATAATTACGCTGGCCTGACGTCATTATATTGTACTAAATCGTACATTCATTCCAATATCACTCCATATGGTCAATGTAACGTGATCACTTTCAGTTCTACTCAATTTCATCCAACGGTGCTTTATCTATGCTATCTCAAAACAAAATCTACATAATTAATCTCACGGTTTCTCGGTGTGGGTGCATAAGTTCCGTAGGTCATGCACCAATGCCTAAATGTCCTGAAATTTCTTCAAAATGTTCAGGTTCAGGTAACATCGTTAGGTTCCTTTCTAGAAATTTAATCTGGGTCTCGCGTCGAGTTGTATGTGTAGCAAGTAGTAGTACGATATGTCTTGAGGCGACTCCCAAGTCTTTGGGTATGGTTGAGCATCAGTAGAAGGCACTCTGACCTTGTGAAAGGAGATGTCCTCCCAACTTCCCCAATGCCTAAGAGTGTTAGGGTACTAAATCAAGAAATGTCGTCAGATTGTCGAGTAGTGGTGAAGAACGAAAGAGATAAGTGACGGTCATGAAAGCGCACGAGATACGAGCCATCTTGCAGGAACTGAACAACCTTCGAATGTTCACACGTCGTATGTGGCTATTTAGAGTGAGCTCGGGGTGCGGTTACTCCGACAAATCCTCCAGTATCTCCTCCTTCGAGGATCGACTTTAGTGGGCGTGTAATCCGAGGGGTACTCCTCCTAGATTGCGTGAAGAATCGTTTCAATCTCTGGAACGGTGGAACAGTAGTAACAGGTGGATTACAATACTAATCCTTAGGGTTAGATGTGTGGGAAATGGGTTCAGAAGAACATCTGAACTAGGAAAGGTAAGTTTTTCCAAGTCGGTGCAGCGAATAGCAGGCATGAAGCAAGCACGTAATCAGGCACTACAGCAACCTAGCTCATTTACAGCAGTATATAGCATGGCAATATTAACAGTACTAAACAGAAGTAACATGTAATCGAAAGCAGATAGTAGCATGCAGTAGCTAGAATAAGCAAAAGCATGCAACGAGTTTACATAGCAGTAAAAGGAAACGGTAGCATGCAGCAAGTTCATACGGTAGTAAAAGTAAGCAGTGGCATGCAGTAGTAGTAAGCAGTAACATGTAGTAATATAACACAGTAGCATGCAGCAGGTTCCGCAGAAACAAGTAAACTAGCAAGTTGTAGATTAGTCCTATTAGTGAATCCTACTCGGGTCGGTCCTAGTCTCACTAATGCAACCTAATTCCCTACAACCAATGCTCTGATACCAAATGTGATGCCCCGTACTAAATCGTCATGTACGGACCATCAACAACAGGATCATTACAAGGTTAAGTACTATATGCGATTTCAAAAAGGAGTTTGCATTCATATTAAAAGGTGACGTCATAACTAACGTCAAAAGTTTTACAACCTAAAAGCATGCTTCACTAAGTAGAAGCAAATAATAAGTGTATGTGACCCCAAATGGTCGTTACAAATCATAGTTCAAAAGTACTAAAGTTTGAATGCAAGATAAAGTAGTTCATGCAGTTGACAACTCTAGAGCAGCGGGTGTCTACAGCAAGACTAGCACAACAACGGAAGCAACCTTAAGCACCTGAGAAAAACATGCTTAAAAACGTCAACACAAAGGTTGGTGAGCTATAGTTTAAGTATAACAGTAATGTAAGTAGGCCACGAGATTTCAGTGCTACAAAGAGCGTTTCAAAACAGTAATCCAAATCCATATGTTTAAGTATATGCTCAACCGTGGGCACTCGGTAACTAACTTAACGTTTAATAATATAATACCCCCTGAAAGTACACTTGGCAAGTGCGTATGTTTACAAAGTATTAAACACTCGTTAAATGCTAGCGCGACTAGCCCGAGTGGGGATGTCAAACCCTATGGATCCATATCTAAGATTCGCGTTCACGGTTCAAAAACCAATGATTAAACGTTACCGAGCTAAAGGGAATGTTTATGCCGTTGTATAACCCACACATATATAAGTTTAAGTACTCGTGCCTAGTATGTAAAACATAAAATCCGCATGTATTCTCAGTTCCCAAAATAAGTTAAAGTAAAAAGGGAATGCTATAACTCACAGTGATAAAAGCGGTAAAGTCGGTAATGAAAGTACGCAAGTAGTAAGTCGGTCCGAAAGGTCGTCAACAAGCAATACTAGAAAGGAAAGAAAGAAAGAACAAGTGTGTGTGAAAACCAAATGAGCAAGTGATTTGAATGAGAGGTAAATGGCTAGTATTTATAAGCAAGGAATTTGACAAGGATTGATGACATGGACAAGGGCTAATATTTATAAGCAAGGAATTTGACAAGGATTGATGACATGGACAAGGGCTAGTATTTATAAGCAAGGAATTTGACAAGGATTGATGACATGGACAAGGGCTAGTATTTATAAGCAAGGAATTTGACAAGGATTGATGACATGGACAAGGGCTAATTAATTGGGTCACTAGCTAGAGTAGGGTGGGCTTGAGCCCAACAAGGTAGAAAGTCCAACAAGACTAACTATTGTGCATAATTAAATTACTACGCGTAATTAAGCATCCAAAAACCCAGGTAATTATTATTATAAAATAATAATTAATATTTCACAGTCATAATATTCCGATTATGACAAAAGTTAAACGTGCGCGCAAGTTCGCGGTTTATTCGAAACGTCAAATAACACTAACGGTTATAAAGGCTTCCAATGATCAAGTTATGTATCCTACGTACTCTAAGGCACGTTTTAATATATAAATGGAAGTAAACCACGTAAATCAAGTTTCCAGAGTATAAAGTAACACAGTACGCACAAATACGCAGTTTCGCAAAAACACAAGGCACAAAAGCAAGTCGAAAAAGCCGGGTCGTTACATAATGCACAACGAAAGATTTCTTTAATACCTGAGAATAAACATGCTTTAAAGTGTCAACCAAAAGGTTGGTGAGTTCATAGGTTTATCATAACAATCATTTCAATATATTAATAGACCACAAGATTTCCGTTTATAAATATATGTACACTCGCAAGTGTATAAAAGTATTCTATAAGTTGTAGGCACCCGGTAACAAGCCTTAACATTCATGTTTTACCCTCTGAAGTACACCAGATCAGGTGTGTTTAATATAACCTCAAAGTACTAAAGCATCCCATAGTCAGGATGGGGTTTGTCAGGCCCAATAGATCTATCTTTAGGATTCGCGCCTACCGTACATAGACAAGTAGTTTAATGTTACCAAGCTAAGGGTATATTTCTGGTTTAAACCCACGTAGAATTAGTTTTAGTACTTGTGCCTATTTCGTAAAACATTTATAAAAACAGCGCATGTATTCTCAGTGCCAAAAATATATATAAAAAGGGAGCAAATGAAACTCACGCATATAAATATTTTAAAACAGTTAATAAAACATTTCATGTATTCTCAGCCCAAAAATGTAATGAGTAAAAGGGAGCAAATGAAACTCACAATACTGTATTTCATAGTAAAAATACATATAACGTCATTTAACAAGTGCAAGGTTGGACTCGGATTCACGAACGTATCAATATTGAGATTCAATATTGCAGGAAAGTACGTAGATGCAACGGAGATGATAAACACTAGATTAACCTCACGAGCATACCCATGAACCATACCCATCACCTCCATAGCTATAACCCATAATTTCCTTAGCTTCGACTCATTCAAAAAAACTATTTTGAAATCACTCGGACAGCACTCCGTCGTAATATTTTATGTATACTAATAATATCTTGAAATAATATAAAGAAAATATATATATGTAATTCGATTGAGAGAGTTTAGAGAAATATATTTTCAAGTTTCTATGAAATAATGAAACCTATTGAATTCTATTTATAACAGATTTTTGAATTATTAAAGTGAATTATTAAAATATGAATTATTAAAGTTAATTATTAAAGTATGAATTATTAAAGTATGAATTATTAAAGTGAATTATTAAAGTGAATTATTAAAGTATGAATTATTAAAGTGAATTATTAAAGTAAATTATTAAAGTGAATTATTAAAGTATGAATTATTAAATTGAATTATTAAAGTATGAATTATTAAAGTTAAAGTAAAATAAAAGTAAAGTAAAGGTAAAGTTAAAGTATAGTAAAAGTATAAAACTATATACGTATAATACGCGTATAAGTATATATAATATTAATTTAAATCGTTATATATATTTAATAAAATAAAATATAAATATCGTTATCTTTATCATACTGGTTAAGTAATGAGTTGTCAAAAGTGGTTCTAGATATTTATAAAAGATATATACGTTTTAATAATAAAGTTTTTTTTAAACTGAAAACGTTTTTTGTACTTTTGAAACTAAATAAATAGAATATTATGGAAACCAATTCTCCACTAACTTTTGTCTAACTTTCGTAAATGACACTTTTTGTTTTTATTTATAAATAGCTTTACAAATTATTCTGAATATCGTTAAGAGGAATAGATTTTCTCAAATCATAGTGGACCTCTCAACAGAGACTTGTAATCATAATTCAATGTTTCTGATAATTCAATCATTTAATATTTTTTTTTAATTTCATCGAAAATCATATTGAAACAAATACGTTCGTGTAAGGTATTATACGTTTAATACTTTATTAATATTCTCAAGTTATAATATATATATACATATACATATCTATTTATATATAACGGTTCGTGAATCATCGGAATTTGGTCGAGGTTATAATGAATGTATGAACACAGTTTAAAATTCTTGAGATTTAACTTAACAAACTTTGCTTATCGTGTCGGAATAATATAAAGATTAAAGTTTAAATTTGGTCAGAAATTTCCGGGTCGTCACATGATGGGGATATTCTTATATATGCATCTTGTTAATGTCGGTTACCAGGTGTTCACCATATGAATGACTTTTATCTCTATGTATGGGATGTGTATTGAAATATGAAATCTTGTGGTCTATTATTATGATTTGATATATATAGGTTAAACCTATAACTCACCAACATTTTTGTTGACGTTTTAAGCATGTTTATTCTCAGGTGATTATTAAGAGCTTCCGCTGTCGCATACTTAAATAAGGACGAGATTTGGAGTCCATGCTTGTATGATATTGTGTAAAAATTGCATTCAAGAAACTTATTTTGTTGTAACATATTTGTATTGTAAACCATTATGTAATGGTCGTGTGTAAACAGGATATTTTAGATTATCATTATTTGATAATCTACGTAAAGCTTTTTAAACCTTTATTGATGAAATAAAGGTTATGGTTTGTTTTAAAATGAATGCAGTCTTTGAAAAATGTCTCATATAGAGGTCAAAACCTCGCAACGAAATCAATTAATATGGAACGTTTTTAATCAATAAGAACGGGACATTTCATTTGTGCTCGAAAAAAGAAGAAAGAACACAAGAAATGTTGGTGGTGGTTACTCACGGGGTGGTTGCAGATGGCAGATGGTGGTGGTGGCTCTTGGTAATGGGTTTTGATGGCGAAGTGGGTGATGTAGTGAAAGTGGGTTTAAGGTGATGAATGATGGTTGTCGAATGGTGGTTTGCCGAAAATCGATGGTGAGTGTTGGGGTGATGAAGTGGCCGCCGGTTACACTTGAAGGAGTGGTGGTGATTGTGAGGTTCTCAAGTATATAACTCATCTCTCTCTCTCTCTCTCTATATATATATATATATATATATATATATATATATATATATATATATATATAACTAATATAATAATACTAATAATAATAATAATAATTAATAATATTAATAATATGATATTAAGTATTGATTGGAATCAAGTAAGTGATAGCGGTGTCTGATCAAAACAACAAACAGAGACAAAATGTAATAGTGATCAAATAGTAGTTTGGTTTTTAGTTACAGTTGAAACTAAACAGATAGATGTCTAGATAGATTGAATATGTACTTATGTATATTATATACAATTGAAATTGTGGGAAAGGTGATGGATGAAATGGCGTAAGGTAGCTATCTATCACAATTGTTATATATGTATACATAGCTGTAAAGTTGATCAAACAAACACAATACATATTCAATCATTCTATTCAATTCACGAATCAATTGAAATCAGAAAATATATATATAATAATATTAATAATATAATTTAAAATAAAAACGTGTGAATATATTAGCCGTCGTCTTTTACAGACTGAATTTCGTACTCCGTTGTTAATCAGTGGCGGATAAAAGTATTCATAAAAATCTCATATTAATAATTGTATTCATTTTGGTTATTAACCCTTGTAAAACTATTCATAAAAATTTGACATGTTAGTAGCGCTCAATTTCAACTAAAATGTACAGAGTATTAAAATTTAAAATAAGATAGTAAAGGTATTTTTTAACCATTCAAAAATTTACGTAGTCTATTTATGAATCTACGTTTATTAAAAAAAATACTACAATTTGTATTAGACTTATTTAACAGATATCGAAAAGACAAATGAGTATTACAATCAATTAATAACTATATTCGTTTTAATACTAAGTTTTATTATATCATATATTATTTTACATAATTAGTTCTAACAATTAAATCGTATATCATTTCAAATTTTATTTCAAATTATTATTTATATATATATATACACACACATATCTATTTATAAACAGTTGTTCGTGAATCGTCAGGAATAGTCAAAAGGGTAATTGCATAAATGAAAACACTTCAAAAATTTTGAGATTCAACATTACAGACTTTGCTTATCGTGTCAAAATTATATAAAGATAAAGTTTAAATTTGATCGGAAATTTTCGGGTCGTCACACTACACGACTTCCTTTACCCTATATAGCATATGCTGATCAAACATACAGTAACAAAGTTATAAGCACCCAGTCTGTTGAGTGAGGTTTGTCAAACCTACGGATCCGTTCTTATAGTTCGAGCCTTACGTAAGTAATAAATTTATTCAAGCTAAGGGCTTTTTGATCGAACTCATTATGTATATTCAGTTTTTCACTCGTGTCTAATGCGTAAAATAGTTTAGGAAACAGTTTCAAAAGCAGCATGTATCTCATCCCAAAAATGTTAATGAAAATGGTACTGTAGACTCACCTTGAGTGCACTTGACAATTTACAAGCAAAGATTAGTCGAATACTATGACCGAGTAATGTAACCTAATTATTCCAATACACAGTTACATAAGTTTGTTTCAAAAGACTGACTCACAGTACAGTTGTCCTATTGCTCAGAACGACACAATCGTATACTAAAAGTCAATACAGAAGTCAACTAGTCAAGCAAGTCAACAAAAGTCAAACTTAGTCAAGTTGGTCAACCTAGGTCAACTATATCATTAAGTCATGTCAATGATGTCATAAAGTCAAACCAAGGTCAACTTATAAGTTTCACACATTCGTTTAGCCAAATAACGATTACTAGTTTAGTTATCGTACGTTTTCACAACGGTCATGCAATCAGACAAGCATAGTTCACAAATGACATATACAACAATTATGAGAAGCTCCAGATAATAAGTAAACGTCATAATCTTTCTAAAAAGACTAAGCACGCTATCATACGATTCCTAGAACTCACGTAGCATGCAAAACATTTAAGTTCAGTTTTTATTTGCGCATCAGTTTCATAATAATTCTCATTTAATCTAGAAAATAGTAATTCACAAACGGCCAATTGGAGATAGTTGTTAACACCTCAAATTATAATTTTTAAAAAGATATAAGAAAACCATGCAGCCAATTTGTACAGTTTTGACCAACAAGTTGGACTTTCTTATTTAGACAGAATCCAGACCTTCGGTTTTGGCATGCATACATCATATAGCAAACAAAGCTTTCAGAGCTAAACATATAAATAAGATATGCTAAGGAATATACATTTAACAACATATCAGAAGCACAAGGTCTAAATTAACTTCTACTTCTTGCTAGACAATTAAATGTAAAAACTAGACAGATTCAATCCCATTCAGGTAGTTGTTTTCGGGGTCGATTATACAAGCATCTAGAAAAAATTAGCATGTGAAATCTACATGAAACATCAAGTAATAATCATGAACTTTACAGAATATAAAAGCTTGGTTAACAAAAATCATGTTAAATGGTCGTTTGATTCATGAACAAATCGATAGTTAACACGTTTTACCGCAAACATTCAAGTAGGCATAAAATGACTTTCACAAATCCAGTTACTATGATATCCTAGTCCATTTTATGTGTTTTTCAATTATATATCCATCTAGTATCAGTTCATGAGCCAATTCTAATCACACCAAATGTAGTTTTCGAAATATAGCATAAATACACGCCGAAACTTCCAACGAGCATAACTTAAGCTATACAAAATGAAATCATTTGATTCAAGCAAGCAAACTCAATAGTTTTAGATAGATATCTATCTAAAAAGTTTAGATTTACAGTAAAAAAATTCACAAAACCAGTATCATAGTGTGACGACCCGGGAATTTCCGACCAAATTTAAACTTAATCTTTATATGATTTCGACACGATAAGCAAAGTCTGTAATGTTGAGTCTCGAAAATTTTGAAACTATGTTTATATATTCAATTGACCTTCGACTGTTCCCAACGATTCACGAATAACTATTTGTAAATAGATTCATATATTTAAGTATGTATATATATATATATATGTACATGAATATTAACTATAAATATATAAGATTAAATATTAAATTTATTTATTTGAAAACATATAGTTAATGTATTTAATTATATAATAAAACCTGAATCTATATATATAAAGTATATTAAAAATAAATATTAATGATTGTAATACTCGTCTGATGTTTCGATTGATATTAAGCAAGTTAAATTCAAACATATGTAATTTTAAAATAAACGATGATACGAAAATGAGTTCTATAAGTTTTAGGCTTACTAAAAATATATTTAGAATCTAGTTATTAAATTTTAAAACTTTTTATATTTTACCCATAAATGAGAGGGACAGTTGGTGTGGTTTTTATCCAACAAATTAAGGATCGAATTTTATACTATAATGACCACAATAAATAAATATAATTACTATAAAAAAAATTGAAATTTATCTGAGTACTTTTATTTACCACTAATTAACAATGGACCCCGATATATCAGCCCGTATAAAGTGTCGGCACAAAAGTTTAAAATGGGCGATGGCTAAACTATTGAACCCACTTTTAATAATTATATATGGTTCAGTGTATATGTTTCTGTTTTGACTAATTCCATTATATAGACATATAGATATAGATATACATCACATACACATGGAGCATTACTTGATCAAACCAACACCTTATATTTTCTTTCATATTTTTCAATCTAGACACCCATCACCATTCTCATTTCTATTTAATTCTTGTTGATCAAACACCACCGTGAGCATCACCTCCCATCGCCACTACCCTCATCATCCTACAACACCGCCACCACCGTAAGTAATAAATCACTTGAAAACTATCTCTATCCCTCTTTCCCTCTCTTCTTCGAAAAACATGAACAACCACCACATTATCTTCACCTCTTTCCCCCCTCTCTCTATAACTCTCTCTCTTCTATTCATGATCAAGAAATATCACCTTCTACAAATTTTTTTTTGTTTTTCTTTGCAAAACCCCACGATCACCACCTACAGCTATGATTCTGTTTCAGTCATAACAACCAAACACCATATATATTTTCTTTCCGGGATGAATACCACAGCCGCTGCTGCACATGTATGTATAATTTTTTTTTTAAAACTATAATGGTGATGATGAAGAAAATACACGATGTTGTACCTGTGGCTATAACTCTTATTATTCTGTTTAAACTAACGAAATTCTTCATGTTATTTCCTTATTGCCTACTATTCGATTTTCTTTTAAACCCTCGATCGAAAATATAAGATTAATGCTATTGGGTTAGCATTTCGATAGGTTAGCAATTTGGACTAAGATAATTAGGATTGGGCCGTATAAATATTTACTATGTTGGGCCGGGTATTGTTTACATTGTTGGCCACGAATTCAGTTCTTTTGGGCCGAGAGGTTTAGATGATTAGGATCTTAAATTTCTGAAGTTGTATGGTTTAACGAACGGGTTATGGAGAAGAAAGAACATGAACTAGTTGATGGCAGTCTTGTAATTTCGTGGAAGTTAAAATGGCAGGTCCCACATGCATTGCTATTGTTGGCCGTAATAAAAAAAAAAAAGGGTGGGGAAGAGAAACATTGACAGCTAGTTCCATGTGCTTATATTCCATATGTGTCCTTTCACCCAACAAATACAAATGAATGTACTTAGTCATATTTGTTGTGTCTAGTTTCATTTGAACCACTTGAACATTGGTCAATCAGCTTTACCAGATCCGAACAGAACCCGGATCCTAACCCAGATTCGACCCAACCATATCCGATTAATCGAGCATGATTAATAATGATAAGGATAATTATGATTCATGATAATGTTTGATGATGATAAAACAATTCATAAAGGTTAAATACATAAGTGTGATAGATATTATAAGAAGGTTACAAATGGAACTGTGGTTAAGGGTGTTTGTATGGTAAGCGAGAGGTCACGAGTTCGGGCCTGAGTTGTGGCATTTTTTTTTATATATAAGAAGAAGAAGAAAATAGACATTTGTATTAGGATAAATAGATTTGGTGTATCAATTAAATCAGAAATGAGGTGACAAAGGAATGGTTAAAGGCATTATTGGGTTAACGGGACGTCGCGGGTTCAAACCCGGACTTGAGCATTTTTTTTAAAACAACTACTTCTATGAGGTAGTATACTTATTATTATTATTATTATTATTATTATTATTATTATTATTATTATTATTATTATTATTATTATTATTATTATTATTATTATTATTATTATTATTATTATTATTTATTATTATTATTATTATTATTATTATTATTATTATTATTATTATTATTATTATTATTATTATTATTATTATTATTATTATTATTATTATTATTAGTGACATTATTATCATTTTTTTATCATTATTATTAGTATCATTATTTTAGTAGTATTATAATTATCTTTTAACAAACAAATGATATTTATATATAAATATATTTAATACATATAACATAACAAAATTTAATATTTTTATATACATACAAAATGAACATATAAAACATATATATGTATATATATTATTAACATAAAAATGATATAACTAATACTTTTATATATATATATATATATATATATATATATATATATATATGTGTGTGTGTGTGTGTGTGTGTTCAATTACAACTATGTATATTAATAAAAAATACAAATAATATAGGTTCGTGAATCCGAGGCCAACCCTATACTTGTTCAATGTCGTTATATGTATTTTTACTACAAAATACATTAGGTGAGTTTCATTTGCCCTTTTTACTCTTTACGTTTTTGGACTGAGAAAACATGCAAATGCTTTATTAACTGTTTTACAATATTTATATGCGTGGGTTTCATTATTCCCTTTTTATATATATTTTTGGGCTGAGAATACATGCAATGTTTTAATAACTATTTTACAATATTTATATGCGTGAGTTTCATTTGCTCCCTTTTTAAATGCTTTTGCAATATATATTTTTGGGACTGAGAATACATGCGCTGCTTTTATAAATGCTTTACGAAATAGACACAAGTGATCGAAACTACATTTTATGGTTGGATTATCAAATCGAATATCATTAAGAATTAGGGAACATAAACCCTAATTGACGCGAACTCTAAAGATAGATCTATCGGGCCTAACAAGCCCCATCCAAAGTACCGGATGCTTTAGTACTTCGAAATTTATATCATGTCCGAAGGAGGATCCCGGAATGATGGGGATATTCTTATATGCATATTGTTAATGTCGCTTACCAGGTGTTCAATCCATATGAATGATATTTTTGTCTCTATGCATGGGACGTACGTTTATGAGAAATGAAAATATGAAATCTTGTGGTCTATTAAAATGATGGAAATGATTATTTATGATAGACTAATGAACTCACCAACCTTTTGGTTGACACTTGAAAGCATGTTTATTCTCAGGTATGAAAGAAATCTTCCGCTGTGCATTAGCTCATATTAGAGACATTACTTGGAGTCATTCAAGACATATTTCAAAAAGACGTTGCATTCGAGTCGTTGAGTTCATCAAGATAACCAAATGAGTCAATTATAGTTAGACGTATTATGAAATGGTATGCATGCCGTCAACTTTCGATGTAATGAATTATTGTCTTTTCAAAAATGAATGCAATGTTTGTAAAATGTATCATATAGAGGTCAAGTACCTCGCGATGTAATCAACTGTTGTGAATCGTTTATAATCGATATGGACTTCGTCCGGATGGATTAGGACGGGTCTTCACAGTTGGTATCAGAGCGGTGGTCTTAGCGAACCATGCTGCATTAGTGTGTCTAACTGATAAGTCGTTAGGATGCATTAGTGAGTCTGGACTTCGACCGTGTCTGCATGTCAAAAGTTTTGCTTATCAGTTCTAGTCGGAAATCATCTGCTTATCATCCTTAGGAAATTACCTGCTTATCATTCTTAGTCTAGACACATCTTACTGCCTCTATTGCTTAGATAGTGTATAGACAAAACTCATATCTTAGCATATCTGCTAATACATATCTTAGCATTTCTGTTATTGTTACCTTTGCCTGACAGCTTCCGTAGATTCCTCCGTAACTTATGGGATTTTAGTATTATATATGCATATGTAAATTATGTATTGCAGGGTACTAATCTACATCCTATAATCTATTTCTTAACGAAAATCCTTCATCTGATCGTACGAGATGAATCCCTCAACCAGTTCGAGTTCCTCAGATTTCGATAGCTATTCCGATAGTTATTCCGACAGCTATTCCGATATGGATATTCACCTAAGCTCCGAAAGCAACGTCACTAGAATGAATCAACCAATCAACCATCCCCAATTCATATGATGAGTTCGTAGTCGGCTTAATTAATGGAGACGAGAAAAAAGGCAATCCTTTCCATCAACCAAATTCACCTCTTGGTGAAGAACCTGAAGCACTTACCGACGAACCACACTGAAACACCATTTTCACCCTCATTTCCCGAATATCTCACCACGATTATAATTTATCTAAAAATT
Organism: Rutidosis leptorrhynchoides; assembly: GCF_046630445.1. Classification (NCBI taxonomy): domain Eukaryota; kingdom Viridiplantae; phylum Streptophyta; class Magnoliopsida; order Asterales; family Asteraceae; genus Rutidosis; species Rutidosis leptorrhynchoides. Next base: position 386,043,179 of record NC_092334.1, read on the forward strand.
CTAAACCTTATTCATCCATTTGTTCCGACTTACAATCATCCCGGAGTAATACAAGAAGTTAGCAAACTTCGCGCCCGAGTTATAGTCTTGGAAAAATATGGTGCAAAATTTACCAGCTTCAGCAACATCACTGGCACCAACAGTACCACCAACATCAATACCAGTACCACCAACAACTAAAGTTTCAACATCACACGCCTCAACATCTCATTATGTACCCCGAGCATAATCATCATTCTACGTATCATTTTACATCATTTATCTTCGTTCGACATGGCGATTATGAAATCTCTAATGTTTTAGGGATTATATATTCTAGTTCTAATGATAAACCAAATGAGTTTAATATCATATTAACTCAATGTAATTAAAAATTCTTTCGTACAAAGTGTTAATCGTGAAAATATTTTAACGGGTAGGTAATACCCGAGGAATATTCAGATTTCACGTTAATAAATTACACTGTACATTCTTCGAAGCTGATTCAACAGTCGTTTACTATCCTACTTACATCCAACAATATGTGTATCGGTTCACCGCAGAATAACCATTTTTATTCAAATTCATATTTGGATTTTGATTTATCATAATCCAACAAGTGGCATAATGAAGAAAACATTGGACAAAATAAAATTTGTTAGAAACAAACAAATTAACTATGAGAAATTTTGTTAAGAATCCACGCTAACTGTTTCCAGCTAACTGTTCCTAGCTAACTGATTACATTTTATTTATCGCAGTTTATTTATCGCAATTTTATTATCGCAATTTTATTTATCGTCATTTAATTTCTGTTATTTACTTTACGCACTTTATTTATCGTCATTTAAATTCTGTTATTTATTTTACGCACTTTAAATATCGGGACACGTATACAAGGTTTTGACATATCATATCGACCCATCTATATATATATTATTTGGAATAACCATAGACACTCTATATGCAGTAATGCGGGAGTTAGCTATACAGGGTTGAGGTTGATTCTACAATAATATATATAGTTTGAGTTGTGATCGAGTCTGAGACATGTACACGGGTCACGATACGTATTAATTAATTCGAATATTATATAGTAAACTATATATGAATTATTATTTATACACTGCTAACTGTGGATTATCGACTGAGGACTATCAACATTGGACAATTAAAATGAATTAAAATATTGATTATAACATATGAAACTAAACAATTCTTCAAGTTTGCCACTCGATTTCATCTTAAACCTCATTGTATCTCGACGATTACAATCTTCGTTCAAGCCTTTCGTGATTCTTGAAAACACCTCAATCGAGAGGATGAACCAACAGCACTTCATCAACGTAAGAAGATATTGATCCATATAGTTATGCACTTGAAAACTCTCGGAACCTGAGTAAACGTTTAACACGTATCTGTGATAGCTCCTTTGGCGTTGTTATTACCGAAATTAATTTTACAATCCCTCTCCAAATTAGCAAATTTTGTCACAGCTCCAGCAAATCAACTTCGACTCTTCGTTTGAAACAACCTTATTATAACTATGTTATATATGCGTGCTCTTTTATTGTTACCGGGGAACCTTTCATATTCCACCATGTTACCATCAGCGTTTAATCATCTAAAAACACAATTCTCTTGAAACTACTTCGGAATGATAACCGGTGATTCAGATATCGTAGCATTTAATGCAGAGGAAATAGAAAAATGGTAGATGGTCTAAACGGCTAAAAGTTTGATGATAAAGAAAGGAGTGTTAGGAACGCTCGATAGAAAATTGGGTATTGAAAAACAGATTGAGCTACCCATGAAGGAGACCAAGGACAAATACCAGGACCAAACCCTATATTCAAAGGATTCAGGTAATTATGGATCCGTTGAAATCTTTGGAGAAGATCTTGCTCCGAAGTCATGTAAAATCTTGCGGAAAATCTTTCTCCATCCACCATCGAACTTAGAAATTCCAAAAAATATCATCATCAATATCTTCGATATTTTTGAGGATATTTTCATAAATATTTTCGTCAGAAATTATATACCTCTTCATGCTTCCTGTGTATCAATATATTGGAAACATTCAATAGAAAATTTAGTACCGAAAAGCGGATTATGTGAAACTATGAAAGAAGCCATGGATAAATCACAAAGAATAAGTTTGACTTCAAAGAATCTAAATGATTCAATGGCTGCTGAAGTCTTTAGCGAATATCTTGCTCCTTACTCTAAATCCTTGTGGACAATAGTTTCCATCATCCTCTGATCTTAGAGATTCAAAATATTTATCGTATCTTTCATTATAAATATCCTCCATATTTCTGAAGATATTTTCCTAACTATTCTTATCTGAAATCATTTATCTCTTCGTGCTATCAGTGTTACATCATATAGAAACTGTTAGTTTCTATATTCTGTAAACTTTCGAGCTTAAAATATGAATGTTATTGAAGCAATGTTGGGAACTGATGCATGAGTTAGTATAATATAATGACACTTGATCAACGTGATTATATTACAGTAAGTCATGCTGAGTTTCTAAATGGAATGTGATGATTCACAGATCATAACGTCATCATGTGCCATGTTACACGACTCTTACATTCTGTCTAATCTATAAACAAATTATTCTTGATAGTCCTATCTTTCCTTGAATTCTGGTAATTTGACAAGTCAAATTGTGCTATTACCGCTTCTGTCTTAGGACGTTGACAATGTTCATTCTGAAACTTATATCTACGAATTCTGGACCATTACAAGAGATGCCTAATTGCAAGAAGAAGAAACGAAGGGACAAAGCTCCGAAATAGAAAATTGGAGTATAAATCATAGTAAATAGGAGGGAGCATTAACTGGGGATGACAATAATTATAGAAAATAGAAGCAAGGACTTCGAAGTATAAGGGAAGATATAAAGCCCAATAACAACAAGGAGGTTACAAACCATGGATATTAATACGAAAAGCAATATAAAGACACGGTAGAATTAAGAATAACATCACCTCAAGGTAATAGTAATAGTAAACAGATTTTTTTGGTGGAAGATTGAAAAGAAGGATGACAGAAATGATAATTAGGAAAATATCATGGAGTAGAACTGGATTAAGCATTTTTACAATCTTTTGGATGTATGAACTAAGAAAGAAAGCATAGGAATAGTGAGAATAATGGAACGAAAGAGTTGAATTTATAATGGAAATTTCAGACAGAGTAATCGAGGCAGTTCACTGTATTTAATTATAGAGATCTTAATTTCCTTATTTACCGAAGAATCAAATCTTTTAGATTTCGAAGATTTTCTTTAATCCCGTGAATTCCGGAAATCCACCATGGCTATGTCAAAAGTTAAATCTCTATCTCGATCTTCTGCGATAGTTTCACTCGAGTAATCAAATCGTTTTATCTATATTAGTCAATAATGATAAAACTACAGTTATCAACTCATATTTGTCATGAAAACATTTTTATTGTTAGCCATGACCACCTCACTCAAATTTCGGGACGAAATTTCTTTAACGGGTAGGTACTGTGACGACCCGTGAATTTCCGACCAAATTTAAACTTAATCTTTATATGATTTCGACACGATAAGCAAAGTCTGTAATGTTGAGTCTCGAAAATTTTGAAACTATGTTTATATATTCAATTGACCTTCGACTGTTCCCAACGATTCACGAATAACTATTTGTAAATAGATTCATATATTTAAGTATGTATATATATATATATGTACATGAATATTAACTATAAATATATAAGATTAAATATTAAATTTATTTATTTGAAAACATATAGTCAATGTATTTAATTATATAATAAAACCTGAATCTATATATATAAAGTATATTAAAAATAAATATTAATGATTGTAATACTCGTCTGATGTTTCGATTGATATTAAGCAAGTTAAATTCAAACATATGTAATTTTAAAATAAACGGTGATACGAAAATGAGTTCTATAAATTTTAGGCTAACTAAAAATATATTTATAATCTAGTTATTAAATTTTAGTACTTTTTATATTTTACCCATAAATGAGAGCGACAGTTGGTGTGGTTTTTATCCAACAAATTAAGGATCGAATTTTATACTATAATGACCACAATAAATAAATATAATTACTATAAAAAAAAATTGAAATTTATCTGAGTACTTTTATTTACCACTAATTAACAACGGACCCCGATATATCAGCCCGTATAAAGTGTCGGCACAAAAGTTTAAAATGGGCGATGGCTAAACTATTGAACCCACTTTTAATAATTATATATGGTTCAGTGTATATGTTTCTGTTTTGACTAATTCCATTATATAGACATATAGATATAGATATACATCAAATACACATGGAGCATTACTTGATCAAACCAACACCTTATATTTTCTTTCCTATTTTTCAATCTAGACACCCATCACCATTCTCATTTCTATTTAATTCTTGTTGATCAAACACCACCGTGAGCATCACCTCCCATCGCCACTACCCTCATCATCCTACAACACCGCCACCACCGTAAGTAATAAATCACTTGAAAACTATCTCTATCCCTCTTTCCCTCTCTTCTTCGAAAAACATGAACAACCACCTCACTATCTTCACCTCTTTCCCCCCTCTCTCTATAACTCTCTCTCTTCTATTCATGATCAAGAAATATCACCTTCTACAATTTTTTTTTTGTTTTTCTTTGCAAAACCCCACGATCACCACCTACGCTATGATTCTGTTTCAGTCATAACAACCAAACACCATATATATTTTCTTTCCGGGATGAATACCACAGTCGCTGCGGCACATGTATGTATAATTTTTTTTTTAAAACTATAATGGTGATGATGAAGAAAATACACGATGTTGTACCTGCGGCTATAACTCTTATTATTCTGTTTAAACTAACGAAATTCTTCATGTTATTTCCTTATTGCCTACTATTCGATTTTCTTTTAAACCCTCGATCGAAAATATAAGATTAATGCTATTGGGTTAGCATTTTGATAGGTTAGCAATTTGGACTAAGATAATTAGGATTGGGCCGTATAAATATTTACTATGTTGGGCCGGGTATTGTTTACATTGTTGGCCACGAATTCAGTTCTTTTGGGCCGAGAGGTTTAGATGATTAGGATCTTAAATTTCTGAAGTTGTATGGTTTAACGAACGGGTTATGGAGAAGAAAGAACATGAAATAGTTGATGGCAGTCTTGTAATTTCGTGGAAGTTAAAATGGCAGGTCCCACATGCATTGCTATTGTTGGCTGTAATAAAAAAAAAAAGGTGGGGAAGAGAAACATTGACAGCTAGTTCCATGTGATTATATTACATATGTGTCCTTTCACCCAACAAATACAAATGAATGTACTTAGTCATATTTGTTGTGTCTAGTTTCATTTGAACCACTTGAACATTGGTCAATCAGCTTTACCAGATCCGAACAGAACCCGGATCCTAACCCAGATTCGACCCAACCAAATCTGATTAATCGAGCATGATTAATAATGATAAGGATAATTATGATTCATGATAATGTTTGATGATGATAAAACAATTCGTAAAGGTTAAATACATAAGCGTGATAGATATTATAAGAAGGTTACAAATGGAACTGTGGTTAAGGGTGTTTGTGTGGTAAGCGAGAGGTCACGAGTTCGGGCCTGAGTTGTGGCATTTTTTTTATATATAAGAAGAAGAAGAAGACAGACATTTGTATTAGGATAAATAGATTTGGTGTATCAATTAAATCAGAAATGAGGTGACAAAGGAATGGTTAAAGGCATTATCGGGTTAACGGGACGTCGCGGGTTCAAACCGGACTTGAGCATTTTTTTTAAAACAACTACTTCTATGAGGTAGTATACTTATTATTATTATTATTATTATTATTATTATTATTATTATTATTATTATTATTATTATTATTATTATTATTATTATTATTATTATTATTATTATTATTATTATTATTATTATTTATTATTATTATTATTATTATTATTATTATTATTATTATTATTATTATTATTATTATTATTATTATTATTATTATTATTATTATTATTATTATTATTAGTGACATTATTATCATTTTTTTATCATTATTATTAGTATCATTATTTTAGTAGTATTATAATTATCTTTTAACAAACAAATGATATTTATATATAAATATATTTAATACATATAACATAACAAAATTTAATATTTTTATATATATACAAAATGAACATATAAAACATATATATGTATATATATTGTTAACATAAAAATGATATAACTAATACTTTATATATATATATATATATATATATATATATATATATATATATATATATATATATATATATATATATATATATATATATATATATATATATATATATATATATATATATATGTGTGTGTGTGTGTGTGTGTGTGTTCAATTACAACTATGTATATTAATAAAAAATACAAATAATATAGGTTCGTGAATCCGAGGCCAACCCTATACTTGTTCAATGTCGTTATATGTATTTTTACTACAAAATACATTAGGTGTGTTTCATTTGCCCTTTTTACTCTTTACGTTTTTGGACTGAGAATACATGCAAATGCTTTATTAACTGTTTTACAATTTTTAAATGCGTGAGTTTCATTATTCCCTTTTTATATATATTTTTGGGCTGAGAATACATGCAATGTTTTAATAACTATTTTACAATATTTATATGCGTGAGTTTCATTTGCTCCCTTTTTAAATGCTTTTGCAATATATATTTTTGGGACTGAGAATACATGCGCTGCTTTTATAAATGCTTTACGAAATAGACACAAGTGACCGAAACTACATTCTATGGTTGGATTATCAAATCGAATATCATTAAGAATTAGGGAACAGAAACCCTAATTGACGCGAACTCTAAAGATAGATCTATCGGGCCTAACAAGCCCCATCCAAAGTACCGGATGCTTTAGTACTTCGAAATTTATATCATGTCCGAAGGAGGATCCCGGAATGATGGGGATATTCTTATATGCATATTGTTAATGTCGCTTACCAGGTGTTCAATCCATATGAATGATATTTTTGTCTCTATGCATGGGACGTACGTTTATGAGAAATGAAAATATGAAATCTTGTGGTCTATTAAAATGATGGAAATGATTATTTATGATAAACTAATGAACTCACCAACCTTTTGGTTGACACTTGAAAGCATGTTTATTCTCAGGTATGAAAGAAATCTTCCGCTGTGCATTAGCTCATATTAGAGACATTACTTGGAGTCATTCAAGGCATATTTCAAAAAGATGTTGCATTCGAGTCGTTGAGTTCATCAAGATTATTATCGAGTCAATTATAGTTAGATGTATTATGAAATGGTATGCATGCCGTCAACTTTCGATGTAATGAAATATTGTCTTTTCAAAAATGAATGCAATGTTTGTAAAATGTATCATATAGAGGTCAAGTACCTCGCGATGTAATCAACTATTGTGAATCGTTTATAATCGATATGGACTTCGTCTGGATGGATTAGGACGGATCTTCACACATAGCAATACAATTCGTGATTAAACCCTAGCATGTAAATCGAGCATTATAACGATTAGTAACGCATACAATCGTAATCAATTAAGCAATAAGACATCTAATGCCATGTAATATTTATAAAATTTAGATTTATAAAATTAGGGTTAGTGATTTATACCTCTAGAACACAATTAACTAACACCAATGTGTAGAGAACGATCAAGGCTATCACTTTCGTGTTGATTGCAAGAGCAAACGAGCAATATTGATGGGGTTATGACATTGATGATGATCAACAATGAAGATGATGATGGGAGGCTGTAAATTTCATGGTTTATGAATAAGGGAGGATAAATGATTGTATTTATGATATATGACCGAAACAGACGGTTTTATTCGTGTGGTGTTGTTAGGCTGCAATGTAGTGACCCGAACTTTTCCATGTTTATATATATTAAATGAAATTGCTATCTACATGATTAAATGTTTCCAACATGTTAAGCACTCAAACTTGTTAAGACTTGATTAAATGAAATAAGTTTCATATAGACAATTGATCACCCAAGTTGACCGTCGATTCACGAACGTTACAAAATTATAAAAACTACATGTTGTGGTATATATATAGACATATATATATTATTGACATAAGATTATGATGAGTAAGTATCTCACTAAGTATATTAACAATATGTGATATACATAAGAAATGAGATTACTAAGTTAAGAAACTCGAAATGATATATATAACGATTATCGTTATGATAACGTCTACTAAATACATATGTATCATATTAAGATATTGATACACTATATTTAACATGATAAAATGATATTTAAATATATCATTAAGTGTGTTAACAATGAACTACATATGTAAAAACAAGACTACTAACTCAAGAATTACGAAACGAGACTTATATGTAACGATTATCATTGTAACGACATTTAAATGTATATATATATCATATTAAGATATATTAATATATCATAATATCATGATAATATAATAATTTAACATCTCATTAGATATAATAAACATTGGGTTAACAACATTTAACAAGATCGTTAACTTAAAGGTTTCAAATCAACATTTACATGTAGTGTTTTAATATGTATTCATACACTTTTGAAAGACTTCAAGACACATATCAAAGTACTTCTACTTAACAAAAATGCTTACAATTACATCCTCGTTCAGTTTTATCAACAATTCTACTCGTATACACCCGTATTCGTACTCGTACAATACACAGCTTTTAGATGTATGTACTATTGGTATATACACTCCAATGATCAGCTCTTAGCAGCCCATATGAGTCACCTAACACATGTGGGAACCATCATTTGGTAACTAGCATGAAATATATCATAAAATTACAAAAATATTAGTAATCATTCATGACTTATTTACATGAAAACAAAATTGTAAAGTGATCATCCAACCTCAAGAAATCCTTGTTGTTTACAATAAGATATCATTCTAAATCAAGGTAATACTCATATACAAACTTTGATTCAATTCCTATAACTATAACTATCTTAATTCGAGTGATAATCTTACTTGAACTTGTTTTCGTGTCATGATTCTACTTCAAGAACTTTTAAGCCATCCAAGGATCCTTTGAAGCTAGATCCATTTTTCTCATTTCCAGTAGCTTTATCCAGAAAACTTGAGGTAGTAATGATGTTCATAACATCATTCGATTCATACATATAAAGCTATCTTATTCGAAGGTTTAAACTTGTAATCACTAGAACATAGTTTAGTTAATTCTAAACTTGTTCGCAAACAAAAGTTAATCCTTCTAACTTGACTTTTAAAATCAACTAAACACATGTTCTATATCTATATGATATGCTAACTTAATGATTTAAAACCGGAAAACAGGAAAAACACCGTAAAACCGGATATACGCCGTTGTAGTAACACCGCGGGCTGTTTTGGGTTAGTTAATTAAAAACTATGATAAACTTTGATTTAAAAGTTGTTCTTCTGGGAAAATGATTTTTCTTATGAACATGAAACTATATCCAAAAATCATGGTTAAACTCAAAGTGGAAGTATGTTTTCCAAAATGGTCATCTAGACGTCGTTCTTTCGACTGAAATGACTACCTTTACAAAAATGACTTGTAACCTGTAATTCCGACTATAAAATTATACTTTTTCTGTATAGATTCATAAAGTTAAGTTCAATATGAAACCATAGCAATTGGATTCACTCAAAACGGATTTAAAATGAAGAAGTTATGGGTAAAACAAGATTGGATATTTTTTGATTATTTTAGCTACGGGAAATGTTTAACAAATCTATACAAATCATATCCTAGCTAACTTATATTGTATTATACATGTATTCTAATATATTATGTAATCTTGGGATACCATAGACACGTATGCAAATGTTTTGACATATCATATCGACCCATGTATATATATTATTTGGAACAACCATAGACACTCTATATGCAGTAATATTGGAGTTAGCTATACAGGGTTGAGGTTGATTCCAAAAATATATATACTTTGAGTTGTGATCTAGCCTGAGACGTGTGTACACTGGGTCGTGGATTGATTCAAGATAATATATATCGATTTATTTCTGTACATCTAACTGTGGACAACTAGTTGTAGGTTACTAACGAGGACAACTGACTTAATACACTCAAATCTTTAAAACATAATAAAAATGGTTGTAATTATATTTTGATCATACTTTGATATATATATGTACATATTTGTATAGGTTCGTGAATCGATCCGTGGCCAAGTCTTATTTCCGAGGAAGGAAATATCTGTGAAATTGAGTTATAGTCCCACTTTTAAAATCTAATATTTTTGGGATGAGAATACATGCAGGTTTTCATAAATGATTTACAAAATAGACACAAGTACGTGAAACTACATTCTATGGTTAAATTATCGAAATCGAATATGCCCCTTTTTATTAAGTCTGGTAATCTAAGAATTAGGGAACAGACACCCTAATTGATGCGAATCCTAAAGATAGATCTATTGGGCCTAACAAACCCCATCCAAAGTACCGGATGCTTTAGTACTTTGAAATTTATATCATATCCGAAGGGTGTCCCGGAATGATGGGGATATTCTTATATATGCATCTTGTTAATGTCGGTTACCAGGTGTTCACCATATGAATGATTTTTATCTCTATGTATGGGATGTGTATTGAAATATGAAATCTTGTGGTCTATTGTTACGATTTGATATATATAGGTTAAACCTAAAACTCACCAACATTTTTTTTTGACGTTTAAAGCATGTTTATTCTCAGGTGAATACTAAGAGCTTCCGCTGTTGCATACTAAAATAAGGACAAGAATTGGAGTCCATGTTTGTATGATATTGTTTAAAAACTGCATTCAAGAAACATATGTCGATGTAATATATTTCTATTGTAAACTATTATGTAATGGTCGTGTGTAAACAGTATATTTTAGATTATCATTATTTGATAATCTACGTAATGTTTTTTTTAAAACCTTTATTGATAAAATAAAGGTTATGGTTGTTTTAAAAATGAATACAGTCTTTGAAAAACGTCTCATATAGAGGTCAAAACCTCGCAACGAAATCAATTAATATGGAACGTTTATAATCAATATGAACGGGACATTTCATGCAAGGCGTCAGGATTAGCTTAATCAAGAGGAAGAACAGTGGTTTATTATTTATATTTTGTGGGGCCTAAATTTACTTTTAACTTTCTAAAGGTAGAAGGTGTAAGTTAACCTAGGGTCGTACATTTGAATGGTTTAAGGAATTGAAGATCAAGTGGATAATTGTCTTTGATTAAATTGAAATGTCCCGTCCTTATTGATTAAAAACGTTCCATATTAATTGATTTCGTTGCGAGGTTTTGACCTCTATATGAGACGTTTTTCAAAGACTGCATTCATTTTTAAAACAAACCATAACCTTTATTTCATAAATAAAGGTTTAAAAAGCTTAACGTAGATTATCAAATAATGATAATCTAAAATATCCTGTTTACACACGACCATTACATAATGGTTTACAATACAAATATGTTACATCGAAATCAGTTTCTTGAATGCAGTTTTTACACAATATCATACAAACATGGACTCCAAATCTTGTCCTTATTTTAGTATGCAACAGCGGAAACTCTTAGTATTCACCTGAGAATAAACATGCTTTAAACGTCAACAAAAATGTTGGTGAGTTATAGGTTTAACCTATATATATCAAATCGTAACAATAGACCACAAGATTTCATATTTCAATACACATCCCATACATAGAGATAAAAATAATACATATGGTGAACACCTGGTAACCAACATTAACAAGATGCATATATAAGAATATCCCCATCATTCCGGGACACCCTTCGGATATGATATAAATTTCGAAGTACTAAAGCATCCGGTACTTTGGATGAGGCTTGTTGGGCCCAATAGATCTATCTTTAGGATTCGCGTCAATTAGGGTTTCTGTTCCCTAATTCTTAGATTACCAGACTTAATAAAAAGGGGCATATTCGATTTCGATAATTCAACCATAGAATGTAGTTTCACGTACTTGTGTCTATTTTGTAAATCATTTATAAAACCTGCATGTATTCTCATCCCAAAAATATTAGATTTTAAAAGTGGGACTATAACTCACTTTCACAGATTTTTACTTCGTCGGGAAGTAAAACTTGGCCACTGGTTGATTCACGAACCTATAACAATATATACATATATATCAAAGTATGTTCAAAATATATTTACAACACTTTTAATATATTTTGATGTTTTAAGTTTATTAAGTCAGCTGTCCTCGTTAGTAACCTACAACTAGTTGTCCACAGTTAGATGTACAGAAATAAATCAATAAATATTATCTTGAATCAATCCATGACCCAGTGTATACGTATCTCAGTATTGATCACAACTCAAACTATATATATTTTGGAATCAACCTCAACCCTGTATAGCTAACTCCAACATTCACATATAGAGTGTCTATGGTTGTTCCGAAATATATATAGATGTGTCGACATGATAGGTCGAAACATTGTATACGTGTCTATGGTATCTCAAGATTACATAATATACAATACAAGTTGATTAAGTTATGGTTGGAATAGATTTGTTACCAATTTTCACGTAGCTAAAATGAGAAAAATTATCCAATCTTGTTTTACCCATAACTTCTTCATTTTAAATCCGTTTTGAGTGAATCAAATTGATATGGTTTCATATTGAACTCTATTTTATGAATCTAAACAGAAAAAGTATAGGTTTATAGTCGGAAAAATAAGTTACAAGTCATTTTTGTAAAGGTAGTCATTTCAGTCGAAAGAACGACGTCTAGATGACCATTTTAGAAAACATACTTCCACTTTGAGTTTAACCATAATTTTTGGATATAGTTTCATGTTCATAATAAAAATCATTTTCCCAGAATAACAACTTTTAAATCAAAGTTTATCATAGTTTTTAATTAACTAACCCAAAACAGCCCGCGGTGTTACTACGACGGCGTAAATCCGGTTTTACGGTGTTTTTCGTGTTTCCAGGTTTTAAATCATTAAGTTAGCATATCATATAGATATAGAACATGTGTTTAGTTGATTTTAAAAGTCAAGTTAGAAGGATTAACTTTTATTTGCGAACAAGTTTAGAATTAACTAAACTATGTTCTAGTGATTACAAGTTTAAACCTTCGAATAAGATAGCTTTATATGTATGAATTGAATGATGTTATGAACATCATTACTACCTCAAGTTCCTTGGATAAACCTACTGGAAATGAGAAAAATAGATCTAGCTTCAAAGGATCCTTGGATGGCTTGAAAGTTCTTGAAGCAGAATCATGACACGAAAACAATTTCAAGTAAGATTTCCACTCGAAATAAGATTGTTATAGTTATAGAAATTGAATTAAAGTTTGAATATGATTATTACATTGTATTAGAAAGATAACCTACTGTAAGTAACAAAGGTTTCTTGATCTTGGATGATTACTTGGAATAGATTTAGAAAACTTGGAAGTAAACTTGCAATCTTGGAAGTATTCTTGATTTTATGAAACTAGAACTTTTAGAATTTATGAAGAACACTTAGAACTTGAAGATAGAACTTGAGAGAGATCAATTAGATGAAGAAAATTGAAGAATGAAAGTGTTTGTAGGTGTTTTTGGTCGTTGGTGTATGGATTAGATATAAAGGATATGTAATTTTGTTTTCATGTAAATAAGTCATGAATGATTACTCATATTTTTGTAATTTTATGAGATATTTCATGCTAGTTGCCAAATGATGGTTCTCACATGTGTTAGGTGACTCACATGGGCTGCTAAGAGCTGATCATTGGAGTGTATATACCAATAGTACATACATCTAAAAGCTGTGTATTGTACGAGTACGAATACGGGTGCATACGAGTAGAATTGTTGATGAAACTGAACGAGGATGTAATTGTAAGCATTTTTGTTAAGTAGAAGTATTTTGATAAGTGTCTTAAAGTCTTTCAAAAGTGTATGAATACATATTAAAACACTACATGTATATACATTTTAACTGAGTCGTTAAGTCATCGTTAGTCGTTACATGTAAATGTTGTTTTGAAACCTTTAGGTTAACGATCTTGTTGAATGTTGTTAACCCATTGTTTATTATAACAAATGAGATGTTAAATTGTTATATTATCATGATATTATGATATATAATATATCTTAGTATGATATATATACAGTTAAATGCCGTTACAACGATAATCGTTACATATATGTCTCGTTTCGAAATCATTAAGTTAGTAGTCTTATTTTTACATATGTATTTCATTGTTAATACACTTAATAATATATTTAATTATCATTTAACATAATTAACCAAGTGTATCAATATCTTAATATGATTCATATGTACCTAGTAAGACGTTGTTATAACGATAATCGTTATATATATCGTTTTCGAGTTTCTTAAATTAATAGTCTCATTTTTATGTATATAACTCATTGTTAAAATACCTAATGAGATACATACTTATAATAAAATCATGTTAACTATATATATAACCATATATATGTCATCGTATAGTTTTTACAAGTTTTAACGTTCGTGAATCACCGGTCAGCTTGGGTGGTCAATTGTCTATATGAAATCTATTTCAATTAATCAAGTCTTAACAAGTTTGATTGCTTAACATGTTGGAAACACTTAATCATGTATATAACAATTTCATTTAATATATATATAAATATGGAAAAGTTCGGGTCACTACAGTACCTACCCGTTAAATAAATTTCGTCCCGAAATTTTAAGCAGCTGGAGGTGTTGACGTATCTTCTGGAAATAAATGCGGGTATTTCTTCTTCATCTGATCTTCGCACTCCCAGGTGAACTCGGGTCCTCTACGAGCATTCCATCGAACCTTAACAATCAGTATCTTGTTTTGTTTAAGTCTCTTAACCTCACGATCCATTATTTCGACAGGTTCTTCAATGAATTGAAGTTTTTCATTGATTTGGATTTCATCCAACGGAATAGTGAGATCTTCTTTAGCAAAACATTTCTTCAAATTTGAGACGTGGAAAGTGTTATGTACAGCCGCGAATTGTTGAGGTAGCTCCAGTTGGTAAGCTACTGGTCCGACACGATCTATAATCTTGAATGGTCCAATGTACCTTGGATTTAGTTTCCCCCGTTTACCAAATCGAACAACGCCTTTCCAAGGTGAAACCTTAAGCATGACCATTTCTCCAATTTCAAACTCTATATCTTTTCTTTTACTGTCCGCGTAGCTCTTTTGTCGACTCTGGGCGGTTTTCAATCTTTGTTGAATTTGGATGATTTTCTCGGTAGTTTCTTGTATTATCTCCGGACCCGTAATCTGTCTATCCCCCACTTCACTCCAACAAATCGGAGACCTGCACTTTCTACCATAAAGTGCTTCAAACGGCACCATCTCAATGCTTGAATGGTAGCTGTTGTTGTAGGAAAATTTTGCTAACGGTAGATGTCGATCCCAACTGTTTCCGAAATCAATAACACATGCTCGTAGCATGTCTTCAAGCATTTGTATCGTCCTTTCGCTCTGTCCATCAGTTTGTGGATGATAGGCAGTACTCATGTCTAGACGAGTTCCTAATGCTTGCTGTAATGTCTGCCAGAATCTTGAAATAAATCTGCCATCCCTATCAGAGATAATAGAGATTGGTATTCCATGTCTGGAGATGACTTCCTTCAAATACAGTCGTGCTAACTTCTCCATCTTGTCATCTTCTCTTATTGGCAGGAAGTGTGCTGATTTGGTGAGACGATCAACTATTACCCAAATAGTATCAAAACCACTTGCAGTCCTTGGCAATTTAGTGATGAAATCCATGGTAATATTTTTCCATTTCCATTCCGGGATTTCGGGTTGTTGAAGTAGACCTGATGGTTTCTGATGCTCAGCTTTGACCTTAGAACACGTCAAACATTCTCTTACGTATTTAGCAACATCGGCTTTCATACCCGGCCACCAAAAATGTTTCTTGAGATCCTTGTACATCTTCCCCGTTCCAGGATGTATTGAGTATCTGGTTTTATGAGCTTCTCTAAGTACCATTTCTCTCATATCTCTAAATTTTGGTACCCAAATTCTTTCAGCCCTATACCGGGTTCCGTCTTCCCGAATATTAAGATGCTTCTCCGATCCTTTGGGTATTTCTTCCTTTAAATTTCCCTCTTTTAAAACTCCTTGTTGCGCCTCCTTTATTTGAGTAGTAAGGTTAGTGTGAATCATTATATTCATAGATTTTACTCGAATGGGTTCTCTGTCCTTTCTGCTCAAGGCGTCGGCTACCACATTTGCCTTCCCCGGGTGGTAACGAATCTCAAAGTCGTAATCATTCAACTTTCATTCAACAATTCAATCCACCTACGCTGCCTCATATTCAGTTGTTTCTGATTAAATATGTGTTGAAGACTTTTGTGGTCGGTATATATAATACTTTTGACCCCATATAAGTAGTGCCTCCAAGTCTTTAATGCAAAAACAACCGCGCCTAATTCCAAATCATGCGTCGTATAATTTTGCTCGTGAATCTTCAATTGTCTAGACGCATAAGCAATCACCTTCGTCCGTTGCATTAATACACAACCGAGACCTTGCTTTGATGCGTCACAATAAATCACAAAATCATCATTCCCTTCAGGCAATGACAATATAGGTGCCGTAGTTAGCTTTTTCTTCAATAATTGAAACGCCTTTTCTTGTTCATCCTTCCATTCAAATTTCTTCCCTTTATGCGTTAATGCAGTCAAGGGTTTTGCTATTTTGGAGAAATCTTGGATGAATCTTCTGTAATAACCAGCCAATCCTAAAAATTGACGTATATGCTTCGGAGTTTTTGGGGTTTCCCACTTTTCAACGGTTTCGATCTTTGCCGGGTCCACCTGGATACCTTCTTTGTTCACTATGTGACCGAGGAATTGAACTTCTTCCAACCAAAATGCACACTTTGAAAACTTAGCGTACAGTTTTTCTTTCCTCAATACTTCTAGCAGTTTTCTCAAATGTTCTTCATGCTCTTGATCATTCTTTGAGTAAATAAGTATGTCATCGATGAAAACAATGACAAACTTGTCAAGATATGGCCCACACACTCGGTTCATAAGGTCCATGAACACAGCTAGTGCGTTAGTCAATCCAAACGGCATAACCATAAACTCGTAATGACCATAACGCGTCCTAAAAGTAGTTTTTGGAATATCATCCTCCTTTAATTGCATTTGATGATATCCAGAACGTAAATCGATCTTCGAATAAACCGACGAGCCTTGTAGTTGATCAAATAAGTCGTCAATTCTCGGCAGTGGATAACGGTTTTTGATGGTAAGTTTGTTCAACTCTCTGTAGTCAATACACAACCTAAATGTACCATCCTTCTTCTTGACAAACAAAACAGGAGCTCCCCATGGAGATGTGCTTGGTCGAATGAAACCACGTTCTAATAGTTCTTGCAGTTGGCTTTGTAGTTCTTTCATCTCGCTGGGTGCGAGTCTATAAGGAGCACGAGCTATTGGTGCAGCTCCTGGTATAAGATCTATTTGAAATTCAACAGATCGATATGGAGGTAGTCCCGGTAATTCTTTCGGAAATACATCGGGAAATTATTTTGCGACGGGAACATCATTGATGCTCTTTTCTTCAGTTTGTACTTTCTCGACGTGTGCTAGAACAGCATAGCAACCTTTTCTTATTAGTTTTTGTGCCTTCAAATTACTAATAAGATGTAGCTTCATGTTGCCCTTTTCTCCGTACACCATTAAGGGTTCTCCTTCTTCTCGTACAATGCGAATTGCATTTTTATAACATACGATCTCTGCTTTCACCTTCTTCAGCCAGTCCATGCCAACTATTACATCAAAACTCCCTAACTCTACTGGTATCAAATCAATCTTAAATATTTCGCTACCCAGTTTAATTTCTCGATTCCGGCATATATTATCTGCTGAAATTAATTTACCGTTTGCTAATTCGAGTAAAAATTTACTATCCAACGGCGTCAATGGACAACTTAATTTAGCACAAAAATCTCTACTCATATAGCTTCTATCCGCACCCGAATCAAATAAAACGTAAGCAGATTTATTGTCAATAAGAAACGTACCCATAACAAGCTCCGAGTCTTCCTGTGCCTCTGCCGCATTAATATTGAAAACTCTTCCGCGGCCTTGTCCATTCGTGTTCTCCTGGTTCTGGCAATTTCTAATAATGTGGCCCGGTTTTCCACATTTATAACAAACTACATTGGCATAACTTGCTCTGACACTACTTGCTCCGCCATTACTCGTTCCGACACCATTTGTTCCTTTCGTTCTGTTAACCCCTGGTCTGTAGACCTCACACTTCGCCGCGCTATGACCATTTCTTTTACACTTGTTGCAAAATTTGGTGCAGAACCCCGAGTGATACTTTTCACACCTTTGGCATAGCTGCTTCTGATTGTTGTTGTTGTTGCGATTGTTATTGTTGTTGGGATGATTGTTGTAGTTGCTGTTGTTGTTGTTGTTGTTGTTGTTGTTGTTGTTGTTGTTGTTGTTGTTGTTGTTGTTGTTGTTGTTGTTGTTGTTGTTGTTGTTGTTGTTGTTGTTGTTGTTGTTGTTGTTGTTGTTGTTGTTGTTGTTGTTGGGCCGTTTGTTGTAGTTGCGATTGATGTTGTGATTGTTGGGATAATTGTTGCGATTATTATTGTAATTGCTGTTGTTGTTGTATTGGTGATTCTTATCACCGTTTTCCTCCCACTTTCTTTTGACTTGCTTCACATTGGCCTCTTCAGCCGTCTGTTCTTTAATTCTTTCCTCAATCTGGTTTACTAGTTTGTGAGCCATTCTACATGCCTGTTGTATGGAGGCGGGCTTTTGTGAACTTATATCTTCTTGGATTCTTTCCGGTAATCCTTTCACAAACGCGTCGATCTTCTCTTCCTCATCTTCGAACGCTCCCGGACACAATAGGCACAATTCTGTGAATCGTCTTTCGTACGTGGTAATATCAAATCCTTGGGTTCGTAACCCTCTAAGTTCTGTCTTGAGCTTATTGACCTCGGTTGAAATGTCCCGTTCTTATTGATTAAAAACGTTCCATATTAATTGATTTCGTTGCGAGGTTTTGACCTCTATATGAGACGTTTTTCAAAGACTGCATTCATTTTTAAAACAAACCATAACCTTTATTTCATAAATAAAGGTTTAAAAAGCTTTACGTAGATTATCAAATAATGATAATCTAAAATATCCTGTTTACACACGACCATTACATAATGGTTTACAATACAAATATGTTACATCGAAATCAGTTTCTTGAATGCAGTTTTTACACAATATCATACAAACATGGACTCCAAATCTTGTCCTTATTTTAGTATGCAACAGCGGAAGCTCTTAATATTCACCTGATAATAAACATGCTTTAAACGTCAACAAAAATGTTGGTGAGTTATAGGTTTAACCTATATATATCAAATCGTAACAATAGACCACAAGATTTCATATTTCAATACACATCCCATACATAGAGATAAAAATCATTCATATGGTGAACACCTGGTAACCGACATTAACAAGATGCATATATAAGAATATCCCCATCATTCCGGGACACCCTTCGGATATGATATAAATTTCGAAGTACTAAAGCATCCGATACTTTGGATGGGGTTTGTTAGGCCCAATAGATCTATCTTTAGGATTCGCGTCAATTAGGGTGTCTGTTCCCTAATTCTTAGATTACCAGACTTAATAAAAAGGGGCATATTCGATTTCGATAATTCAACCATAGAATGTAGTTTCACGTACTTGTGTCTATTTTGTAAATCATTTATAAAACCTGCATGTATTCTCATCCCAAAAATATTAGATTTTAAAAGTGGGACTATAACTCACTTTCACAGATTTTTACTTCGTCGGGAAGTAAGACTTGGCCACTGGTTGATTCACGAACCTATAACAATATATACATATATATCAAAGTATGTTCAAAATATATTTACAACACTTTTAATATATTTTGATGTTTTAAGTTTATTAAGTCAGCTGTCCTCGTTAGTAACCTACAACTAGTTGTCCACAGTTAGATGTACAGAAATAAATCGATAAATATTATCTTGAATCAATCCACGACCCAGTGTATACGTATCTCAGTATTGATCACAACTCAAACTATATATATTTTGGAATCAACCTCAACCCTGTATAGCTAACTCCAACATTCACATATAGAGTGTCTATGGTTGTTCCGAAATATATATAGATATGTCGACATGATAGGTCGAAACATTGTATACGTGTCTATGGTATCTCAAGATTACATAATATACAATACAAGTTGATTAAGTTATGGTTGGAATAGATTTGTTACCAATTTTCACGTAGCTAAAATGAGAAAAATTATCCAATCTTGTTTTACCCATAACTTCTTCATTTTAAATCCGTTTTGAGTGAATCAAATTGCTATGGTTTCATATTGAACTCTATTTTATGAATATAAACAGTAAAGTATAGGTTTATAGTCGGGAAAATAAGTTACAAGTCGTTTTTGTAAAGGTAGTCATTTCAGTCGAAAGAACGACGTCTAGATGACCATTTTAGAAAACATACTTCCACTTTGAGTTTAATCATAATTTTTGGATATAGTTTCATGTTCATAATAAAAATCATTTTCTCAGAATAACAACTTTAAAATCAAAGTTTATCATAGTTTTTAATTAACTAACCCAAAACAGCCCGCGGTGTTACTACGACGGCGTAAATCCGGTTTTACGGTGTTTTTCGTGTTTCCAGGTTTTAAATCATTAAGTTAGCATATCATATAGATATAGAACATGTGTTTAGTTGATTTTAAAAGTCAAGTTAGAAGGATTAAATTTTGTTTGCGAACAAGTTTAGAATTAACTAAACTATGTTCTAGTGATTACAAGTTTAAACCTTCGAATAAGATAGCTTTATATGTATGAATCGAATGATGTTATGAACATCATTACTACCTTAAGTTCCTTGGATAAACCTACTGGAAAATAGAAAAATGGATCCAGCTTCAATGGATCCTTGGATAGCTCGAAGTTCTTGAAGCAGAATCATGACACGAAAACAAGTTCAAGTAAGATCATCACTTGAAATAAGATTGTTATAGTTATAGAAATTGAACCAAAGTTTGAATATGATTATTACCTTGTATTAGAATAATAACCTACTGTAAGAAATAAAGATTTCTTGAGGTTGGATGATCACCTTACAAGATTGGAAGTGAGCTAGCAAACTTGAAAGTATTCTTGATTTTATGAAACTAGAACTTTTGGAATTTATGAAGAACACTTAGAACTTGAAGATAGAACTTGAGAGAGATCAATTAGATGAAGAAAATTGAAGAATGAAAGTGTTTGTAGGTGTTTTTGGTCGTTGGTGTATGGATTAGATATAAAGGATATGTAATTTTGTTTTCATGTAAATAAGTCATGAATGATTACTCATATTTTTGTAATTTTATGAGATATTTCATGCTAGTTGCCAAATGATGGTTCCCACATGTGTTAGGTGACTCACATGGGCTGCTAAGAGCTGATCATTGGAGTGTATATACCAATAGTACATACATCTAAAAGCTGTGTATTGTACGAGTACGAATACGGGTGCATACGAGTAGAATTGTTGATGAAACTGAACGAGGATGTAATTGTAAGCATTTTTGTTAAGTAGAAGTATTTTGATAAGTGTATTGAAGTCTTTCAAAAGTGTATAAATACATATTAAAACACTACATGTATATACATTTTAACTGAGTCGTTAAGTCATCGTTAGTCGTTACATGTAAGTGTTGTTTTGAAACCTTTAGGTTAACGATCTTGTTAAATGTTGTTAACCCAATGTTTATAATATCAAATGAGATTTTAAATTATTATATTATCATGATATTATCATGTATTAATATCTCTTAATATGATATATATACATTAAATATCTTTATAACGATAATCGTTACATATATGTCTCGTTTAAAAATCATTAAGTTAGTAGTCTTGTTTTTACATATGTAGTTCATTGTTAATATACTTAATGATATGTTTACTTATCATAGTATCATGTTAACTATATATATATCCATATATATGTCATCATATAGTTTTTACAAGTTTTAACGTTCGTGAATCACCGGTCAACTTGGGTGGTCAATTGTCTATATGAAACATATTTCAATTAATCAAGTCTTAACAAGTTTGATTGCTTAACATGTTGGAAACATTTAATCATGTAAATATCAATCTCAATTAATATATATTAACATGGAAAAGTTCGGGTCACTACAATACCTACCCGTTAAATAAATTTCGTCCAGAAATTTTAAGCTGTTGAAGGTGTTGACGAATCTTCTGGAAATAGATGCGGGTATTTCTTCTTCATCTGATCTTCACGCTCCCAGGTGAACTCGAGTCCTCTACGAGCATTCCATCGAACCTTAATAATTGGTATCTTGTTTTGCTTAAGTCTTTTAACCTCACGATCCATTATTTCGACGGGTTCTTCGATGAATTGAAGTTTTTCGTTGATTTGGATTTCATCTAATGGAATAGTGAGATCTTCTTTAGAAAAACATTTCTTTAAATTCGAGACGTGGAAAGTGTTATGTACAGCCGCGAGTTGTTGAGGTAACTCTAGTCGGTAAGCTACTGGTCCGACACGATCAATAATCTTGAATGGTCCAATATACCTTGGATTTAATTTCCCTCGTTTACCAAATCGAACAACGCCTTTCCAAGGTGCAACTTTAAGCATGACCATCTCTCCAATTTCAAATTCTATATCTTTTCTTTTAATGTCAGCGTAGCTCTTTTGTCGACTTTGGGCGGTTTTCAACCGTTGTTGAATTTGGATGATCTTCTCGGTAGTTTCTTGTATAATCTCCGGACCCGTAATCTGTCTATCCCCCACTTCACTCCAACAAATCGGAGACCTGCACTTTCTACCATAAAGTGCTTCAAACGGCGCCATCTCAATGCTTGAATGGTAGCTGTTGTTGTAGGAAAATTCTGCTAACGGTAGATGTCGATCCCAACTGTTTCCGAAATCAATAACACATGCTCGTAGCATGTCTTCAAGCGTTTGTATCGTCCTTTCGCTCTGCCCATCAGTTTGTGGATGATAGGCAGTACTCATGTCTAGACGAGTTCCTAATGCTTGCTGTAATGTCTGCCAGAATCTTGAAATAAATCTGCCATCCCTATCAGAGATAATAGAGATTGGTATTCCATGTCTGGAGATGACTTCCTTCAAATACAGTCGTGCTAACTTCTCCATCTTGTCATCTTCTCTTATTGGCAAGAAGTGTGCTGATTTGGTGAGACGATCAACTATTACCCAAATAGTATCAAAACCACTTGCAGTCCTTGGCAATTTAGTGATGAAATCCATGGTAATGTTTTCCCATTTCCATTCCGGGATTTCGGGTTGTTGAAGTAGACCTGATGGTTTCTGATGCTCAGCTTTGACCTTAGAACACGTCAAACATTCTCCTACGTATTTAACAACATCGGCTTTCATACCCGGCCACCAAAAATGTTTCTTGAGATCCTTGTACATCTTCCCCGTTCCAGGATGTATTGAGTATCTGGTTTTATGAGCTTCTCTAAGTACCATTTCTCTCATATCTCCAAATTTTGGTACCCAAATCCTTTCAGCCCTATACCGGGTTCCGTCTTCCCGAATATTAAGATGCTTCTCCGAACCTTTGGGTATTTCATCCTTTAAATTTCCCTCTTTTAAAACTCCTTGTTGCGCCTCCTTTATTTGAGTAGTAATGTTATTATGAATCATTATATTCATAGATTTTACTCGAATGGGTTCTCTGTCCTTCCTGCTCAAGGCATCGGCTACCACATTTGCCTTCCCCGGGTGGTAACGAATCTCAAAGTCGTAATCAATCAATAATTCAATCCACCTACGCTGCCTCATATTCAGTTGTTTCTGATTAAATATGTGTTGAAGACTTTTGTGGTCGGTATATATAATACTTTTGACCCCATATAAGTAGTGCCTCCAAGTCTTTAATGCAAAAACAACCGCGCCTAATTCCAAATCATGCGTCGTATAATTTTGTTCGTGAATCTTCAATTGTCTAGACGCATAAGCAATCACCTTCGTTCGTTGCATTAATACACAACAGAGACCTTGCTTTGATGCATCACAATAAATCACAAAATCATCATTCCCTTCAGGCAATGACAATATAGGTGCCGTAGTTAGCTTTTTCTTCAATAACTGAAACGCTTTCTCTTGTTCATCATTCCATTCAAATTTCTTCCCTTTATGCGTTAATGCAGTCAAGGGTTTTGCTATTCTGGAAAAGTCTTGGATGAACCTTCTGTAGTAACCAGCTAGTCCTAAAAACTGGCGTATGTGTTTCTGAGTTTTCGGGGTTTCCCACTTTTCAACAGTTTCTATCTTTGCCGGATCCACCTTAATACCTTCTTTGTTCACTATGTGACCGAGGAATTGAACTTCTTCCAACCAAAATGCACACTTTGAAAACTTAGCGTACAATTCTTCCTTCCTCAATACTTCTAATACCTTTCTCAAATGTTCACCGTGTTCTTGGTCATTCTTTGAGTAAATAAGTATGTCATCAATGAAAATAATGACAAACTTGTCAAGGTATGGTCCACACACTCGGTTCATAAGGTCCATGAACACAGCTGGTGCATTAGTTAAACCAAACGGCATGACCATAAACTCGTAATGACCGTAACGTGTTCTGAAAGCAGTCTTTGGAATATCATCTTCTTTCACCCGCATTTGATGATACCCGGAACGTAAGTCAATCTTTGAATAAACAGACGAGCCTTGTAGTTGATCAAATAAGTCATCGATTCTCGGTAGTGGGTAGCGGTTCTTGATGGTAAGTTTGTTCAACTCTCAGTAGTCGATACACAACCTGAATGTACCATCTTTCTTCTTGACAAACAAAACAGGAGCTCCCCACGGTGATGTGCTTGGTCGAATGAAACCACGCTCTAAAAGTTCTTGTAATTGGCTTTGTAGTTCTTTCATCTCGCTGGGTGCGAGTCTGTAAGGAGCACGAGCTATTGGTGCAGCTCCTGGTACAAGATCTATTTGAAATTCAACGGATCGATGTGGGGGTAATCTCGGTAATTCTTTCGGAAATACATCGGGAAATTCTTTTGCGACGGGAACATCATTGATGCTCTTTTCTTCAGTTTGTACTTTCTCGACGTGTGCTAGAACAGCATAGCAACCTTTTCTTATTAGTTTTTGTGCCTTCAAATTACTAATAAGATGTAGCTTCGTGTTGCCCTTTTCTCCGTACACCATTAAGGGTTTTCCTTTTTCTCGTATAATGCAAATTGCATTTTTGTAACAAACGATCTCCGCTTTCACTTCTTTCAACCAGTCCTTACCGATTATCACATCAAAACTCCCTAACTCTACTGGTATCAAATCAATCTTAAATGTTTCGCTAACCAGTTTAATTTCTCGATTCCGACATATATTATCTGCTGAAATTAATTTACCATTTGCTAATTCGAGTAAAAATTTACTATCCAAAGGCTTCAATGGACAACTTAATTTAGCACAAAAATCTCTACTCATATAGCTTCTATCCGCACCCGAATCAAATAAAACGTAAGCAGATTTATTGTCAATAAGAAACGTACCCGTAACAAGCTCCGGGTCTTCCTGTGCCTCTGCCGCATTAATATTGAAAACTCTTCCACGGCCTTGTCCATTCGTGTTCTCCTGGTTCGGGCAATTTCTAATAATGTGGCCCGGTTTTCCACATTTATAACAAACTACATTGGCATAACTTGCTCCGACACTACTTGCTCCGCCATTACTCGTTCCGACACCATTTGTTCCTTTCGTTCTATTAACCCCTGGTCCGTAGACCTCACACTTCGCCGCGCCATGACCATTTCTTTTACACTTGTTGCAAAATTTGGTGCAGAACCCCGAGTGATTCTTTTCACACCTTTGGCATAGCTGCTTCTGATTGTTGTTAGGATGATTGTTGTAGTTGCTGTTGTTGTTGTTGTTGTTGTTGGGCCGTTTGTTGTAGTTGCGATTGATGTTGCGATTGTTGGGATAATTGTTGCGAATATTGTTGTAATTGCTGTTGTTGTTGTATTTGAAATGTCCCGTTCTTATTGATTAAAAACGTTCCATATTAATTGATTTCGTTGCGAGGTTTTGACCTCTATATGAGACGTTTTTCAAAGACTGCATTCCTTTTTAAACAAACCATAACCTTTATTTCATCAATAAAGGTTTAAAAAGCTTTACGTAGATTATCAAATAATGATAATCTAAAATATCCTGTTTACACACGACCATTACATAATGATTTACAATACAAATATGTTACAACAAAATAAGTTTCTTGAATGCAGTTTTTACACAATATCATACAAGCATGGACTCCAAATCTTGTCCTTATTTAAGTATGCGACAGCGGAAGCTCTTAATAATCACCTGAGAATAAACATGCTTAAAACGTCAACAAAAATGTTGGTGAGTTATAGGTTTAACCTATATATATCAAATCGTAACAATAGACCACAAGATTTCATATTTCAATACACATCCCATACATAGAGATAAAAATCATTCATATGGTGAACACCTGGTAACCGACAATAACAAGATGCATATATAAGAATATCCCCATCATTCCGGGACACCCTTCGGATATGATATAAATTTCGAAGTACTAAAGCATCCGGTACTTTGGATGGGGTTTGTTAGGCCCAATAGATCTATCTTTAGGATTCGCGTCAATTAGGGTGTCTGTTCCCTAATTCTTAGATTACCAGACTTAATAAAAAGGGACATATTCGATTTCGATAATTCAACCATAGAATGTAGTTTCACGTACTTGTGTCTATTTTGTAAATCATTTATAAAACCTGCATGTATTCTCATCCCAAAAATATTAGATTTTAAAAGTGGGACTATAACTCACTTTCACAGATTTTTACTTCGTCGGGAAGTAAGACTTGGCCACTGGTTGATTCACGAACCTATAACAATATATACATATATATCAAAGTATGTTCAAAATATATTTACAACACTTTTAATATATTTTGATGTTTTAAGTTTATTAAGTCAGCTGTCCTCGTTAGTAACCTACAACTAGTTGTCCACAGTTAGATGTACAGAAATAAATCGATAAATATTATCTTGAATCAATCCACGACCCAGTGTATACATATCTCAGTATTGATCACAACTCAAACTATATATATTTTGGAATCAACCTCAACCCTGTATAGCTAACTCCAACATTCACATATAGAGTGTCTATGGTTGTTCCGAAATATATATAGATGTGTCGACATGATAGGTCGAAACATTGTATACGTGTCTATGGTATCTCAAGATTACATAATATATAATACAAGTTGATTAAGTTATGGTTGGAATAGATTTGTTACCAATTTTCACGTAGCTAAAATGAGAAAAATTATCCAATCTTGTTTTACCCATAACTTCTTCATTTTAAATCCGTTTTGAGTGAATCAAATTGCTATGGTTTCATATTGAACTCTATTTTATGAATCTAAACAAAAAAAATATAGGTTTCTAGTCGGAAAAATAAGTTACAAGTCGTTTTTGTAAAGGTAGTCATTTCAGTCGAAAGAACGACGTCTAGATGACCATTTTAGAAAACATACTTCCACTTTGAGTTTAACCATAATTTTTGGATATAGTTTCATGTTCATAATAAAAATCATTTTCTCAGAATAACAACTTTTAAATCAAAGTTTATCATAGTTTTTAATTAACTAACCCAAAACAGCCCGCGGTGTTACTACGACGGCGTAAATCCGGTTTTACGGTGTTTTTCGTGTTTCCAGGTTTTAAATCATTAAGTTAGCATATCATATAGATATAGAACATGTGTTTAGTTGATTTTAAAAGTCAAGTTAGAAGGATTAACTTTTGTTTGCGAACAAGTTTAGAATTAACTAAACTATGTTCTAGTGATTACAAGTTTAAACCTTCGAATAAGATAGCTTTATATGTATGAATCGAATGATGTTATGAACATCATTACTACCTTAAGTTCCTTGGATGAACCTACTGGAAAAGAGAAAAATGGATCTAGCTTCAATGGATCCTTGGATGGCTCAAAGTTCTTGAAGCAAAATCATGACACGAAAACAAGTTCAAGTAAGATCATCACTTGAAATAAGATTGTTATAGTTATAGAAATTGAACCAAAGTTTGAATATGATTATTACCTTGTATTAGAATGATAACCTACTGTAAGAAACAAAGATTTCTTGAGGTTGGATGATCACCTTACAAGATTGGAAGTGAGCTAGCAAACTTGAAAGTATTCTTGATTTTATGAAACTAGAACTTTTGGAATTTATGAAGAACACTTAGAACTTGAAGATAGAACTTGAGAGAGTTCAATTAGATGAAGAAAATTGAAGAATGAAAGTGTTTGTAGGTGTTTTTGGTCGTTGGTGTATGGATTAGATATAAAGGATATGTAATTTTGTTTTCATGTAAATAAGTCATGAATGATTACTCATATTTTTGTAATCTTATGAGATATTTCATGCTAGTTGCCAAATGATGGTTCCCACATGTGTTAGGTGACTCACATGGGCTGCTAAGAGCTGATCATTGGAGTGTATATACCAATAGTACATACATCTAAAAGCTGTGTATTGTACGAGTACGAATACGGGTGCATACGAGTAGAATTGTTGATGAAACTGAACGAGAATGTAATTGTAAGCATTTTTGTTAAGTAGAAGTATTTTGATAAGTGTATTGAAGTCTTTCAAAAGTGTATAAATACATATTAAAACACTACATGTATATACATTTTAACTGAGTCGTTAAGTCATCGTTAGTCGTTACATGTAAGTGTTGTTTTGAAACCTTTAGGTTAACGATCTTGTTAAATGTTGTTAACCCAATGTTTATAATATCAAAAGAGATTTTAAATTATTATATTATCATGATATTATGATGTACTAATATCTCTTAATATGATATATATACATTAAATGTCGTTACAACGATAAACGTTACATATATGTCTCGTTTCAAAATCATTAAGTTAGTAGTCTTGTTTTTACATATGTAGTTCATTGTTAATATAATTAATGATATGTTTACTTATCATAATATCATGTTAACTATATATATAACCATATATATGTCATCATATAGTTTTTTTTACAAGTTTTAACGTTCGTGAATCACCGGTCAACTTGGGTGGTCAATTGTCTATATGAAACCTATTTCAATTAATCAAGTCTTAACAAGTTTGATTGCTTAACATGTTGGAAACATTTAATCATGTAAACATCAATCTCAATTAATATATATAAACATGGAAAAGTTCGGGTCACTACAGTACCTACCCGTTAAATAAATTTCGTCCCGAAATTTTAAGCTGTTGAAGGTGTTGACGAATCTTCTGGAAATAGATGCGGGTATTTCTTCTTCATCTGATCTTCACGCTCCCAGGTGAACTCGGGTCCTCTACGAGCATTCCATCGAACCTTAACAATTGGTATCTTGTTTTGCTTAAGTCTTTTAACCTCACGATCCATTATTTCGACGGGTTCTTCGATGAATTGGAGTTTTTCGTTGATTTGGATTTCATCTAACGGAATAGTGAGATCTTCTTTAGCAAAACATTTCTTCAAATTTGAGACGTGGAAAGTGTTATGTACAGCCGCGAGTTGTTGAGGTAACTCAAGTCGGTAAGCTACTGGTCCGACACGATCAATAATCTTGAATGGTCCAATATACCTTGGATTTAATTTCCCTCGTTTACCAAATCGAACAACGCCTTTCCAAGGTGAAACTTTAAGCATGACCATCTCTCCAATTTCAAATTCTATATCTTTTCTTTTAATGTCAGCGTAGCTCTTTTGTCGACTTTGGGCGGTTTTCAACCGTTGTTGAATTTGGATGATCTTCTCAGTAGTTTCTTGTATAATCTCCGGACCCGTAATCTGTCTATCCCCCACCTCACTCCAACAAATCAGAGACCTGCACTTTCTACCATAAAGTGCTTCAAACGGCGCCATCTCAATGCTTGAATGGTAGCTGTTGTTGTAGGAAAATTCTGCTAACGATAGATGTCGATCCCAACTGTTTCCGAAATCAATAACACATGCTCGTAGCATGTCTTCAAGCGTTTGTATCGTCCTTTCGCTCTGCCCATCAGTTTGTGGATGATAGGCAGTACTCATGTCTAGACGAGTTCCTAATGCTTGCTGTAATGTCTGCCAGAATCTTGAAATAAATCTGCCATCCCTATCAGAGATAATAGAGATTGGTATTCCATGTCTGGAGACGACTTCCTTCAAATACAGTCGTGCTAACTTCTCCATCTTGTCATCTTCTCTTATTGGTAGGAAGTGTGCTGATTTGGTGAGACGATCAACTATTACCCAAATAGTATCAAAACCACTTGCAGTCCTTGGCAATTTAGTGATGAAATCCATGGTAATGTTTTCCCATTTCCATTCAGGGATTTCGGGTTGTTGAAGTAGACCTGATGGTTTCTGATGCTCAGCTTTGACCTTAGAACACGTCAAACATTCTCCTACGTATTTAGCAACATCGGCTTTCATACCCGGCCACCAAAAATGTTTCTTGAGATCCTTGTACATCTTCCCCGTTCCAGGATGTATTGAGTATCTGGTTTTATGAGCTTCTCTAAGTACCATTTCTCTCATATCTCCAAATTTTGGTACCCAAATCCTTTCAGCCCTATACCGGGTTCCGTCTTCCCGAATATTAAGATGCTTCTCCGATCCTTTGGGTATTTCATCCTTTAAATTTCCCTCTTTTAAAACTCCTTGTTGCGCCTCCTTTATTTGAGTAGTAAGGTTATTATGAATCATTATATTCATAGATTTTACTCGAATGGGTTCTCTGTCCTTCCTGCTCAAGGCATCGGCTACCACATTTGCCTTCCCCGGGTGGTAACGAATCTCAAAATCGTAATCATTCAATAATTCAATCCACCTACGCTGCCTCATATTCAGTTGTTTCTGATTAAATATGTGTTGAAGACTTTTGTGGTCGGTATATATAATACTTTTGACCCCATATAAGTAGTGCCTCCAAGTCTTTAATGCAAAAACAACCGCGCCTAATTCCAAATCATGCGTCGTATAATTTTGTTCGTGAATCTTCAATTGTCTAGACGCATAAGCAATCACCTTCGTTCGTTGCATTAATACACAACCGAGACCTTGCTTTGATGCATCACAATAAATCACAAAATCATCATTCCCTTCAGGCAATGACAATATAGGTGCCGTAGTTAGCTTTTTCTTCAATAACTGAAACGCTTTCTCTTGTTCATCATTCCATTCAAATTTCTTCCCTTTATGCGTTAATGCAGTCAAGGGTTTTGCTATTCTGGAAAAGTCTTGGATGAACCTTCTGTAGTAACCAGCTAGTCCTAAAAACTGGCGTATGTGTTTCGGAGTTTTCGGGGTTTCCCACTTTTCAACAGTTTCTATCTTTGCCGGATCCACCTTAATACCTTCTTTGTTCACTATGTGACCGAGGAATTGAACTTCTTCCAACCAAAATGCACACTTTGAAAACTTAGCGTACAATTCTTCCTTCCTCAATACTTCTAACACCTTTCTCAAATGTTCACCGTGTTCTTGGTCATTCTTTGAGTAAATAAGTATGTCATCAATGAAAACAATGACAAACTTGTCAAGGTATGGTCCACACACTCGGTTCATAAGGTCCATGAACACAGCTGGTGCATTAGTTAAACCAAACGGCATGACCATAAACTCGTAATGACCGTAACGTGTTCTGAAAGCAGTCTTTGGAATATCATCTTCTTTCACCCGCATTTGATGATACCCGGAACGTAAGTCAATCTTTGAATAAACAGACGAGCCTTGTAGTTGATCAAATAAGTCGTCGATTCTCGGTAGTGGGTAGCGGTTCTTGATGGTAAGTTTGTTCAACTCTCGGTAGTCGATACACAACCTGAATGTACCATCTTTCTTCTTGACAAACAAAACAGGAGCTCCCCACGGTGATGTGCTTGGTCGAATGAAACCACGCTCTAAAAGTTCTTGTAATTGGCTTTGCAGTTCTTTCATCTCGCTGGGTGCGAGTCTGTAAGGAGCACGAGCTATTGGTGCAGCTCCTGGTACAAGATCTATTTGAAATTCAACGGATCGATGTGGGGGTAATCCCGGTAATTCTTTCGGAAATACATCGGGAAATTCTTTTGCAATGGGAACATCATTGATGCTCTTTTCTTCAGTTTGTACTTTCTCGACGTGTGCTAGAACAGCATAGCAACCTTTTCTTATTAGTTTTTGTGCCTTCAAATTACTAATAAGATGTAGCTTCGTGTTGCCCTTTTCTCCGTACACCATTAAGGGTTTTCCTTTTTCTCGTATAATGCGAATTGCATTTTTGTAACAAACGATCTCCGCTTTCACTTCTTTCAACCAGTCCATACCGATTATCACATCAAAACTCCCTAACTCTACTGGTATCAAATCAATCTTAAATGTTTCGCTAACCAGTTTAATTTCTCGATTCCGACATATATTATCTGCTGAAATTAATTTACCATTTGCTAATTCGAGTAAAAATTTACTATCCAAAGGCGTCAATGGACAACTTAATTTAGCACAAAAATCTCTACTCATATAGCTTCTATCCGCACCCGAATCAAATAAAACGTAAGCAGATTTATTGTCAATAAGAAACGTACCCGTAACAAGCTCCGGGTCTTCCTGTGCCTCTACCGCATTAATATTGAAAACTCTTCCACGGCCTTGTCCATTCGTGTTCTCCTGGTTCGGGCAATTTCTAATAATGTGGCCTGGTTTTCCACATTTATAACAAACTACATTGGCATAACTTGCTCCGACACTACTTGCTCCGCCATTACTCGTTCCGACACCATTTGTTCCTTTCGTTCTATTAACCCCTGGTCCGTAGACCTCACACTTCGCCGCGCTATGACCATTTCTTTTACACTTGTTGCAAAATTTGGTGCAGAACCCCGAGTGATTCTTTTCACACCTTTGGCATAGTTGCTTCTGATTGTTGTTGTTGTTGTTGCGGTTATTATTGTTGTTGGGATGATTGTTGTAGTTGCTGTTGTTGTTGTTGTTGTTGTTGTTGGGCCGTTTGTTGTAGTTGCGATTGTTGGGATAATTGTTGCGATTATTGTTGTAATTGCTGTTGTTGTTGTATTGGTGATTCTTATCACCGTTTTCCTCCCACTTTCTTTTGACTTGCTTCACATTGGCCTCTTCAGCAGTCTGTTCTTTAATTCTTTCTTCAATCTGGTTCACTAGTTTGTGAGCCATTCTACATGCCTGTTGTATGGAGGCGGGCTCGTGTGAACTTATATCTTCTTGGATTCTTTCCGGTAATCCTTTCACAAACGCGTCGATCTTCTCTTCCTCATCTTCGAATGCTCCCGGACACAATAGGCACAATTCTGTGAATCGTCTTTCGTACGTGGTAATATCAAATCCTTGGGTTCGTAACCCTCTAAGTTCTGTCTTGAGCTTATTGACCTCGGTTCTGGGACGGTACTTCTCGTTCATCAAGTGCTTGAATGCTGACCACGGTAGTGCGTACGCATCATCTTGTCCCACTTGCTCTAGATAGGTATTCCACCATGTTAACGCAGAACCTGTGAAGGTATGCGTAGCGTACTTCACTTTGTCCTCTTCAGTACACTTACTTATGGCAAACACCGATTCGACCTTCTCGGTCCACCGTTTCAATCCGATCGGTCCTTCGGTTCCATCAAATTCCAAAGGTTTGCAGGCAGTGAATTCTTTGTAGGTGCATCCTACACGATTTCCTGTACTGCTAGATCCAAGGTTATTGTTGGTATGTAGCGCAGCCTGTACTGCGGCTATGTTTGAAGCTAGAAAAGTACGGAATTCCTCTTCATTCATATTCACAGTGTGTCGAGTAGTCGGTGCCATTTCCTTCAAAATAGTTAAATGGAACAAGTTAATCATACAGAATATTAAGAGTAGTTAATAGTATTTCGTAGCATAATATGAACTCATTTATAAAAGCTTTTTCTTCATATTAGCGTTTTATAAGTTTAAATTCGGGTAGTACCTACCCGTTAAGTTCATACTTAGTAGCTAATATACAATTCAACTACTACAATTCTATATGAAAAACTGATTATAATAATATTTCGCGTTCAAACTTTTATACAATATTTTACAAACTTACAATACCGCTTATTTTACATAAAGCATGAAATATAGCACACAATAACTTTGATACAAGATAGTTGTGAAGACAATTCTAGCTAGTACACAAGTCGTTCAGCAAAGGCAATAAAGACACGTAATTCATACGTCCAGAAACAAGTCATGCATTCTGGTTTTACTAGGACTACTTCCCATCCTTGGTCTTGTGCAACATAACCGTTATGGCCGTTGATAAGACAGCGTGTTGTAACGTCATCAAAGGGACGAGGGTTACGTAATGTCCAACAGTCCCGTAATAATCTAAAAACCTCATTTCTTACCCCAATTACCGACTCCGTCACTTGTGGAAACGTTTTGTTTAATAGTTGTAGCCCGATGTTCTTGTTCTCACTTTGGTGAGAAGCGAACATTACTAATCCGTAAGCATAACATGCTTCTTTATGTTGCATGTTAGCCGCTTTTTCTAAATCACGAAGTCCAATATTCGGATATATTGAGTCAAAATAATTTCTTAACCCGTTGCGTAAAATAGCATTTGGGTTCCCCGCAATATATGCGTCAAAGTAAACACATCGTAACTTATGGGTTTCCCAATGTGATATCCCCCATCTTTCAAACGAAAGTCTCTTATAAACCAAGACATTCTTGGAACGTTCTTCGAATGTCTTACAAACTGATCTCGCCTTAAATAGTTGTGCCGAAGAATTCTGGCCGACTCTAGACAAGATTTCATCAATCATGTCTCCGGGTAGGTCTCTTAAAATATTGGGTTGTCTATCCATTTTGTGTTTTTAAACTGTAAAATAGACAAGAGTTAGATTCATAAAAAAAATACTTATTAATACAAGCAATTTTTACATATATCATAAAGCATAAGAACACTATATTCCATATATTACACCACACGAATACAACTATCTTATTCCGACTCGCTCGTTTCTTCTTCTTCGGTTTTGGTTCGTTTTGCCAAGTTTCTAGGGATATATGATGTTCCCCTAATACGAGCCGTCGTTGTCCACATTGGTTTAGAAAAACCTGGTGGTTTAGAGGTTTCCGGGTCATTGTTACAACTTAAGGACTTCGGGGGTTGACGATACATATAAAGTTCATCGGGGTTGGAATTAGATTTCTCTATTTTTATGCCCTTTCCCTTATTATTTTCTTTTGCCTTTTTAAATTCAGTTGGGGTAATTTCTATAACATCATCGGAATTCTCGTCGGAATCCGATTCATCGGAGAATTGGTAATCCTCCCAATATTTTGCTTCCTTGGCGGAAACACCATTGACCATAATTAACTTTGGTCGGTTGGTTGAGGATTTTCTTTTACTTAACCGTTTTATTATTTCCCCCACCGGTTCTATTTCTT
The DNA here is from genome assembly GCF_046630445.1 of Rutidosis leptorrhynchoides. Taxonomy (NCBI): domain Eukaryota; kingdom Viridiplantae; phylum Streptophyta; class Magnoliopsida; order Asterales; family Asteraceae; genus Rutidosis; species Rutidosis leptorrhynchoides. The sequence goes on from NC_092334.1 coordinate 386,078,791, forward strand.
CATCCGGTTCTGATTCTTCTTCCGGTTCCGATTCTTCTTCCGGTTCCGACTCTTCTTCCGGTTCCTCTTCGGGAACTTGTGAATCAGTCCACAAATCATTCCAATTTACATTTGACTCTTCATTATTATTAGGTGAGTCAATGGGACTTGTTCTAGAGGTAGACATCTATCACATAATATCAAACACGTTAAGAGATTAATATATCACATAATATTCATATGTTAAAAATATATAGTTTCCAACAAAAATGTTAAGCAATCATTTTTAAAGAAAACACGGTCGAAGTCCAGACTCACTAATGCATCCTAACAAACTCGATAAGACACACTAATGCAAATTTTCTGGTTCTCTAAGACCAACGCTCGGATACCAACTGAAATGTCCCGTTCTTATTGATTAAAAACGTTCCATATTAATTGATTTCGTTGCGAGGTTTTGACCTCTATATGAGACGTTTTTCAAAGACTGCATTCCTTTTTAAACAAACCATAACCTTTATTTCATCAATAAAGGTTTAAAAAGCTTTACGTAGATTATCAAATAATGATAATCTAAAATATCCTGTTTACACACGACCATTACATAATGATTTACAATACAAATATGTTACAACAAAATAAGTTTCTTGAATGCAGTTTTTACACAATATCATACAAGCATGGACTCCAAATCTTGTCCTTATTTAAGTATGCGACAGCGGAAGCTCTTAATAATCACCTGAGAATAAACATGCTTAAAACGTCAACAAAAATGTTGGTGAGTTATAGGTTTAACCTATATATATCAAATCGTAACAATAGACCACAAGATTTCATATTTCAATACACATCCCATACATAGAGATAAAAATCATTCATATGGTGAACACCTGGTAACCGACAATAACAAGATGCATATATAAGAATATCCCCATCATTCCGGGACACCCTTCGGATATGATATAAATTTCGAAGTACTAAAGCATCCGGTACTTTGGATGGGGTTTGTTAGGCCCAATAGATCTATCTTTAGGATTCGCGTCAATTAGGGTGTCTGTTCCCTAATTCTTAGATTACCAGACTTAATAAAAAGGGGCATATTCGATTTCGATAATTCAACCATAGAATGTAGTTTCACGTACTTGTGTCTATTTTGTAAATCATTTATAAAACCTGCATGTATTCTCATCCCAAAAATATTAGATTTTAAAAGTGGGACTATAACTCACTTTCACAGATTTTTACTTCGTCGGGAAGTAAGACTTGGCCACTGGTTGATTCACGAACCTATAACAATATATACATATATATCAAAGTATGTTCAAAATATATTTACAACACTTTTAATATATTTTGATGTTTTAAGTTTATTAAGTCAGCTGTCCTCGTTAGTAACCTACAACTAGTTGTCCACAGTTAGATGTACAGAAATAAATCGATAAATATTATCTTGAATCAATCCACGACCCAGTGTATACATATCTCAGTATTGATCACAACTCAAACTATATATATTTTGGAATCAACCTCAACCCTGTATAGCTAACTCCAACATTCACATATAGAGTGTCTATGGTTGTTCCGAAATATATATAGATGTGTCGACATGATAGGTCGAAACATTGTATACGTGTCTATGGTATCTCAAGATTACATAATATATAATACAAGTTGATTAAGTTATGGTTGGAATAGATTTGTTACCAATTTTCACGTAGCTAAAATGAGAAAAATTATCCAATCTTGTTTTACCCATAACTTCTTCATTTTAAATCCGTTTTGAGTGAATCAAATTGCTATGGTTTCATATTGAACTCTATTTTATGAATCTAAACAAAAAAAATATAGGTTTCTAGTCGGAAAAATAAGTTACAAGTCGTTTTTGTAAAGGTAGTCATTTCAGTCGAAAGAACGACGTCTAGATGACCATTTTAGAAAACATACTTCCACTTTGAGTTTAACCATAATTTTTGGATATAGTTTCATGTTCATAATAAAAATCATTTTCTCAGAATAACAACTTTTAAATCAAAGTTTATCATAGTTTTTAATTAACTAACCCAAAACAGCCCGCGGTGTTACTACGACGGCGTAAATCCGGTTTTACGGTGTTTTTCGTGTTTCCAGGTTTTAAATCATTAAGTTAGCATATCATATAGATATAGAACATGTGTTTAGTTGATTTTAAAAGTCAAGTTAGAAGGATTAACTTTTGTTTGCGAACAAGTTTAGAATTAACTAAACTATGTTCTAGTGATTACAAGTTTAAACCTTCGAATAAGATAGCTTTATATGTATGAATCGAATGATGTTATGAACATCATTACTACCTTAAGTTCCTTGGATGAACCTACTGGAAAAGAGAAAAATGGATCTAGCTTCAATGGATCCTTGGATGGCTCAAAGTTCTTGAAGCAAAATCATGACACGAAAACAAGTTCAAGTAAGATCATCACTTGAAATAAGATTGTTATAGTTATAGAAATTGAACCAAAGTTTGAATATGATTATTACCTTGTATTAGAATGATAACCTACTGTAAGAAACAAAGATTTCTTGAGGTTGGATGATCACCTTACAAGATTGGAAGTGAGCTAGCAAACTTGAAAGTATTCTTGATTTTATGAAACTAGAACTTTTGGAATTTATGAAGAACACTTAGAACTTGAAGATAGAACTTGAGAGAGTTCAATTAGATGAAGAAAATTGAAGAATGAAAGTGTTTGTAGGTGTTTTTGGTCGTTGGTGTATGGATTAGATATAAAGGATATGTAATTTTGTTTTCATGTAAATAAGTCATGAATGATTACTCATATTTTTGTAATCTTATGAGATATTTCATGCTAGTTGCCAAATGATGGTTCCCACATGTGTTAGGTGACTCACATGGGCTGCTAAGAGCTGATCATTGGAGTGTATATACCAATAGTACATACATCTAAAAGCTGTGTATTGTACGAGTACGAATACGGGTGCATACGAGTAGAATTGTTGATGAAACTGAACGAGAATGTAATTGTAAGCATTTTTGTTAAGTAGAAGTATTTTGATAAGTGTATTGAAGTCTTTCAAAAGTGTATAAATACATATTAAAACACTACGTGTATATACATTTTAACTGAGTCGTTAAGTCATCGTTAGTCGTTACATGTAAGTGTTGTTTTGAAACCTTTAGGTTAACGATCTTGTTAAATGTTGTTAACCCAATGTTTATAATATCAAAAGAGATTTTAAATTATTATATTATCATGATATTATGATGTACTAATATCTCTTAATATGATATATATACATTAAATGTCGTTACAACGATAAACGTTACATATATGTCTCGTTTCAAAATCATTAAGTTAGTAGTCTTGTTTTTACATATGTAGTTCATTGTTAATATAATTAATGATATGTTTACTTATCATAATATCATGTTAACTATATATATAACCATATATATGTCATCATATAGTTTTTTTTACAAGTTTTAACGTTCGTGAATCACCGGTCAACTTGGGTGGTCAATTGTCTATATGAAACCTATTTCAATTAATCAAGTCTTAACAAGTTTGATTGCTTAACATGTTGGAAACATTTAATCATGTAAACATCAATCTCAATTAATATATATAAACATGGAAAAGTTCGGGTCACTACAGTATTGGTGATTCTTATCACCGTTTTCCTCCCACTTTCTTTTGACTTGCTTCACATTGGCCTCTTCAGCAGTCTGTTCTTTAATTCTTTCTTCAATTTGGTTCACGAGTTTGTGAGCCATTCTACATGCCTGTTGTATGGAGGCGGGCTCGTGTGAACTTATATCTTCTTGGATTCTTTCCGGTAATCCTTTCACAAACGCGTCGATCTTCTCTTCCTCATCTTCGAATGCTCCCGGACACAATAGGCACAATTCTGTGAATCGTCTTTCGTACGTGGTAATATCAAATCCTTGGGTTCGTAACCCTCTAAGTTCTGTCTTGAGCTTATTGACCTTGGTTCTGGGACGGTACTTCTCGTTCATCAAGTGCTTGAATGCTGACCACGGTAGTGCGTACGCATCGTCTTGTCCCACTTGCTCTAGATAGGTATTCCACCATGTTAACGCAGAACCTGTGAAGGTATGCGTAGCGTACTTTACTTTGTCCTCTTCTGTATACTTACTTATGGCAAACACCGATTCGACCTTCTCGGTCCACCGTTTCAATCCGATCGGTCCTTCAGTTCCATCAAATTCCAAAGGTTTGCAGGCAGTGAATTATTTGTAGGTGCATCCTACACGATTTCCTGTACTGCTAGATCCAAGGTTATTGTTGGTATGTAGCGCAGCCTGTACTGCGGCTATGTTTGAAGCTAGAAAAGTACAGAATTCCTCTTCATTCATATTCACGGTGTGTCGAGTAGTCGGTGCCATTTCCTTCAAAATAGTTAAATGGAACAAGTTAATCATACATAATATTAAGAGTAGTTAATAGTATTTCGTAGCATAATATGAACTCATTTATAAAAGCTTTTTCTTCATATTAGCGTTTTATAAGTTTAAATTCGGGTAGTACCTACCCGTTAAGTTCATACTTAGTAGCTAATATACAATTCAACTACTACAATTCTATATGAAAAACTGATTATAATAATATTTCGCGTTCAAACTTTTATACAATATTTTACAAACTTACAATACCGCTTATTTTACATAAAGCATGAAATATAGCACACAATAACTTTGATACAAGATAGTTGTGAAGATAATTCTAGCTAGTACACAAGTCGTTCAGCAATGGCAATAAAGACACGTAATTCATACGTCCAGAAACAAGTCATGCATTCTGGTTTTACTAGGACTACTTCCCATCCTTGGTCTTGTGCAACATAACCGTTGATAAGACAGCGTGTTGTAACGTCGTCAAAGGGACGAGGGTTACGTAATGTCCAACAGTCCCGTAATAATCTAAAAACCTCATTTCTTACCCCAATTACCGACTCCGTCACTTGTGGAAACGTTTTGTTTAATAGTTGTAGCCCGATGTTCTTGTTCTCACTTTGGTGAGAAGCGAACATTACTAATCCGTAAGCATAACATGCTTCTTTATGTTGCATGTTAGCCGCTTTTTCTAAATCACGAAGTCCAATATTCGGATATATTGAGTCAAAATAATTTCTTAACCCGTTGCGTAAAATAGCATTTGGGTTCCCCGCAATATATGCGTCAAAGTAAACACATCGTAACTTATGGGTTTCCCAATGTGATATCCCCCATCTTTCAAACGAAAGTCTCTTATAAACCAAGACATTCTTGGAACGTTCTTCGAATGTCTTACAAACTGATCTCGCCTTAAATAGTTGTGCCGAGGAATTCTGGCCGACTCTAGACAAGATTTCATCAATCATGTCTCCGGGTAGGTCTCTTAAAATATTGGGTTGTCTATCCATTTTGTGTTTTTAAACTGTAAAATAGACAAGAGTTAGATTCATAAAAAAAAAACTTATTAATACAAGCAATTTTTACATATATCATAAAGCATAAGAACACTATATTACATATATTACACCACACGAATACAACTATCTTATTCCGACTTGCTCGTTTCTTCTTCTTCGGTTTTGGTTCGTTTTGCCAAGTTTCTAGGGATATATGATGTTCCCCTAATACGAGCCGTCGTTGTCCACATTGGTTTAGAAAAACCTGGTGGTTTAGAGGTTCCCGGGTCATTGTTACAACTTAAGGACTTCGGGGGTTGACGATACATATAAAGTTCATCGGGGTTGGAATTAGATTTCTCTATTTTTATGCCCTTTCCCTTATTATTTTCTTTTGCCTTTTTAAATTCAGTTGGGGTAATTTCTATAACATCATCGGAATTCTCGTCGGAATCCGATTCATCGGAGAATTGGTAATCCTCCCAATATTTTGCTTCCTTAGCGGAAACACCATTGACCATAATTAACCTTGGTTGGTTGGTTGAGGATTTTCTTTTACTTAACCGTTTTATTATTTCCCCCACCGGTTCTATTTCTTCATCCGGTTCCGATTCTTCTTCCGGTTCCGATTCTTCTTCCGGTTCCGACTCTTCTTCCGGTTCCTCTTCGGGAACTTGTGAATCAGTCCACGAATCATTCCAATTTACATTTGACTCTTCATTATTATTAGGTGAGTCAATGGGACTTGTTCTAGAGGTAGACATCTATCACATAATATCAAACGCGTTAAGAGATTAATATATCACATAATATTCACATGTTAAAAATATATAGTTTCCAACAAAATTTGTTAAGCAATCATTTTTCAAGTAAACACGGTCGAAGTCCAGACTCACTAATGCATCCTAACAAACTCGATAAGACACACTAATGCAAAATTCTGGTTCCCTAAGACCAACGCTCGGATACCAACTGAAATGTCCCGTTCTTATTGATTAAAAACGTTCCATATTAATTGATTTCGTTGCGAGGTTTTGACCTCTATATGAGACGTTTTTCAAAGACTGCATTCATTTTAAAAACAAACCATAACCTTTATTTCATAAATAAAGGTTTAAAAAGCTTTACGTAGATTATCAAATAATGATAATCTAAAATATCCTGTTTACACACGACCATTACATAATGGTTTACAATACAAATATGTTACATCGAAATCAGTTTCTTGAATGCAGTTTTTACACAATATCATACAAACATGGACTCCAAATCTTGTCCTTATTTTAGTATGCAACAGCGGAAGCTCTTAATATTCACCTGAGAATAAACATGCTTTAAACGTCAACAAAAATGTTGGTGAGTTATAGGTTTAACCTATATATATCAAATCGTAACAATAGACCACAAGATTTCATATTTCAATACACATCCCATACATAGAGATAAAAATCATTCATATGGTGAACACCTGGTAACCGACATTAACAAGATGCATATATAAGAATATCCCCATCATTCCGGGACACCCTTCGGATATGATATAAATTTCGAAGTACTAAAGCATCCGATACTTTGGATGGGGTTTGTTAGGCCCAATAGATCTATCTTTAGGATTCGCGTCAATTAGGGTGTCTGTTCCCTAATTCTTAGATAACCAGACTTAATAAAAAGGGGCATATTCGATTTCGATAATTCAACCATAGAATGTAGTTTCACGTACTTGTGTCTATTTTGTAAATCATTTATAAAACCTGCATGTATTCTCATCCCAAAAATATTAGATTTTAAAAGTGGGACTATAACTCACTTTCACAGATTTTTACTTCGTCGGGAAGTAAGACTTGGCCACTGGTTGATTCACGATCCTATAACAATATATACATATATATCAAAGTATGTTCAAAATATATTTACAACACTTTTAATATATTTTGATGTTTTAAGTTTATTAAGTCAGCTGTCCTCGTTAGTAACCTACAACTAGTTGTCCACAGTTAGATGTACAGAAATAAATCGATAAATATTATCTTGAATCAATCCACGACCCAGTGTATACGTATCTCAGTATTGATCACAACTCAAACTATATATATTTTGGAATCAACCTCAACCCTGTATAGCTAACTCCAACATTCACATATAGAGTGTCTATGGTTGTTCCGATATATATATAGATGTGTCGACATGATAGGTCGAAACATTGTATACGTGTATATGGTATCTCAAGATTACATAATATACAATACAAGTTGATTAAGTTATGGTTGGAATAGATTTGTTACCAATTTTCACGTAGCTAAAATGAGAAAAATTATCCAATCTTGTTTTACCCATAACTTCTTCATTTTAAATCCATTTTGAGTGAATCAAATTGCTATGGTTTCATATTGAACTCTATTTTATGAATCTAAACAGTAAAGTATAGGTTTATAGTCGGGAAAATAAGTTACAAGTCGTTTTTGTAAAGGTAGTCATTTCAGTCGAAAGAACGACGTCTAGATGACCATTTTAGAAAACATACTTCCACTTTGAGTTTAATCATAATTTTTGGATATAGTTTCATGTTCATAATAAAAATCATTTTCTCAGAATAACAACTTTAAAATCAAAGTTTATCATAGTTTTTAATTAACTAACCCAAAACAGCCCGCGGTGTTACTACGACGGCGTAAATCCGGTTTTACGGTGTTTTTCGTGTTTCCAGGTTTTAAATCATTAAGTTAGCATATCATATAGATATAGAACATGTGTTTAGTTGATTTTAAAAGTCAAGTTAGAAGGATTAACTTTTGTTTGCGAACAAGTTTAGAATTAACTAAACTATGTTCTAGTGATTACAAGTTTAAACCTTCGAATAAGATAGCTTTATATGTATGAATCGAATGATGTTATGAACATCATTACTACCTTAAGTTCCTTAGATAAACCTACTGGAAAAGAGAAAAATGGATCTAGCTTCAATGGATCCTTGGATGGCTCGAAGTTCTTGAAGCAGTATCATGACACGAAAACAAGTTCAAGTAAGATCATCACTTGAAATAAGATTGTTATAGTTATAGAAATTGAACCAAAGTTTGAATATGATTATTACCTTGTATTAGAATGATAACCTACTGTAAGAAACAAAGATTTCTTGAGGTTGGATGATCACCTTACAAGATTGGAAGTGAGCTAGCAAACTTGAAAGTATTCTTGATTTTATGAAACTAGAACTTTTGGAATTTATGAAGAACACTTAGAACTTGAAGATAGAACTTGAGAGAGATCAATTAGATGAAGAAAATTGAAGAATGAAAGTGTTTGTAGGTGTTTTTGGTCGTTAGTGTATGGATTAGATATAAAGGATATGTAATTTTGTTTTCATGTAAATAAGTCATGAATGATTACTCATATTTTTGTAATTTTATGAGATATTTCATGCTAGTTGCCAAATGATGGTTCCCACATGTGTTAGGTGACTCACATGGGCTGCTAAGAGCTGATAATTGGAGTGTATATACCAATAGTACATACATCTAAAAGCTATGTATTGTACGAGTACGAATACGGGTGCATACGAGTAGAATTGTTGATGAAACTGAACGAGGATGTAATTGTAAGCATTTTTGTTAAGTAGAAGTATTTTGATAAGTGTATTGAAGTCTTTCAAAAGTGTATAAATACATATTAAAACACTACATGTATATACATTTTAACTGAGTCGTTAAGTCATCGTTAGTCGTTACATGTAAGTGTTGTTTTGAAACCTTTAGGTTAACGATCTTGTTAAATGTTGTTAACCCAATATTTATAATATCAAATGAGATTTTAAATTATTATATTATCATGATATTATCATGTATGAATATCTCTTAATATGATATATATACATTAAATATCTTTACAACGATAATCGTTACATATATGTCTCGTTTAAAAATCATTAAGTTAGTAGTCTTGTTTTTACATATGTAGTTCATTGTTAATATACTTAATGATATGTTTACTTATCATAGTATCATGTTAACTATATATATATCCACATATATGTCATCATATAGTTTTTACAAGTTTTAACGTTCGTGAATCACCGGTCAACTTGGGTGGTCAATTGTCTATATGAAACATATTTCAATTAATCAAGTCTTAACAAGTTTAATTGCTTAACATGTTGGAAACATTTAATCATGTAAATATCAATCTCAATTAATATATATTAACATGGAAAAGTTCGGGTCACTACATCGGTTCTGGGACGGTACTTCTCGTTCATCAAGTGCTTGAATGCTGACCACGGTAGTGCGTACGCATCATCTTGTCCCACTTGCTCTAGATAGGTATTCCACCATGTTAACGCAGAACCTGTGAAGGTATGCGTAGCGTACTTCACTTTTTCCTCTTCAGTACACTTACTTATGGCAAACACCAATTCGACCTTCTCGGTCCACCGTTTCAATCCGATCGGTCCTTTGGTTCCATCAAATTCCAAAGGTTTGCAGGCAGTGAATTCTTTGTAGGTGCATCCTACACGATTTCCTGTACTGCTAGATCCAAGGTTATTGTTGGTATGTAGCGCGGCCTATACTGCGGCTATGTTTGAAGCTAGAAAAGTACGAAATTCCTCTTCATTCATATTCACGGTGTGTCGAGTAGTCGGTGCCATTTCCTTCAAAATAGTCAAATAGAACAAGTTAATCATACAGAATATTAAGAGTAGTTAATAGTATTTCGTAGCATAATATGAACTCATTTATAAAAGCTTTTTCTTCATATTAGCGTTTTATAAGTTTAAATTCGGGTAGTACCTACCCGTTAAGTTCATACTTAGTAGCTAATATACAATTCAACTACTACAATTCTATATGAAAAACTGATTATAATAATATTTCGCGCTCAAACTTTTATACAATATTTTACAAACTTACAATACCGCTTATTTTACATAAAGCATGAAATATAGCACACAATAACTTTGATACAAGATAGTTGTGATGATAATTCTAGCTAGTACACAAGTCGTTCAGCAAAGGCAATAAAGACACGTAATTCATACGTCCAAAAACAAGTCATGCATTCTGGTTTTACTAGGACTACTTCCCATCCTTGGTCTTGTGGAACATAACCATTATGGCTGTTGATAAGACAGCGTGTTGTAACGTCGTCAAAGGGACGAGGGTTACGTAATGTCCAACAGTCTCGTAACAATCTAAAAACCTCATTTCTTACCCCAATTACCGACTCCGTTACCTGTGGGAACGTTTTGTTTAATAGTTGTAGCCCGATGTTCTTGTTCTCACTTTGGTGAGAAGCGAACATTACTAACCCGTAAGCATAGCATGCTTCTTTATGTTGCATGTTAGCCGCTTTTTCTAAATCATGAAGTCCTATATTCGGATACATTGAGTCAAAATAATTTCTTAACCAGTTGCGTAAAATTGCATTTGGGTTCCCCGCAATATATGCGTCAAAGTAAACACATAATAACTTATGGGTTTCCCAATGTGATATCCCCCATCTTTCAAACAAAAGTCTCTTATAAACCAAGACATTCTTGGAACGTTCTTCGAATGTCTTACAAACTGATTTCGCCTTAAATAGTTGTGCCGAGGAATTCTGACCTACTCTAGACAAGATTTTATCAATCATGTCTCCGGGTAGGTCTCTTAAAATATTGGGTTGTCTATCCATTTTATGTTTTTAAACTGTAAAATAGACAAGAGTTAGATTCATAAAAAAAATTACTTATTAATACAAGCAATTTTTACATATATCATAAAGCATAAGCACACTATATTACATATATTACACCACACGAATACAACTATCTTATTCTGACTCGCTCGTTTCTTCTTCTTCGGTTTTGGTTCGTTTTGCCAAGTTTCTAGGGATATATGATGTTCCCCTAATACGAGCTGTCGTTTTCCACATTGGTTTAGAAAAACCTGGTGGTTTAGAGGTTCCCGGGTCCTTGTTACAACTTAAGGGCTTCGGGGGTTGACGATACATATAAAGTTCATCGGGGTTGGAATTAGATTTCTCTATTTTTATGCCCTTTCCCTTATTATTTTCTTTTGGCTTTTTAAATTCAGTTGGGGTAATTTCTATAACATCATCGGAATTCTCGTCGGAATCCGATTCATCGGAGAATTGGTAATCCTCCCAATATTTTGCTTCCTTGGCGGAAACACCATTGACCATAATTAACCTTGGTCGGTTAGTTGAGGATTTTCTTTTACTTAACCGTTTTATTATTTCCCCCACCGGTTCTATTTCCTCCTCCGGTTCCTCCTCTTCCGGTTCTGATTCTTCTTCCGGTTCCGACTCTTCTTCCGGTTCCTCTTCGGGAACTTGTGAATCAGTCCACGAATCATTCCAATTTACATTTGACTCTTCATTATTATTAGGTGAGTCAATGGGACTTGTTCTAGAGGTAGACATCTATCACATAATATCAAACGCGTTAAGAGATTAATATATCACATAATATTCACATGTTAAAAATATATAGTTTCCAACAAAATTTGTGAAGCAATCATTTTTCAAGTAAACACGGTCGAAGTCCAGACTCACTAATGCATCCTAACAAACTCGATAAGACACACTAATGCAAAATTCTGGTTCTCTAAGACCAACGCTCAGATACCAACTGAAATGTCCCATTCTTATTGATTAAAGAAGTTCCATATTAATTGATTTCGTTGCGAGGTTTTGACCTCTATATGAGACGTTTTTCAAAGACTGCATTCATTTTTAAAACAAACCATAACCTTTATTTCATTAATAAAGGTTTAAAAAGCTTTACGTAGATTATCAAATAATGATAATCTAAAATATCCTGTTTACACACGACCATTACATAATGGTTTACAATACAAATATGTTACATCGAAATCAGTTTCTTGAATGCAGTTTTTACACAATATCATACAAACATGTACTCCAAATCTTGTCCTTATTTTAGTATGCAACAGCGGAAGCTCTTAGTATTCACCTGAGAATAAACATGCTTTAAACGTCAACAAAAATGTTGGTGAGTTATAGGTTTAACCTATATATATCAAATCGAAACAATAGACAACAAGATTTCATATTTCAATACACATCCCATACATAGAGATAAAAATCATTCATATGGTGAACACCTGGTAACCGACATTAACAAGATGCATATATAAGAATATCCCCATCATTCCGGGACACCCTTCGGATATGATATAAATTTCGAAGTATTAAAGCATCCGGTACTTTAGATGGGGCTTGTTGGGCCCAATAGATCTATCTTTAGGATTCGCTTCAATTAGGGTGTCTGTTCCCTAATTCTTAGATTACCAGACTTAATAAAAAGGGGCATATTCGATTTCGATAATTCAACCATAGAATATAGTTTCACGTACTTGTGTCTATTTTGTAAATCATTTATAAAACCTGCATGTATTCTCATCCCAAAAATATTAGATTTTAAAAGCGGGACTATAACTCACTTTCACAGATTTTTACTTCGTCGGGAAGTAAGACTTGGCCACTGGTTGATTCACGAACCTATAACAATATCTACATATATATCAAAGTATGTTCAAAATATATTTACAACACTTTTAATATATTTTGATGTTTTATGTTTATTAAGTCCGCTGTCCTCGTTAGTAACCTACAACTAGTTGTCCACAGTTAGATGTACAGAAATAAATCGATAAATATTATCTTGAATCAATCCACAACCCAGTGTATACGTATCTCAGTATTGATCACAACTCAAACTATATATATTTTGGAATCAACCTCAACCCTGTATAGCTAACTCCAACATTCACATATAGAGTGTCTATGGTTGTTCCGAAATATATATAGATGTGTCGACATGATAGGTCGAAACATTGTATACGTGTCTATGGTATCTCAAGATTACATAATATACAATACAAGTTGATTAAGTTATGGTTGGAATAGATTTGTTACCAATTTTCACGTAGCTAAAATGAGAAAAATTATCCAATCTTGTTTTACCCATAACTTCTTCATTTTAAATCCGTTTTGAGTGAATCAAATTGCTATGGTTTCATATTGAACCCTATTTTATGAATCTAAACAGAAAAAGTATAGGTTTATAGTCGGAAAAATAAGTTACAAGTCGTTTTTATAAAGGTAGTCATTTCAGTCGAAAGAACGA